>NW_027437550.1:600000-900000 GCF_965140245.1 Athene noctua | reverse complement strand
GGCTCTTTCTGAGAAAAAGCAAGCACGGAGGACGAGAACCGCTTTTGCCCTGCGTAGCGTTCCGGGCAGCGGGTAGAACCAGGCAGAGAATTCCCGTCTAGAAACTTCCCTGTGGCGGGGAAGTGCAAACGTACACGTTTTCGGCCGAAAACGCGTTTTAAGGCCAAAACGCACACCACGGCTCTTTCTGAGAAAAAGCAAGCACGGAGGACGAGAACCGCTTTTGCCCTGCGTAGCGTTCCGGGCAGCGGGTAGAACCAGGCAGAGAATTCCCGGCTAGCAGCTTCCCTGTGGCGGGGAAGTGCAAACGTACACGTTTTTGGCCGAAAACGCGTTTTCCGGCCAAAACGCACACCACGGCTCTTTCTGAGAAAAAGCAAGCACGGAGGACGAGAACCGCTTTTGCCCTGCGTAGCGTTCCGGGCAGCGGGTAGAACCAGGCAGAGAATTCCCGGCTAGCAGCTTCCCTGTGGCCGGGAAGTGCAAACGTACACGTTTTCGGCCGAAAACGCGTTTTCCGGCCAAAACGCACACCACGGCTCTTTCTGAGAAAAAGCAAGCACGGAGGACGAGAACCGCTTTTGCCCTGCGTAGCGTTCCGGGCAGCGGGTAGAACCAGGCAGAGAATTCCCGGCTAGCAGCTTCCCTGTGGCAGGGAAGTGCAAACGTACACGTTTTCGGCCGAAAACGCGTTTTCCGGCGAAAACGCACACCACGGCTCTTTCTGAGAAAAAGCAAGCACGGAGGACGAGAACCGCTTTTGCCCTGCGTAGCGTTCCGGGCAGCGGGTAGAACCAGGCAGAGAATTCCCGGCTAGCAGCTTCCCTGTGGCGGGGAAGTGCAAACGTACACGTTTTCGGCCGAAAACGCGTTTTCCGGCCAAAACTCACACCACGGCTCTTTCTGAGAAAAAGCAAGCACGGAGGACGAGAACCGCTTTTGCCCTGCGTAGCGTTCCGGGTTAGCGGGTAGAACCAGGCAGAGAATTCCCGGCTAGCAGCTTCCCTGTGGCGGGGAAGTGCAAACGTACACGTTTTCGGCCGAAAACGCGTTTTCCGGCAAAAACGCACACCACGGCTCTTTCTGAGAAAAAGCAAGCACGGAGGACGAGAACCGCTTTTGCCCTGCGTAGCGTTCAGGGCAGCGGGTAGAACCAGGCAGAGAATTCCCGGCTAGCAGCTTCCCTGTGGCGGGGAAGTGCAAACGTACACGTTTTCGGCCGAAAACGCGTTTTCCGGCGAAAACGCACACCACGGCTCTTTCTGAGAAAAAACAAGCACGGAGGACGAGAACCGCTTGTGCCCTGCGTAGCGTTCCGGGCAGCGGGTATAACCAGGCAGAGAATTCCCGGCTAGCAGCTTCCCTGTGGCGGGGAAGTGCAAACGTACACGTTTTCGGCCGAAAACGCGTTTTCCGGCGGAAACGCACACCACGGCTCTTTCTGAGAAAAAGCAAGCACGGAGGACGAGAACCGCTTTTGCCCTGAGTAGCGTTCCGGGCAGCGAGTAGAACCAGGCAGAGAATTCCCGGCTAGCAGCTTCCCTGTAGCGGGGAAGTGCAAACGTACACGTTTTCGGCCGAAAACGCGTTTTCCGGCCAGAACGCACACCACGGCCCTTTCTGAGAAAAAGCAAGCACGGAGGACGAGAACCGCTTTTGCCCTGCGTAGCGTTCCGGGCAGCGGGTAGAACCAGGCAGAGAATTCCCGGCTAGCAGCTTCCCTGTGGCGGGGAAGTGCAAACGTACACGTTTTCGGCCGAAAACGCGTTTTCCGGCCAAAACGCACACCACGGCTCTTTCTGAGAAAAAGCAAGCACGGAGGACGAGAATCGCTTTTGCCCTGCGTAGCGTTCCGGGCAGCGGGTAGAACCAGGCAGAGAATTCCCGGCTAGCAGCTTCCCTGTGGCGGGGAAGTGCAAACGTACACGTTTTCGGCCGAAAACGCGTTTTCCGGCGAAAACGCACACCACGGCTCTTTCTGAGAAAAAGCAAGCACGGAGGACGAGAACCGCTTTTGCCCTGCGTACCGTTCCGGGCAGCGGGTAGAACCAGGCAGAGAATTCCCGGCTAGCAGCTTCCCTGTGGCGGGGAAGTGCAAACGTACACGTTTTCGGCCGAAAACGCGTTTTCCGGCGAAAACGCACACCACGGCTCTTTCTGAGAAAAAGCAAGCACGGAGGACGAGAACCGCTTTTGCCCTGCGTAGCGTTCCGGGCAGCGGGTAGAACCAGGCAGAGAATTCCCGGCTAGCAGCTTCCCTGTGGCGGGGAAGTGCAAACGTACACGTTTTCGGCCGAAAACGCGTTTTCCGGCGAAAACGCACACCACGGCTCTTTCTGAGAAAAAGCAAGCACGGAGGACGAGAACCGCTTTTGCCCTGCGTAGCGTTCCGGGCAGCGGGTAGAACCAGGCAGAGAATTCCCGGCTAGAAACTTCCCTGTGGCGGGGAAGTGCAAACGTACACGTTTTCGGCCGAAAACGCATTTTAAGGCCAAAACGCACACCACGGCTCTTTCTGAGAAAAAGCAAGCACGGAGGACGAGAACCGCTTTTGCCCTGCGTAGCGTTCCGGGCAGCGGGTAGAACCAGGCAGAGAATTCCCGGCTAGCAGCTTCCCTGTGGCGGGGAAGTGCAAACGTACACGTTTTCGGCCGAAAACGCGTTTTAAGGCCAAAACGCACACCACGGCTCTTTCTGAGAAAAAGCAAGCACGGAGGACGAGAACCGCTTTTGCCCTGCGTAGCGTTCCGGGCAGCGGGTAGAACCAGGCAGAGAATTCCCGGCTAGCAGCTTCCCTGTGGCCGGGAAGTGCAAACGTACACGTTTTCGGCCGAAAACGCGTTTTCCGGCCAAAACGCACACCACGGCTCTTTCTGAGAAAAAGCAAGCACGGAGGACGAGAACCGCTTTTGCCCTGCGTAGCGTTCCGGGCAGCGGGTAGAACCAGGCAGAGAATTCCCGGCTAGCAGCTTCCCTGTGGCAGGGAAGTGCAAACGTACACGTTTTCGGCCGAAAACGCGTTTTCCGGCGAAAACGCACACCACGGCTCTTTCTGAGAAAAAGCAAGCACGGAGGACGAGAACCGCTTTTGCCCTGCGTAGCGTTCCGGGCAGCGGGTAGAACCAGGCAGAGAATTCCCGGCTAGCAGCTTCCCTGTGGCGGGGAAGTGCAAACGTACACGTTTTCGGCCGAAAACGCGTTTTCCGGCCAAAACGCACACCACGGCTCTTTCTGAGAAAAAGCAAGCACGGAGGACGAGAACCGCTTTTGCCCTGCGTAGCGTTCCGGGTTAGCGGGTAGAACCAGGCAGAGAATTCCCGGCTAGCAGCTTCCCTGTGGCGGGGAAGTGCAAACGTACACGTTTTCGGCCGAAAACGCGTTTTCCGGCAAAAACGCACACCACGGCTCTTTCTGAGAAAAAGCAAGCACGGAGGACGAGAACCGCTTTTGCCCTGCGTAGCGTTCAGGGCAGCGGGTAGAACCAGGCAGAGAATTCCCGGCTAGCAGCTTCCCTGTGGCGGGGAAGTGCAAACGTACACGTTTTCGGCCGAAAACCCGTTTTCCGGCGAAAACGCACACCACGGCTCTTTCTGAGAAAAAACAAGCACGGAGGACGAGAACCGCTTTTGCCCTGCGTAGCGTTCCGGGCAGCGGGTAGAACCAGGCAGAGAATTCCCGGCTAGCAGCTTCCCTGTGCGGGGAAGTGCAAACGTACACGTTTTCGGCCGAAAACGCGTTTTCCGGCCAAAACGCACACCACGGCTCTTTCTGAGAAAAAGCAAGCACGGAGGACGAGAACCGCTTTTGCCCTGCGTAGCGTTCCGGGCAGCGGGTAAAACCAGGCAGAGAATTCCCGGCTAGCAGCTTCCCTGTGGCGGGGAAGTGCAAACGTACACGTTTTCGGCCGAAAACGCATTTTCCGGCCAAAACGCACACCAAGGCTCTTTCTGAGAAAAAGCAAGCACGGAGGACGAGAACCGCTTTTGCCCCGCGTAGCGTTCCGGGCAGCGGGTAGAACCAGGCAGAGAATTCCCGGCTAGCAGCTTCCCTGTGGCGGGGAAGTGCAAACGTACACGTTTTCGGCCGAAAACGCGTTTTCCGGCCAAAACGCACACCACGGCTCTTTCTGAGAAAAAGCAAGCACGGAGGACGAGAACCGCTTGTGCCCTGCGTAGCGTTCCGGGCAGCGGGTATAAGCGGGCAGAGAATTCCCGGCTAGCAGCTTCCCTGTGGCGGGGAAGTGCAAACGTACACGTTTTCGGCCGAAAACGCGTTTTCCGGCGAAAACGCACACCACGGCTCTTTCTGAGAAAAAGCAAGCACGGAGGACGAGAACCGCTTTTGCCCTGAGTAGCGTTCCGGGCAGCGAGTAGAACCAGGCAGAGAATTCCCGGCTAGCAGCTTCCCTGTAGCGGGGAAGTGCAAACGTACACGTTTTCGGCCGAAAACGCGTTTTCCGGCCAGAACGCACACCACGGCCCTTTCTGAGAAAAAGCAAGCACGGAGGACGAGAACCGCTTTTGCCCTGCGTAGCGTTCCGGGCAGCGGGTAGAACCAGGCAGAGAATTCCCGGCTAGCAGCTTCCCTGTGGCGGGGAAGTGCAAACGTACACGTTTTCGGCCGAAAACGCGTTTTCCGGCGAAAACGCACACCACGGCTCTTTCTGAGAAAAAGCAAGCACGGAGGACGAGAATCGCTTTTGCCCTGCGTAGCGTTCCGGGCAGCGGGTAGAACCAGGCAGAGAATTCCCGGCTAGCAGCTTCCCTGTGGCGGGGAAGTGCAAACGTACACGTTTTCGGCCGAAAACGCGTTTTCCGGCGAAAACGCACACCACGGCTCTTTCTGAGAAAAAGCAAGCACGGAGGACGAGAATCGCTTTTGCCCTGCGTAGCGTTCCGGGCAGCGGGTAGAACCAGGCAGAGAATTCCCGGCTAGCAGCTTCCCTGTGGCCGGGAAGTGTAAACGTACACGTTTTCGGCCGGAAACGCGTTTTCTGGCGAAAACGCACACCACGGCTCTTTCTGAGAAAAAGCAAGCACGGAGGACGAGAATCGCTTTTGCCCTACGTAGCGTTCCGGGCAGAGGGTAGAACCAGGCAGCGAATTCCCTGCTACGAGCTTCCCTGTGGCGGGGAAGTGCAAACGTACACATTTTCGGCCGAAAACTCGTTTTCCGGCGAAAACGCACACCACTGCTCTTTCTGAGAAAAAGGAAGCACGGAGGACGAGAATCGCTTTTGCCCTGCGTAGCGTTCCGGGCAGCGGGTAGAACCAGGCAGAGAATTCCCGTCTAGCAGCTTCCCTGTGGCCGGGAAGTGCAAACGTACACGTTTTCGGCCGGAAACGCGTTTTCCCGCGAAAATGCACACCACGGCTCTTTCTGAGAAAAAGCAAGCACGGAGGACGAGAATCGCTTTTGCCCTGCGTAGTGTTCCGGGCAGCGGGTAGAACCAGGCAGAGAATTCCCGGCTAGCAGCTTCCCTGTGGCCGGGAAGTGCAAACGTACACGTTTTCGGCCGAAAACGCGTTTTCCGGCGAAAACGCACACCACGGCTCTTTCTGAGAAAAAGCAAGCACGGAGGACGAGAATCGCTTTTGCCCTGCGTAGCGTTCCGGGCAGCGGGTAGAACCAGGCAGAGAATTCCCGGCTAGCAGATTCCCTGTGGCGGGGAAGTGCAAACGTACACGTTTTCGACCGAAAACGCGTTTTCCGGCGAAAACGCACACCACGGCTCTTTCTGAGAAAAAGCAAGCACGGAGGACGAGAATCGCTTTTGCCCTGCTTATCGTTCCGGGCAGCGGGTAGAACCAGGCAGAGAATTCCCGTCTAGCAGCTTCCCTGTGGCCGGGAAGTGCAAACGTACACGTTTTCGGCCGGAAACGCGTTTTCCGGCGAAAACGCACACCACGGCTCTTTCTGAGAAAAAGCAAGCACGGAGGACGAGAATCGCTTTTGCCCTGCGTAGCGTTCCGGGCAGCTGGTAGAACCAGGCAGAGAATTCCCTGCTACCAGCTTCCCTGTGGCGGGGAAGTGCAAACGTACACGTTTTCGGCCGAAAACGCGTTTTCCGGCGAAAACGCACACCACGGCTCTTTTTGAGAAAAAGCAAGCACGGAGGACGAGAATCGCTTTTGCCCTGCGTAGCGTTCCGGGCAGCGGGTAGAACCAGGCAGAGAATTCCCGGCTAGCAGCTTCCCTGTGGCGGGGAAGTGCAAACGTACACGTTTTCGGCCGAAAACGCGTTTTCCGGCGAAAACGCACACCACGGCTCTTTCTGAGAAAAAGCAAGCACGGAGGACGAGAATCGCTTTTGCCCTGCGTAGCGTTCCGGGCAGCGGGTAGAACCAGGCAGAGAATTCCCGGCTAGCAGCTTCCCTGTGGCCGGGAAGTGTAAACGTACACGTTTTCGGCCGGAAACGCGTTTTCTGGCGAAAACGCACACCACGGCTCTTTCTGAGAAAAAGCAAGCACGGAGGACGAGAATCGCTTTTGCCCTGCGTAGCGTTCCGGGCAGAGGGTAGAACCAGGCAGCGAATTCCCTGCTAGAAGCTTCCCTGTGGCGGGGAAGTGCAAACGTACACATTTTCGGCCGAAAACTCGTTTTCCGGCGAAAACGCACACCACGGCTCTTTCTGAGAAAAAGCAAGCACGGAGGACGAGAATCGCTTTTGCCCTGCGTAGCGTTCCGGGCAGCGGGTAGAACCAGGCAGAGAATTCCCGGCTAGCAGCTTCCCTGTGGCGGGGAAGTGCAAACGTACACGTTTTCGGCCGAAAACGCGTTTTCCGGCGAAAACGCACACCACGGCTCTTTCTGAGAAAAAGCAAGCACGGAGGACGAGAATCGCTTTTGCCCTGCGTAGCGTTCCGGGCAGCGGGTAGAACCAGGCAGAGAATTCCCGGCTAGCAGATTCCCTGTGGCGGGGAAGTGCAAACGTACACGTTTTCGACCGAAAACGCGTTTTCCGGCCAAAACGCACACCACGGCTCTTTCTGAGAAAAAGCAAGCACGGAGGACGAGAATCGCTTTTGCCCTGCGTAGCGTTCCGGGCAGCGGGTAGAACCAGGCAGAGAATTCCCGGCTAGCAGCTTCCCTGTGGCAGGGAAGTGCAAACGTACACGTTTTCGGCCGAAAACGCGTTTTCCCGCGAAAACGCACACCACGGCTCTTTCTGAGAAAAAGCAAGCACGGAGGACGAAAATCGCTTTTGCCCTCCGTAGCGTTCCGGGCAGCGGGTAGAACCAGGCAGAGAATTCCCGGCTAGCAGCTTCCCTGTGGCCGGGAAGAGCAAACGTACACGTTTTCGGCCGAAAACACGTTTTCCGGCGAAAACGCACACCACGGCTCTTTCTGAGAAAAAGCAAGCACGGAGGACGAGAATCGCTTTTGCCCTGCGTAGCGTTCCGGGCAGCGGGTAGAACCAGGCAGAGAATTCCCGGCTAGCAGCTTCCCTGTGGCCGGGAAGTGCAAACGTTAACGTTTTCGGCCGAAAACGTGTTTTCCGGCGAAAACGCACACCACGGCTCTTTCTGAGAAAAAGCAAGCACGGAGGACGAGAATCGCTTTTGCCCTGCGTAGCGTTCCGGGCAGCGGGTAGAACCAGGCAGAGAATTCCCGGCTAGCAGCTTCCCTGTGGCGGGGAAGTGCAAACGTACACGTTTTCGGCCGAAAACGTGTTTTCCAGCGAAAAAGCACACCATGGCTCTTTCTGAGAAAAAGCAAGCATGGAGGACGAGAATCGCTTTTGCCCTGCGTAGCGTTCCGGGCAGCGGGTAGAACCAGGCAGCGAATTCCCGTCTAGCAGCTTCCCTGTGGCGGGAAGTGCAAACGTACACATTTTCGGCCGAAAACTCGTTTTCCAGCGAAAACGCACACCACGGCTCTTTTTGAGAAAAAGCAAGCACGGAGGACGAGAATCGCTTTTGCCCTGCGTAGCGTTCCGGGCAGCGGGTAGAACCAGGCAGAGAATTCCTGGCTAGCAGCTTCCCTGTGGCGGGGAAGTGCAAACGTACACGTTTTCGGCCGAAAACGCGTTTACCGGCGAAAACGCACACCACTGCTCTTTCTGAGAAAAAGGAAGCACGGAGGACGAGAATCGCTTTTGCCCTGCGTAGCGTTCCGGGCAGCGGGTAGAACCAGGCAGAGAATTCCCGTCTATCAGCTTCCCTGTGGCCGGGAAGTGCAAACGTACACGTTTTCGGCCGAAAACGCGTTTTCCGGCGAAAACGCACACCACGGCTCTTTCTGAGAAAAAGCAAGCACGGAGGACGAGAATCGCTTTTGCCCTACGTAGCGTTCCGGGCAGCGGGTAGAACCAGGCAGAGAATTCCCGGCTAGCAGATTCCCTGTGGCCAGGAAGTGCAAACGTAAACGTTTTCGGCCGGAAACGCGTTTTCTGGCGAAAACGCACACCACGGCTCTTTCTGAGAAAAAGCAAGCACGGAGGACGAGAATCGCTTTTGCCCTGCGTAGCGTTCCGGGCAGCGGGTAGAACCAGGCAGAGAATTCCCGGCTAGCAGCTTCCCTGTGGCAGGGAAGTGCAAACGTACACGTTTTCGGCCGAAAACGCGTTTTCCGGCGAAAACGCACACCACGGCTCTTTCTGAGAAAAAGCAAGCACGGAGGACGAAAATCGCTTTTGCCCTGCGTAGCGTTCCGGGCAGCGGGTAGAACCAGGCAGAGAATTCCCGGCTAGCAGCTTCCCTGTGGCCGGGAAGTGCAAACGTACACGTTTTCGGCTAAAACACGTTTTCCGGCGAAAACGCACACCACGGCTCTTTCTGAGAAAAAGCAAGCACGGAGGACGAGAATCGCTTTTGCCCTGCGTAGCGTTCCGGGCAGCGGGTAGAACCAGGCAGAGAATTCCCGGCTAGCAGCTTCCCTGTGGCCGGGAAGTGCAAACGTTAACGTTTTCGGCCGAAAACGAGTTTTCCGGCGAAAACGCACACCACTGCTCTTTCTGAGAAAAAGCAAGCACGGAGGACGAGAATCGCTTTTGCCCTGCGTAGCGTTCCGGGCAGAGGGTAGAACCAGGCAGCGAATTCCCTGCTACCAGCTTCCCTGTGGCGGGGAAGTGCAAACGTACACATTTTCGGCCGAAAACTCGTTTTCCGGCGAAAACGCACACCACGGCTCTTTTTGAGAAAAAGCAAGCACGGAGGACGAGAATCGCTTTTGCCCTGCGTAGCGTTCCGGGCAGCGGGTAGAATCAGGCAGAGAATTCCTGGCTAGCAGCTTCCCTGTGGCGGGGAAGTGCAAACGTACACGTTTTCGGCCGAAAACGCGTTTACCGGCGAAAACGCACACCACTGCTATTTCTGAAAAAAAGGAAGCACGGAGGACGAGAATCGCTTTTGCCCTGCGTAGCGTTCCGTGCAGCGGGTAGAACCAGGCAGAGAATTCCCGTCTAGCAGCTTCCCTGTGGCCGGGAAGTGCAAACGTACACGTTTTCGGCCGGAAACGCGTTTTCCCGCGAAAATGCACACCACGGCTCTTTCTGAGAAAAAGCAAGCACGGAGGACGAGAATCGCTTTTGCCCTGCGTAGTGTTCCGGGCAGCGGGTAGAACCAGGCAGAGAATTCCCGGCTAGCAGCTTCCCTGTGGCCGGGAAGTGCAAACGTACACATTTTCGGCCGAAAACGCGTTTTCCGGCGAAAAGGCACACCACGGCTCTTTCTGAGAAAAAGCAAGCACGGAGGACGAGAATCGCTTTTGCCCTACGTAGCGTTCCGGGCAGCGGGTAGAACCAGGCAGAGAATTCCCGTCTATCAGCTTCCCTGTGGCCGGGAAGTGCAAACGTAAACGTTTTCGGCCGAAAAAACGTTTTCCGGCGAAAACGCACACCACGGCTCTTTCTGAGAAAAAGCAAGCACGGAGGACGAGAATCGCTTTTGCCCTGCGTAGCGTTCCGGGCAGCGGGTAGAACCAGGCAGAGAATTCCCGGCTAGCAGCTTCCCTGTGGCGGGGAAGTGCAAACGTACACGTTTTCGGCCGAAAACGCGTTTTCCAGCGAAAAAGCACACCATGGCTCTTTCTGAGAAAAAGCAAGCACGGAGGACGAGAATCGCTTTTGCCCTGCTTAGCGTTCCGGGCAGCGGGTAGAACCAGGCAGAGAATTCCCGGCTAGCAGCTTCCCTGTGGCCGGGAAGTGCAAACGTACACGTTTTCGGCCGAAAACGCGTTTTCCGGCGAAAACGCACACCACGGCTCTTTCTGAGAAAAAGCAAGCACGGAGGACGAGAATCGCTTTTGCCCTGCGTAGCGTTCCGGGCAGCGGGTAGAACCAGGCAGAGAATTCCCGGCTAGCAGATTCCCTGTGGCTGGGAAGTGCAAACGTACACGTTTTCGACCGAAAACGCGTTTTCCGGCGAAAACGCACACCACGGCTCTTTCTGAGAAAAAGCAAGCACGGAGGACGAGAATCGCTTTTGCCCTGCGTAGCGTTCCGGGCAGCGGGTAGAACCAGGCAGAGAATTCCCGGCTAGCAGCTTCCCTGTGGCAGGGAAGTGCAAACGTACACGTTTTCGGCCGAAAACGCGTTTTCCCGCGAAAACGCACACCACGGCTCTTTCTGAGAAAAAGCAAGCACGGAGGACGAAAATCGCTTTTGCCCTGCGTAGCGTTCCGGGCAGCGGGTAGAACCAGGCAGAGAATTCCCGGCTAGCAGCTTCCCTGTGGCCGGGAAGTGCAAACGTACACGTTTTCGGCCGAAAACACGTTTTCCGGCGAAAACGCACACCACGGCTCTTTCTGAGAAAAAGCAAGCACGGAGGACGAGAATCGCTTTTGCCCTGCGTAGCGTTCCGGGCAGCGGGTAGAACCAGGCAGAGAATTCCCGGCTAGCAGCTTTCCTGTGGCGGGGAAGTGCAAACGTTAACGTTTTCGGCCGAAAACGAGTTTTCCGGCGAAAACGCACACCACGGCTCTTTCTGAGAAAAAGCAAGCACGGAGGACGAGAATCGCTTTTGCCCTGCGTAGCGTTCCGGGCAGCGGGTAGAACCAGGCAGAGAATTCCCGGCTAGCAGCTTCCCTGTGGCGGGGAAGTGCAAACGTACACGTTTTCGGCCGAAAACTTGTTTTCCAGCGAAAAAGCACACCATGGCTCTTTCTGAGAAAAAGCAAGCATGGAGGACGAGAATCGCTTTTGCCCTGCGTAGCGTTCCGGGCAGCGGGTAGAACCAGGCAGAGAATTCCCGTCTAGCAGCTTCCCTGTGGCCGGGAAGTGCAAACGTACACGTTTTCGGCCGGAAACGCGTTTTCCGGCGAAAACGCACACCACGGCTCTTTCTGAGAAAAAGCAAGCACGGAGGACGAGAATCGCTTTTGCCCTGCGTAGCGTTCCGGGCAGCGGGTAGAACCAGGCAGAGAATTCCCTGCTACAAGCTTCCCTGTGGCGGGGAAGTGCAAACGTACACGTTTTCGGCCGAAAACGCGTTTTCCGGCGAAAACGCACACCACGGCTCTTTCTGAGAAAAAGCAAGCACGGAGGACGAGAATCGCTTTTGCCCTGCGTAGCGTTCCGGGCAGCGGGTAGAACCAGGCAGAGAATTCCCGGCTAGCAGCTTCCCTGTGACCGGGAAGTGTAAACGTACACGTTTTCGGCCGGAAACGCGTTTTCCGGCGAAAACGCACACCACGGCTCTTTCTGAGAAAAAGCAAGCACGGAGGACGAGAATCGCTTTTGCCCTGCGTAGCGTTCCGGGCAGAGGGTAGAACCAGGCAGCGAATTCCCTGCTACCAGCTTCCCTGT
The DNA here is from genome assembly GCF_965140245.1 of Athene noctua. Classification (NCBI taxonomy): domain Eukaryota; kingdom Metazoa; phylum Chordata; class Aves; order Strigiformes; family Strigidae; genus Athene; species Athene noctua. The sequence goes on along the minus strand of NW_027437550.1, from coordinate 888,253 downwards.
GGCGGGGAAGTGCAAACGTAAACGTTTTCGGCCGGAAACGCGTTTTCCGGCGAAAACGCACACCACGGCTCTTTCTGAGAAAAAGCAAGCACGGAGGACGAGAATCGCTTTTGCCCTGCGTAGCGTTCCGGGCAGCGGGTAGAACCAGGCAGAGAATTCCCGGCTAGCAGCTTCCCTGTGGCGGGGAAGTGCAAACGTACACGTTTTCGGCCGAAAACGCGTTTTCCAGCGAAAAAGCACACCATGGCTCTTTCTGAGAAAAAGCAAGCACGGAGGACGAGAATCGCTTTTGCCCTGCGTAGCGTTCCGGGCAGCGGGTAGAACCAGGCAGAGAATTCCCGGCTAGCAGCTTCCCTGTGGCCGGGAAGTGCAAACGTACACGTTTTCGGCCGAAAAAGCGTTTTCCGGCGAAAACGCACACCACGGCTCTTTCTGAGAAAAAGCAAGCACGGAGGACGAGAATCGCTTTTGCCCTGCGTAGCGTTCCGGGCAGCGGGTAGAACCAGGCAGAGAATTCCCGGCTAGCAGCTTCCCTGTGGCAGGGAAGTGCAAACGTACACGTTTTCGGCCGAAAACGCGTTTTCCCGCGAAAACGCACACCACGGCTCTTTCTGAGAAAAAGCAAGCACGGAGGACGAAAATCGCTTTTGCCCTGCGTAGCGTTCCGGGCAGCGGGTAGAACCAGGCAGAGAATTCCCGGCTAGCAGCTTCCCTGTGGCCGGGAAGTGCAAACGTACACGTTTTCGGCCGAAAACACGTTTTCCGGCGAAAACGCACACCACGGCTCTTTCTGAGAAAAAGCAAGCACGGAGGACGAGAATCGCTTTTGCCCTGCGTAGCGTTCCGGGCAGCGGGTAGAACCAGGCAGAGAATTCCCGGCTAGCAGCTTCCCTGTGGCGGGGAAGTGCAAACGTACACGTTTTCGGCCGAAAACGAGTTTTCCGGCGAAAACGCACACCACGGCTCTTTCTGAGAAAAAGCAAGCACGGAGGACGAGAATCGCTTTTGCCCTGCGTAGCGTTCCGGGCAGCGGGTAGAACCAGGCAGAGAATTCCCGGCTAGCAGCTTCCCTGTGGCGGGGAAGTGCAAACGTACACGTTTTCGGCCGAAAACTTGTTTTCCAGCGAAAAAGCACACCATGGCTCTTTCTGAGAAAAAGCAAGCATGGAGGACGAGAATCGCTTTTGCCCTGCGTAGCGTTCCGGGCAGCGGGTAGAACCAGGCAGAGAATTCCCGGCTAGCAGCTTCCCTGTGGCCGGGAAGTGCAAACGTACACGTTTTCGGCCGGAAACGCGTTTTCCGGCGAAAACGCACACCACGGCTCTTTCTGAGAAAAAGCAAGCACGGAGGACGAGAATCGCTTTTGCCCTGCGTAGCGTTCCGGGCAGCGGGTAGAACCAGGCAGAGAATTCCCTGCTACAAGCTTCCCTGTGGCGGGGAAGTGCAAACGTACACGTTTTCGGCCGAAAACGCGTTTTCCGGCGAAAACGCACACCACGGCTCTTTCTGAGAAAAAGCAAGCACGGAGGACGACAATCGCTTTTGCCCTGCGTAGCGTTCCGGGCAGCGGGTAGAACCAGGCAGAGAATTCCCGGCTAGCAGCTTCCCTGTGGCCGGGAAGTGTAAACGTACACGTTTTCGGCCGGAAACGCGTTTTCTGGCGAAAACGCACACCACGGCTCTTTCTGAGAAAAAGCAAGCACGGAGGACGAGAATCGCTTTTGCCCTGCGTAGCGTTCCGGGCAGAGGGTAGAACCACGCAGCGAATTCCCGGCTAGCAGCTTCCCTGTGGCGGGGAAGTGCAAACGTACACGTTTTCGGCCGAAAACGCGTTTTCCAGCGAAAAAGCACACCACTGCTCTTTCTGAGAAAAAGGAAGCACGGAGGACGAGAATCGCTTTTGCCCTGCGTAGCGTTCCGGGCAGCGGGTAGAACCAGGCAGAGAATTCCCGGCTAGCAGCTTCCCTGTGGCCGGGAAGTGCAAACGTACACGTTTTCGGCCGAAAAAGCGTTTTCCGGCGAAAACGCACACCACGGCTCTTTCTGAGAAAAAGCAAGCACGGAGGACGAGAATCGCTTTTGCCCTGCGTAGCGTTCCGGGCAGCGGGTAGAACCAGGCAGAGAATTCCCGGCTAGCAGATTCCCTGTGGCGGGGAAGTGCAAACGTACACGTTTTCGACCGAAAACGCGTTTTCCGGCGAAAACGCACACCACGGCTCTTTCTGAGAAAAAGCAAGCACGGAGGACGAGAATCGCTTTTGCCCTGCGTAGCGTTCCGGGCAGCGGGTAGAACCAGGCAGAGAATTCCCGGCTAGCAGCTTCCCTGTGGCAGGGAAGTGCAAACGTACACGTTTTCGGCCGAAAACGCGTTTTCCGGCGAAAACGCACACCACGGCTCTTTCTGAGAAAAAGCAAGCACGGAGGAAGAAAATCGCTTTTGCCCTTCGTAGCGTTCCGGGCAGCGGGTAGAACCAGGCAGAGAATTCCCGGCTAGCAGCTTCCCTGTGGCCGGGAAGTGCAAACGTACACGTTTTCCGCCGAAAACACGTTTTCCGGCGAAAACGCACACCACGGCTCTTTCTGAGAAAAAGCAAGCACGGAGGACGAGAATCGCTTTTGCCCTGCGTAGCGTTCCGGGCAGCGGGTAGAACCAGGCAGAGAATTCCCGTCTAGCAGCTTCCCTGTGGCCGGGAAGTGCAAACGTTAACGTTTTCGGCCGAAAACGAGTTTTCCGGCGAAAACGCACACCACGGCTCTTTCTGAGAAAAAGCAAGCACGGAGGACGAGAATCGCTTTTGCCCTGCGTAGCGTTCCGGGCAGCGGGTAGAACCAGGCAGAGAATTCCCGGCTAGCAGCTTCCCTGTGGCGGGGAAGTGCAAACGTACACGTTTTCGGCCGAAAATGTGTTTTCCGGCGAAAAAGCACACCATGGCTCTTTCTGAGAAAAAGCAAGCATGGAGGACGAGAATCGCTTTTGCCCTGCGTAGCGTTCCGGGCAGGGGTAGAACCAGTCAGCGAATTCCCGTCTAGCAGCTTCCCTGTGGCGGGGAAGTGCAAACGTACACGTTTTCGGCCGAAAACGAGTTTTCCGGCGAAAACGCACACCACGGCTCTTTCTGAGAAAAAGCAAGCACGGAGGACGAGAATCGCTTTTGCCCTGCGTAGCGTTCCGGGCAGCGGGTAGAACCAGGCAGAGAATTCCCGGCTAGCAGCTTCGCTGTGGCGGGGAAGTGCAAACGTACACGTTTTCGACCGAAAACGCGTTTTCCGGCGAAAACGCACACCACGGCTCTTTCTGAGAAAAAGCAAGCACGGAGGACGAGAATCGCTTTTGCCCTGCTTATCGTTCCGGGCAGTGGGTAGAACCAGGCAGAGAATTCCCGGCTAGCAGCTTCCCTGTGGCGGGGAAGTGCAAACGTACACGTTTTCGGCCGAAAACGCGTTTTCCGGCGAAAACGCACACCACGGCTCTTTTTGAGAAAAAGCAAGCACGGAGGACGAGAATAGCTTTTGCCCTGCGTAGCGTTCCGGGCAGAGGGTAGAACCAGGCAGCGAATTCCCTGCTACCAGCTTCCCTGTGGCGGGGAAGTGCAAACGTACACGTTTTCGGCCGAAAACGCGTTTTCCCGCGAAAACGCACACCACGGCTCTTTCTGAGAAAAAGCAAGCACGGAGGACGAGAATCGCTTTTGCCCTGCGTAGCGTTCCGGGCAGCGGGTAGAACCAGGCAGAGAATTCCCGGCTAGCAGCTTCCCTGTGGCCGGGAAGTGCAAACGTACACGTTTTCGGCCGAAAACGCGTTTTCCGGCGAAAACGCACACCACGGCTCTTTCTGAGAAAAAGCAAGCACGGAGGACGAGAATCGCTTTTGCCCTGCGTAGCGTTCCGGGCAGCGGGTAGAACCAGGCAGAGAATTCCCGGCTAGCAGCTTCCCTGTGGCCGGGAAGTGCAAACGTACACGTTTTCGGCCGAAAACGCGTTTTCCGGCGAAAACGCACACCACGGCTCTTTCTGAGAAAAAGCAAGCACGGAGGACGAGAATCGCTTTTGCCCTGCGTAGCGTTCCGGGCAGCGGGTAGAACCAGGCAGAGAATTCCCGTCTAGCAGCTTCCCTGTGGCAGGGAAGTGCAAACGTACACGTTTTCGGCAGAAAACGCGTTTTGCGGCGAAAACGCACACCACGGCTCTTTCTGAGAAAAAGCAAGCACGGAGGACGAGAATCGCTTTTGCCCTGCGTAGCGTTCCATGTAGCGAGTAGAAATAGGCAGCGAATTCCCTGCTAGCAGCTTCCCTGTGGCGGGGAAGTGCAAACGTACACGTTTTCGGCCGAAAACGCGTTTTCCGGCGAAAACGCACACCACGGCTCTTTCTGAGAAAAAGCAAGCACGGAGGACTAGAACCGCTTTTGCCCTGCGTAGCGTTCCGGGCAGCGGGTAGAACCAGGCAGAGAATTCCCGTCTAGCAGCTTCCCTGTGGCCGGGAAGTGCAAACGTACACGTTTTCGGCCGAAAACGCGTTTTCCGGCGAAAACGCACACCACGGCTCTTTCTGAGAAAAAGCAAGCACGGAGGACGAGAATCGCTTTTGCCCTGCGTAGCGTTCTGAGCAGCGGGTAGAAATAGGCAGCGAATTGCCGGCTAGCAGCTTCCCTGTGGCCGGGAAGTGCAAACGTACACGTTTTCGTCCGAAAACGCGTTTTCTGGCGAAAACGGACACCACGGCTCTTTCTGAGAAAAAGCAAGCACGGAGGACGAGAATCGCTTTTGCCCTGCGTAGCGTTCCGGGCAGCGGGTAGAACCAGGCAGAGAATTCCCGGCTAGCAGCTTCCCTGTGGCGGGGAAGTGCAAACGTACACGTTTTCGCCGAAAACGCGTTTCCCGGCGAAAACGCACACCACGGCTCTTTCTGAGAAAAAGCAAGCACGGAGGACGAGAATCGCTTTTGCCCTGCGTAGTGTTCCGGGCAGCTGGTAGAACCAGGCAGAGAATTCCCGGCTAGCAGCTTCCCTGTGGCCGGGAAGTGCAAACGTACACGTTTTCGTCGAAAACGCGTTTACCGGCGAAAACGCACACCACGGCTCTTTCTGAGAAAAAGCAAGCACGGAGGACGAGAATCGCTTTTGCCCTGCGTAGCGTTCCGGGCAACGGGTAGAACCAGGCAGAGAATTCCCGGCTAGCAGCTTCCCTGTGGCGGGGAAGTGCAAACGTACACGTTTTCGGCCGAAAACGCGTTTTCCGGCGAAAACGCACACCACGGCTCTTTCTGAGAAAAAGCAAGCACGGAGGACGAGAATCGCTTTTGCCCTGCGTAGCGTTCTGAGCAGCGGGTAGAAATAGGTAGCGAATTGCCGGCTAGCAGCTTCCCTGTGGCCGGGAAGTGCAAACGTACACGTTTTCGGCCGAAAACGCGTTTTCCGGCGAAAAAGCACACCACGGCTCTTTCTGAGAAAAAGCAAGCACGGAGGACGAGAATCGCTTTTGCCCTGCGTAGTGTTCCGGGCAGCGGGTAGAACCAGGCAGAGAATTCCCGGCTAGCAGCTTCCCTGTGGCCGGGAAGTGCAAACGTACACGTTTTCGCCGAAAACGCGTTTTCCGGCGAAAACGCACACCACGGCTCTTTCTGAGAAAAAGCAAGCACGGAGGACGAGAATCGCTTTTGCCCTGCGTAGTGTTCCGGGCAGCTGGTAGAACCAGGCAGAGAATTCCCGGCTAGCAGCTTCCCTGTGGCCGGGAAGTGCAGACGTACACGTTTTCGGCCGAAAACGCGTTTTCCGGCCAAAACGCACACCACGGCTCTTTCTGAGAAAAAGCAAGCACGGAGGACGAGAATCGCTTTTGCCCTGCGTAGCGTTCCGGGCAGCGGGTAGAACCAGGCAGAGAATTCCCGGCTAGCAGCTTCCCTGTGGCCGGGAAGTACAAACGTACACGTTTTCGGCCGAAAACGCGTTTTCCGGCGAAAACGCACACCACGGCTCTTTCTGAGAAAAAGCAAGCACGGAGGACGAGAATCGCTTTTGCCCTGCGTAGCGTCCCGGGCAGCGGACAGAACCAGGCAGAGAATTCCCGGCTAGCATCTTCCCTGTGGCCGGGAAGTGCAAACGTACACGTTTTCGGCCGAAAACGTGTTTTCCGGCGAAAACGCACACCACGGCTCTTTCTGAGAAAAAGCAAGCACGGAGGACGAGAATCGCTTTTGCCCTGCGTAGCGTTCCGGGCAGCGGGTAGAACCAGGCAGCGAATTCCCGGCTAGCAGCTTCCCTGTGGCCGGGAAGTGCAAACGTACACGTTTTCAGCCGAAAAAGCGTTTTCCGGCGAAAACGCACACCACGGCTCTTTCTGAGAAAAAGCAAGCACGGAGGACGAGAATCGCTTTTGCCCTGCGTAGTGTTCCGGGCAGCGGGTAGAACCAGGCAGAGAATTCCCGGCTAGCAGCTTCCCTGTGGCGGGGAAGTGCAAACGTACACGTTTTCGCCGAAAACGCGTTTTCCGGCGAAAACGCACACCACGGCTCTTTCTGAGAAAAAGCAAGCACGGAGGACGAGAATCGCTTTTGCCCTGCGTAGCGTTCTGAGCGGCGGGTAGAAATAGGCAGCGAATTGCCGGCTAGCAGCTTCCCTGTGGCCGGGAAGTGCAAACGTACACGTTTTCAGCCGAAAACGCGTTTTCTGGCGAAAACGGACACCACGGCTCTTTCTGAGAAAAAGCAAGCACGGAGGACGAGAATCGCTTTTGCCCTGCGTAGCGTTCCGGGCAGCGGGTAGAACCAGGCAGAGAATTCCCGGCTAGCAGCTTCCCTGTGGCCGGGAAGTGCAAACGTACACGTTTTCGCCAAAAGAGCGTTTTCCGGCGAAAACGCACACCACGGCTCTTTCTGAGAAAAAGCAAGCACGGAGGACGAGAATCGCTTTTGCCCTGCGTAGCGTTCCGGGCAGCGGGTAGAACCAGGCAGAGAATTCCCGGCTAGCAGCTTCCCTGTGGCCGGGAAGTGCAAACGTACACGTTTTCGGCCGAAAACGCGTTTTCCGGCGAAAACGCACACCACGGCTCTTTCTGAGAAAAAGCAAGCACGGAGGACGAAAATCGCTTTTGCCCTTCGTAGCGTTCCGGGCAGCGGGTAGAACCAGGCAGAGAATTCCCGGCTAGCAGCTTCCCTGTGGCCGGGAAGTGCAAACGTACACGTTTTCCGCCGAAAACACGTTTTCCGGCGAAAACGCACACCACGGCTCTTTCTGAGAAAAAGCAAGCACGGAGGACGAGAATCGCTTTTGCCCTGCGTAGCGTTCCGGGCAGCGGGTAGAACCAGGCAGAGAATTCCCGTCTAGCAGCTTCCCTGTGGCCGGGAAGTGCAAACGTTAACGTTTTCGGCCGAAAACGAGTTTTCCGGCGAAAACGCACACCACGGCTCTTTCTGAGAAAAAGCAAGCACGGAGGACGAGAATCGCTTTTGCCCTGCGTAGCGTTCCGGGCAGCGGGTAGAACCAGGCAGAGAATTCCCGGCTAGCAGCTTCCCTGTGGCGGGGAAGTGCAAACGTACACGTTTTCGGCCGAAAATGTGTTTTCCGGCGAAAAAGCACACCATGGCTCTTTCTGAGAAAAAGCAAGCATGGAGGACGAGAATCGCTTTTGCCCTGCGTAGCGTTCCGGGCAGGGGTAGAACCAGTCAGCGAATTCCCGTCTAGCAGCTTCCCTGTGGCGGGGAAGTGCAAACGTACACGTTTTCGGCCGAAAACGAGTTTTCCGGCGAAAACGCACACCACGGCTCTTTCTGAGAAAAAGCAAGCACGGAGGACGAGAATCGCTTTTGCCCTGCGTAGCGTTCCGGGCAGCGGGTAGAACCAGGCAGAGAATTCCCGGCTAGCAGCTTCGCTGTGGCGGGGAAGTGCAAACGTACACGTTTTCGACCGAAAACGCGTTTTCCGGCGAAAACGCACACCACGGCTCTTTCTGAGAAAAAGCAAGCACGGAGGACGAGAATCGCTTTTGCCCTGCTTATCGTTCCGGGCAGTGGGTAGAACCAGGCAGAGAATTCCCGGCTAGCAGCTTCCCTGTGGCGGGGAAGTGCAAACGTACACGTTTTCGGCCGAAAACGCGTTTTCCGGCGAAAACGCACACCACGGCTCTTTTTGAGAAAAAGCAAGCACGGAGGACGAGAATAGCTTTTGCCCTGCGTAGCGTTCCGGGCAGAGGGTAGAACCAGGCAGCGAATTCCCTGCTACCAGCTTCCCTGTGGCGGGGAAGTGCAAACGTACACGTTTTCGGCCGAAAACGCGTTTTCCCGCGAAAACGCACACCACGGCTCTTTCTGAGAAAAAGCAAGCACGGAGGACGAGAATCGCTTTTGCCCTGCGTAGCGTTCCGGGCAGCGGGTAGAACCAGGCAGAGAATTCCCGGCTAGCAGCTTCCCTGTGGCCGGGAAGTGCAAACGTACACGTTTTCGGCCGAAAACGCGTTTTCCGGCGAAAACGCACACCACGGCTCTTTCTGAGAAAAAGCAAGCACGGAGGACGAGAATCGCTTTTGCCCTGCGTAGCGTTCCGGGCAGCGGGTAGAACCAGGCAGAGAATTCCCGGCTAGCAGCTTCCCTGTGGCCGGGAAGTGCAAACGTACACGTTTTCGGCCGAAAACGCGTTTTCCGGCGAAAACGCACACCACGGCTCTTTCTGAGAAAAAGCAAGCACGGAGGACGAGAATCGCTTTTGCCCTGCGTAGCGTTCCGGGCAGCGGGTAGAACCAGGCAGAGAATTCCCGTCTAGCAGCTTCCCTGTGGCAGGGAAGTGCAAACGTACACGTTTTCGGCAGAAAACGCGTTTTGCGGCGAAAACGCACACCACGGCTCTTTCTGAGAAAAAGCAAGCACGGAGGACGAGAATCGCTTTTGCCCTGCGTAGCGTTCCATGTAGCGAGTAGAAATAGGCAGCGAATTCCCTGCTAGCAGCTTCCCTGTGGCGGGGAAGTGCAAACGTACACGTTTTCGGCCGAAAACGCGTTTTCCGGCGAAAACGCACACCACGGCTCTTTCTGAGAAAAAGCAAGCACGGAGGACTAGAACCGCTTTTGCCCTGCGTAGCGTTCCGGGCAGCGGGTAGAACCAGGCAGAGAATTCCCGTCTAGCAGCTTCCCTGTGGCCGGGAAGTGCAAACGTACACGTTTTCGGCCGAAAACGCGTTTTCCGGCGAAAACGCACACCACGGCTCTTTCTGAGAAAAAGCAAGCACGGAGGACGAGAATCGCTTTTGCCCTGCGTAGCGTTCTGAGCAGCGGGTAGAAATAGGCAGCGAATTGCCGGCTAGCAGCTTCCCTGTGGCCGGGAAGTGCAAACGTACACGTTTTCGTCCGAAAACGCGTTTTCTGGCGAAAACGGACACCACGGCTCTTTCTGAGAAAAAGCAAGCACGGAGGACGAGAATCGCTTTTGCCCTGCGTAGCGTTCCGGGCAGCGGGTAGAACCAGGCAGAGAATTCCCGGCTAGCAGCTTCCCTGTGGCGGGGAAGTGCAAACGTACACGTTTTCGCCGAAAACGCGTTTCCCGGCGAAAACGCACACCACGGCTCTTTCTGAGAAAAAGCAAGCACGGAGGACGAGAATCGCTTTTGCCCTGCGTAGTGTTCCGGGCAGCTGGTAGAACCAGGCAGAGAATTCCCGGCTAGCAGCTTCCCTGTGGCCGGGAAGTGCAAACGTACACGTTTTCGTCGAAAACGCGTTTTCCGGCGAAAACGCACACCACGGCTCTTTCTGAGAAAAAGCAAGCACGGAGGACGAGAATCGCTTTTGCCCTGCGTAGCGTTCCGGGCAACGGGTAGAACCAGGCAGAGAATTCCCGGCTAGCAGCTTCCCTGTGGCGGGGAAGTGCAAACGTACACGTTTTCGGCCGAAAACGCGTTTTCCGGCGAAAACGCACACCACGGCTCTTTCTGAGAAAAAGCAAGCACGGAGGACGAGAATCGCTTTTGCCCTGCGTAGCGTTCTGAGCAGCGGGTAGAAATAGGTAGCGAATTGCCGGCTAGCAGCTTCCCTGTGGCCGGGAAGTGCAAACGTACACGTTTTCGGCCGAAAACGCGTTTTCCGGCGAAAAAGCACACCACGTCTCTTTCTGAGAAAAAGCAAGCACGGAGGACGAGAATCGCTTTTGCCCTGCGTAGTGTTCCGGGCAGCGGGTAGAACCAGGCAGAGAATTCCCGGCTAGCAGCTTCCCTGTGGCCGGGAAGTGCAAACGTACACGTTTTCGCCGAAAACGCGTTTTCCGGCGAAAACGCACACCACGGCTCTTTCTGAGAAAAAGCAAGCACGGAGGACGAGAATCGCTTTTGCCCTGCGTAGTGTTCCGGGCAGCTGGTAGAACCAGGCAGAGAATTCCCGGCTAGCAGCTTCCCTGTGGCCGGGAAGTGCAGACGTACACGTTTTCGGCCGAAAACGCGTTTTCCGGCCAAAACGCACACCACGGCTCTTTCTGAGAAAAAGCAAGCACGGAGGACGAGAATCGCTTTTGCCCTGCGTAGCGTTCCGGGCAGCGGGTAGAACCAGGCAGAGAATTCCCGGCTAGCAGCTTCCCTGTGGCCGGGAAGTACAAACGTACACGTTTTCGGCCGAAAACGCGTTTTCCGGCGAAAACGCACACCACGGCTCTTTCTGAGAAAAAGCAAGCACGGAGGACGAGAATCGCTTTTGCCCTGCGTAGCGTCCCGGGCAGCGGACAGAACCAGGCAGAGAATTCCCGGCTAGCATCTTCCCTGTGGCCGGGAAGTGCAAACGTACACGTTTTCGGCCGAAAACGTGTTTTCCGGCGAAAACGCACACCACGGCTCTTTCTGAGAAAAAGCAAGCACGGAGGACGAGAATCGCTTTTGCCCTGCGTAGCGTTCCGGGCAGCGGGTAGAACCAGGCAGCGAATTCCCGGCTAGCAGCTTCCCTGTGGCCGGGAAGTGCAAACGTACACGTTTTCAGCCGAAAACGCGTTTTCCGGCGAAAACGCACACCACGGCTCTTTCTGAGAAAAAGCAAGCACGGAGGACGAGAATCGCTTTTGCCCTGCGTAGTGTTCCGGGCAGCGGGTAGAACCAGGCAGAGAATTCCCGGCTAGCAGCTTCCCTGTGGCCGGGAAGTGCAAACGTACACGTTTTCGCCGAAAACGCGTTTTCCGGCGAAAACGCACACCACGGCTCTTTCTGAGAAAAAGCAAGCACGGAGGACGAGAATCGCTTTTGCCCTGCGTAGCGTTCTGAGCGGCGGGTAGAAATAGGCAGCGAATTGCCGGCTAGCAGCTTCCCTGTGGCCGGGAAGTGCAAACGTACACGTTTTCAGCCGAAAACGCGTTTTCTGGCGAAAACGGACACCACGGCTCTTTCTGAGAAAAAGCAAGCACGGAGGACGAGAATCGCTTTTGCCCTGCGTAGCGTTCCGGGCAGCGGGTAGAACCAGGCAGAGAATTCCCGGCTAGCAGCTTCCCTGTGGCCGGGAAGTGCAAACGTACACGTTTTCGCCAAAAGAGCGTTTTCCGGCGAAAACGCACACCACGGCTCTTTCTGAGAAAAAGCAAGCACGGAGGACGAGAATCGCTTTTGCCCTGCGTAGCGTTCCGGGCAGCGGGTAGAACCAGGCAGAGAATTCCCGGCTAGCAGCTTCCCTGTGGCCGGGAAGTGCAAACGTACACGTTTTCGGCCGAAAACGCGTTTTCCGGCGAAAACTCACACCACGGCTCTTTCTGAGAAAAAGCAAGCACGGAGGACGAGAATCGCTTTTGCCCTGCGTAGCGTTCCGGGCAGCGGGTAGAACCAGGCAGAGAATTCCCGGCTAGCAGCTTCCCTGTGGCGGGGAAGTGCAAACGTACACGTTTTCGGCCGAAAACGCGTTTTCCGGCGAAAACGCACACCACGGCTCTTTCTGAGAAAAAGCAAGCACGGAGGACGAGAATCGCTTTTGCCCTGCGTAGCGTTCTGAGCAGCGGGTAGAAATAGGCAGCGAATTGCCGGCTAGCAGCTTCCCTGTGGCCGGGAAGTGCAAACGTACACGTTTTCGGCCGAAAACGCGTTTTCCGGCGAAAAAGCACACCATGGCTCTTTCTGAGAAAAAGCAAGCACGGAGGAAGAGAATCGCTTTTGCCCTGCGTAGTGTTCCGGGCCGCGGGTAGAACCAGGCAGAGAATTCCCGGCTAGCAGCTTCCCTGTGGCCGGGAAGTGCAAACGTACACGTTTTCGGCCGAAAACGCGTTTTCCGGCGATAAAGCACACCACGGCTCTTTCTGAGAAAAAGCAAGCACGGAGGACGAGAATCGCTTTTGCCCTGCGTAGCGTCCCGGGCAGCGGGTAGAACCAGGCAGAGAATTCCCGGCTAGCAGCTTCCCTGTGGCCGGGAAGTGCAAACGTACACGTTTTCGGCCGAAAACGCGTTTTCCGGCGAAAACGCACACCACGGCTCTTTCTGAGAAAAAGCAAGCACGGAGGACGAGAATCGCTTTTGCCCTGCGTAGCGTTCCGGGCAGCGGGTAGAACCAGGCAGAGAATTCCCGGCTAGCAGCTTCCCTGTGGCCGGGAAGTGCAAACGTACACGTTTTCGGCCGAAAACGCGTTTTCCGGCGAAAACGCACACCACGGCTCTTTCTGAGAAAAAGCAAGCACGGAGGACGAGAATCGCTTTTGTCCTGCGTAGCGTTCCGGGCAGCGGGTAGAACCAGGCAGAGAATTCCCGGCTAGCAGCTTCCCTGTGGCGGGGAAGTGCAAACGTACACGTTTTCGGCCGAAAACGCGTTTTCCGGCGAAAACGCACACCACGGCTCTTTCTGAGAAAAAGCAAGCACGGAGGACGAGAATCGCTTTTGCCCTGCGTAGCGTTCTGAGCAGCGGGTAGAAATAGGCAGCGAATTGCCGGCTAGCAGCTTCCCTGTGGCCGGGAAGTGCAAACGTACACGTTTTCGGCCGAAAACGCGTTTTCCGGCGAAAACGCACACCACGGCTCTTTCTGAGAAAAAGCAAGCACGGAGGACGAGAATCGCTTTTGCCCTGCGTAGCGCTCCGGGCAGCGGGTAGAACCAGGCAGAGAATTCCCGGCTAGCAGCTTCCCTGTGGCGGGGAAGTGCAAACGTACACGTTTTTGGCCGAAAACGCGTTTTCTGGCGAAAACGCACACCACGGCTCTTTCTGAGAAAAAGCAAGCACGGAGGACGAGAATCGCTTTTGCCCTGCGTAGTGTTCCGGGCAGCGGGTAGAACCAGGCAGAGAATTCCCGGCTAGCAGCTTCCCTGTGGCGGGGAAGTGCAAACGTACACGTTTTTGGCCGAAAACGCGTTTTCCGGCGAAAAAGCACACCATGGCTCTTTCTGAGAAAAAGCAAGCACGGAGGACGAGAATCGCTTTTGCCCTGCGTAGCGTTCCGGGCAGCGGGTAGAACCAGGCAGAGAATTCCCGGCTAGCAGCTTCCCTGTGGCCGGGAAGTGCAAACGTACACGTTTTCGGCCGAAAACGCGTTTTCCGGCGAAAACGCACACCACGGCTCTTTCTGAGAAAAAGCAAGCACGGAGGACGAGAATCGCTTTTGCCCTGCGTAGCGTTCCGGGCAGCGGGTAGAACCAGGCAGAGAATTCCCGGCTAGCAGCTTCCCTGTGGCCGGGAAGTGCAAACGTACACGTTTTCGGCCGAAAACGCGTTTTCCGGCGAAAACGCACACCACGGCTCTTTCTGAGAAAAAGCAAGCACGGAGGACGAGAATCGCTTTTGCCCTGCGTAGCGTTCCGGGCAGCGGGTAGAACCAGGCAGAGAATTCCCGGCTAGCAGCTTCCCTGTGGCCGGGAAGTGCAAACGTACACGTTTTCGGCCGAAAACGCGTTTTCCGGCGAAAACGCACACCACGGCTCTTTCTGAGAAAAAGCAAGCACGGAGGACGAGAATCGCTTTTGTCCTGCGTAGCGTTCCGGGCAGCGGGTAGAACCAGGCAGAGAATTCCCGGCTAGCAGCTTCCCTGTGGCCGGGAAGTGCAAACGTACACGTTTTCGGCCGAAAACGCGTTTTCCGGCGAAAACGCACACCACGGCTCTTTCTGAGAAAAAGCAAGCACGGAGGACGAGAATCGCTTTTGCCCTGCGTAGCGTTCCGGGCAGCGGGTAGAACCAGGCAGAGAATTGCCGGCTAGCAGCTTCCCTGTGGCGGGGAAGTGCAAACGTACACGTTTTCGGCCGAAAACGCGTTTTCCGGAGAAAAAGCACACCATGGCTCTTTCTGAGAAAAAGCAAGCACGGAGGACGAGAATCGCTTTTGCCCTGCGTAGTGTTCCGAGCAGCGGGTAGAACCAGGCAGAGAATTCCCGGCTAGCAGCTTCCCTGTGGCCGGGAAGTGCAAACGTACACGTTTTCGGCCGAAAACACGTTTTTCGGCGATAAAGCACACCACGGCTCTTTCTGAGAAAAAGCAAGCACGGAGGACGAGAATCGCTTTTGCCCTGCGTAGCGTTCTGAGCAGCGGGTAGAAATAGGCAGCGAATTGCCGGCTAGCAGCTTCCCTGTGGCCGGGAAGTGCAAACGTACACGTTTTCGGCCGAAAACGCGTTTTCCGGCGAAAACGCACACCACGGCTCTTTCTGAGAAAAAGCAAGCACGGAGGACGAGAATCGCTTTTGCCCTGCGTAGCGTTCTGAGCAGCGGGTAGAAATAGGCAGCGAATTGCCGGCTAGCAGCTTCCCTGTGGCCGGGAAGTGCAAACGTACACGTTTTCGGCCGAAAACGCGTTTTCCGGCGAAAACGCACACCACGGCTCTTTCTGAGAAAAAGCAAGCACGGAGGACGAGAATCGCTTTTGCCCTGCGTAGCGCTCCGGGCAGCGGGTAGAACCAGGCAGAGAATTCCCGGCTAGCAGCTTCCCTGTGGCGGGGAAGTGCAAACGTACACGTTTTTGGCCGAAAACGCGTTTTCTGGCGAAAACGCACACCACGGCTCTTTCTGAGAAAAAGCAAGCACGGAGGACGAGAATCGCTTTTGCCCTGCGTAGTGTTTCGGGCAGCGGGTAGAACCAGGCAGAGAATTCCCGGCTAGCAGCTTCCCTGTGGCCGGGAAGTGCAAACGTACACGTTTTCGGCCGAAAACGCGTTTTCCGGCCAAAACGCACACCACGGCTCTTTCTGAGAAAAAGCAAGCACGGAGGACGAGAATGGCTTTTGCCCTGCGTAGCGTTCCGGGCAGCGGGTAGAACCAGGCAGAGAATTCCCGGCTAGCAGCTTCCATGTGGCCGGGAAGTGCAAACGTACACGTTTTCGGCCGAAAACGCGTTTTCCCGCGAAAACGCACACCACGGCTCTTTCTGAGAAAAAGCAAGCACGGAGGACGAGAATCGCTTTTGCCCTGCGTAGCGTTCCTGGCAGCGGGTAGAACCAGGCAGAGAATTCCCGGCTAGCAGCTGCCCTGTGGCCGGGAAGTGCAAACGTACACGTTTTCGGCCGAAAACGCGTTTTCCGGCGAAAACGCACACCACGGCTCTTTCTGAGAAAAAGCAAGCACGGAGGACGAGAATCGCTTTTGCCCTGCGTAGTGTTCCGGGCAGCGGGTAGAACCAGGCAGAGAATTCCCGGCTAGCAGCTTCCCTGTGGCCTGGAAGTGCAAACGTACACGTTTTCGGCCGAAAAAGCGTTTTCGGCGAAAAAGCACACCATGGCTCTTTCTGAGAAAAAGCAAGCACGGAGGACGAGAATCGCTTTTGCCCTGCGTAGCGTTCCGGGCAGCGGGTAGAACCAGGCAGAGAATTCCCGGCTAGCAGCTGCCCTGTGGCCGGGAAGTGCAAACGTACACGTTTTCGGCCGAAAACGCGTTTTTCGGCGAAAACGCACACCACGGCTCTTTCTGAGAAAAAGCAAGCACGGAGGACGAGAATCGCTTTTGCCCTGCGTAGCGTTCCGGGCAGCGGGTAGAACCAGGCAGAGAATTCCCGGCTAGCAGCTTCGCTGTGGCGGGGAAGTGCAAACGTACACGTTTTCGGCCGAAAACGCGTTTTCCGGCGAAAACGCACACCACGGCTCTTTCTGAGAAAAAGCAAGCACGGAGGACGAGAATCGCTTTTGCCCTGCGTAGCGTTCCGGGCAGCGGGTAGAACCAGGCAGAGAATTCCCGTCTAGCAGCTTCCCTGTGGCCGGGAAGTGCAAACGTACACGTTTTCGGCCGAAAACGCGTTTACCGGCGAAAACGCACACCACGGCTCTTTCTGAGAAAAAGCAAGCACGGAGGACGAGAATCGCTTTTGCCCTGCGTAGCGTTCCGGGCAGCGGGTAGAACCAGGCAGAGAATTCCCGGCTAGCAGCTTACCTGTGGCCGGGAAGTGCAAACGTACACGTTTTCGGCCGAAAACGCGTTTTCCGGCGAAAACGCACACCACGGCTCTTTCTGAGAAAAAGCAAGCACGGAGGACGAGAATCGCTTTTGCCCTGCGTAGCGTTCCGGGCAGCGGGTAGAACCAGGCAGAGAATTCCCGGCTAGCAGCTTCCCTGTGGCGGGGAAGTGCAAACGTTCACGTTTTTGGCCGAAAACGCGTTTTCCGGCGAAAACGCACACCACGGCTCTTTCTGAGAAAAAGCAAGCACGGAGGACGAGAATCGCTTTTGCCCTGCGTAGCGTTCTGAGCAGCGGGTAGAAATAGGCAGCGAATTGCCGGCTAGCAGCTTCCCTGTGGCCGGGAAGTGCAAACGTACACGTTTTCGGCCGAAAACGCGTTTTCCGGAGAAAAAGCACATCATGGCTCTTTCTGAGAAAAAGCAAGCACGGAGGACGAGAATCGCTTTTGCCCTGCGTAGCGTTCCGGGCAGCGGGTAGAACCAGGCAGAGAATTCCCGGCTAGCAGCTTCCCTGTGGCCGGGAAGTGCAAACGTACACGTTTTCGGCCGAAAACGCGTTTTCCGGCGAAAACGCACACCACGGCTCTTTCTGAGAAAAAGCAAGCACGGAGGACGAGAATCGCTTTTGCCCTGCGTAGCGTTCCGGGCAGCGGGTAGAACCAGGCAGAGAATTCCCGGCTAGCAGCTTCCCTGTGGCCGGGAAGTGCAAACGTACACGTTTTCGGCCGAAAACGCGTTTTCCGGCGAAAAAGCACACCACGGCTCTTTCTGAGAAAAAGCAAGCACGGAGGACGAGAATCGCTTTTGCCCTGCGTAGCGTTCCGGGCAGTGGGTAGAACCAGGCAGAGAATTCCCGGCTAGCAGCTTCCCTGTGGCGGGGAAGTGCAAACGTACACGTTTTCGCCGAAAACGCGTTTTCCGGCGAAAACGCACACCACGGCTCTTTCTGAGAAAAAGCAAGCACGGAGGACGAGAATCGCTTTTGCCCTGCGTAGCGTTCCGGGCAGCGGGTAGAACCAGGCAGAGAATTCCCGGCTAGCAGCTTCCCTGTGGCCGGGAAGTGCAAACGTACACGTTTTCGGCCGAAAACGCGTTTTCCGGCGAAAACGCACACCACGGCTCTTTCTGAGAAAAAGCAAGCACGGAGGACGAGAATCGCTTTTGCCCTGCGTAGCGTTCCGGGCAGCGGGTAGAACCAGGCAGAGAATTCCCGGCTAGCAGCTGCCCTGTGGCCGGGAAGTGCAAACGTACACGTTTTCGGCCGAAAACGCGTTTTCTGGCGAAAACGCACACCACGGCTCTTTCTGAGAAAAAGCAAGCACGGAGGACGAGAATCGCTTTTGCCCTGCGTAGCGTTCCGGGCAGCGGGTAGAACCAGGCAGAGAATTCCCGGCTAGCAGCTTCCCTGTGGCGGGGAAGTGCAAACGTACACGTTTTCGGCCGAAAACGCGTTTTCCGGCGAAAACGCACACCACGGCTCTTTCTGAGAAAAAGCAAGCACGGAGGACGAGAATCGCTTTTGCCCTGCGTAGCGTTCTGAGCAGCGGGTAGAAATAGGCAGCGAATTGCCGGCTAGCAGCTTCCCTGTGGCCGGGAAGTGCAAACGTACACGTTTTCGGACGAAAACGCGTTTTCCGGCGAAAAAGCACACCATGGCTCTTTCTGAGAAAAAGCAAGCACGGAGGACGAGAATCGCTTTTGCCCTGCGTAGCGTTCCGGGCAGCGGGTAGAACCAGGCAGAGAATTCCCGGCTAGCAGCTTCCCTGTGGCCGGGAAGTGCAAACGTACACGTTTTCGGCCGAAAACGCGTTTTCCGGTGAAAACGCACACCACGGCTCTTTCTGAGAAAAAGCAAGCACGGAGGACGAGAATCGCTTTTGCCCTGCGTAGCGTTCTGAGCAGCGGGTAGAAATAGGCAGCTAATTGCCGGCTAGCAGCTTCCCTGTGGCCGGGAAGTGCAAACGTACACGTTTTCGGCCGAAAACGCGTTTTCCGGCGAAAAAGCACACCATGGCTCTTTCTGAGAAAAAGCAAGCACGGAGGACGAGAATCGCTTTTGCCCTGCGTAGCGTTCTGAGCAGAGGGTAGAAATAGGCAGCGAGTTGCCGGCTAGCAGCTTCCCTGTGGCCGGGAAGTGCAAACGTACACGTTTTCGGCCGAAAACGCGTTTTCCGGCGAAAAAGCACACCACGGCTCTTTCTGAGAAAAAGCAAGCACGGAGGACGAGAATCGCTTTTGCCCTGCGTAGCGTTCCTGGCAGCGGGTAGAACCAGGCAGAGAATTCCCGGCTAGCAGCTTCCCTGTGGCGGGGAAGTGCAAACGTACACGTTTTCGGCCGAAAACGCGTTTTCCGGCGAAAACGCACACCACGGCTCTTTCTGAGAAAAAGCAAGCACGGAGGACGAGAATCGCTTTTGCCCTGCGTAGCGTTCCGGGCAGCGGGTAGAACCAGGCAGAGAATTCCCGGCTAGCAGCTTCGCTGTGGCGGGGAAGTGCAAACGTACACGTTTTCGGCCGAAAACGCGTTTTCCGGCGAAAACGCACACCACGGCTCTTTCTGAGAAAAAGCAAGCACGGAGGACGAGAATCGCTTTTGCCCTGCGTAGCGTTCCGGGCAGCGGGTAGAACCAGGCAGAGAATTCCCGTCTAGCAGCTTCCCTGTGGCCGGGAAGTGCAAACGTACACGTTTTCGGCCGAAAACGCGTTTACCGGCGAAAACGCACACCACGGCTCTTTCTGAGAAAAAGCAAGCACGGAGGACGAGAATCGCTTTTGCCCTGCGTAGCGTTCCGGGCAGCGGGTAGAACCAGGCAGAGAATTCCCGGCTAGCAGCTTACCTGTGGCCGGGAAGTGCAAACGTACACGTTTTCGGCCGAAAACGCGTTTTCCGGCGAAAACGCACACCACGGCTCTTTCTGAGAAAAAGCAAGCACGGAGGACGAGAATCGCTTTTGCCCTGCGTAGCGTTCCGGGCAGCGGGTAGAACCAGGCAGAGAATTCCCGGCTAGCAGCTTCCCTGTGGCGGGGAAGTGCAAACGTTCACGTTTTTGGCCGAAAACGCGTTTTCCGGCGAAAACGCACACCACGGCTCTTTCTGAGAAAAAGCAAGCACGGAGGACGAGAATCGCTTTTGCCCTGCGTAGCGTTCTGAGCAGCGGGTAGAAATAGGCAGCGAATTGCCGGCTAGCAGCTTCCCTGTGGCCGGGAAGTGCAAACGTACACGTTTTCGGCCGAAAACGCGTTTTCCGGAGAAAAAGCACATCATGGCTCTTTCTGAGAAAAAGCAAGCACGGAGGACGAGAATCGCTTTTGCCCTGCGTAGCGTTCCGGGCAGCGGGTAGAACCAGGCAGAGAATTCCCGGCTAGCAGCTTCCCTGTGGCCGGGAAGTGCAAACGTACACGTTTTCGGCCGAAAACGCGTTTTCCGGCGAAAACGCACACCACGGCTCTTTCTGAGAAAAAGCAAGCACGGAGGACGAGAATCGCTTTTGCCCTGCGTAGCGTTCCGGGCAGCGGGTAGAACCAGGCAGAGAATTCCCGGCTAGCAGCTTCCCTGTGGCCGGGAAGTGCAAACGTACACGTTTTCGGCCGAAAACGCGTTTTCCGGCGAAAAAGCACACCACGGCTCTTTCTGAGAAAAAGCAAGCACGGAGGACGAGAATCGCTTTTGCCCTGCGTAGCGTTCCGGGCAGTGGGTAGAACCAGGCAGAGAATTCCCGGCTAGCAGCTTCCCTGTGGCGGGGAAGTGCAAACGTACACGTTTTCGCCGAAAACGCGTTTTCCGGCGAAAACGCACACCACGGCTCTTTCTGAGAAAAAGCAAGCACGGAGGACGAGAATCGCTTTTGCCCTGCGTAGCGTTCCGGGCAGCGGGTAGAACCAGGCAGAGAATTCCCGGCTAGCAGCTTCCCTGTGGCCGGGAAGTGCAAACGTACACGTTTTCGGCCGAAAACGCGTTTTCCGGCGAAAACGCACACCACGGCTCTTTCTGAGAAAAAGCAAGCACGGAGGACGAGAATCGCTTTTGCCCTGCGTAGCGTTCCGGGCAGCGGGTAGAACCAGGCAGAGAATTCCCGGCTAGCAGCTGCCCTGTGGCCGGGAAGTGCAAACGTACACGTTTTCGGCCGAAAACGCGTTTTCTGGCGAAAACGCACACCACGGCTCTTTCTGAGAAAAAGCAAGCACGGAGGACGAGAATCGCTTTTGCCCTGCGTAGCGTTCCGGGCAGCGGGTAGAACCAGGCAGAGAATTCCCGGCTAGCAGCTTCCCTGTGGCGGGGAAGTGCAAACGTACACGTTTTCGGCCGAAAACGCGTTTTCCGGCGAAAACGCACACCACGGCTCTTTCTGAGAAAAAGCAAGCACGGAGGATGAGAATCGCTTTTGCCCTGCGTAGCGTTCTGAGCAGCGGGTAGAAATAGGCAGCGAATTGCCGGCTAGCAGCTTCCCTGTGGCCGGGAAGTGCAAACGTACACGTTTTCGGACGAAAACGCGTTTTCCGGCGAAAAAGCACACCATGGCTCTTTCTGAGAAAAAGCAAGCACGGAGGACGAGAATCGCTTTTGCCCTGCGTAGCGTTCCGGGCAGCGGGTAGAACCAGGCAGAGAATTCCCGGCTAGCAGCTTCCCTGTGGCCGGGAAGTGCAAACGTACACGTTTTCGGCCGAAAACGCGTTTTCCGGTGAAAACGCACACCACGGCTCTTTCTGAGAAAAAGCAAGCACGGAGGACGAGAATCGCTTTTGCCCTGCGTAGCGTTCTGAGCAGCGGGTAGAAATAGGCAGCTAATTGCCGGCTAGCAGCTTCCCTGTGGCCGGGAAGTGCAAACGTACACGTTTTCGGCCGAAAACGCGTTTTCCGGCGAAAAAGCACACCATGGCTCTTTCTGAGAAAAAGCAAGCACGGAGGACGAGAATCGCTTTTGCCCTGCGTAGCGTTCTGAGCAGAGGGTAGAAATAGGCAGCGAGTTGCCGGCTAGCAGCTTCCCTGTGGCCGGGAAGTGCAAACGTACACGTTTTCGGCCGAAAACGCGTTTTCCGGCGAAAAAGCACACCACGGCTCTTTCTGAGAAAAAGCAAGCACGGAGGACGAGAATCGCTTTTGCCCTGCGTAGCGTTCCTGGCAGCGGGTAGAACCAGGCAGAGAATTCCCGGCTAGCAGCTTCCCTGTGGCGGGGAAGTGCAAACGTACACGTTTTCGGCCGAAAACGCGTTTTCCGGCGAAAACGCACACCACGGCTCTTTCTGAGAAAAAGCAAGCACGGAGGACGAGAATCGCTTTTGCCCTGCGTAGCGTTCTGAGCAGCGGGTAGAAATAGGCAGCGAATTGCCGGCTAGCAGCTTCCCTGTGGCCGGGAAGTGCAAACGTACACGTTTTCGTCCGAAAACGCGTTTTCCGGCGAAAACGCACACCACGGCTCTTTCTGAGAAAAAGCAAGCACGGAGGACGAGAATCGCTTTTGCCCTGCGTAGCGTTCCGGGCAGCGGGTAGAACCAGGCAGAGAATTCCCGGCTAGCAGCTTCCCTGTGGCCGGGAAGTGCAAACGTACACGTTTTCGGCCGAAAACGCGTTTTCCGGCGAAAACGCACACCACGGCTCTTTCTGAGAAAAAGCAAGAACGGAGGACGAGAATCGCTTTTGCCCTGCGTAGCGTTCCGGGCAGCGGGTAGAACCAGGCAGAGAATTCCCGGCTAGCAGCTTCCCTGTGGCCGGGAAGTGCAAACGTACACGTTTGCAGCCGAAAACGCGTTTTCTGGCGAAAACGCACACCACGGCTCTTTCTGAGAAAAAGCAAGCACGGAGGACGAGAATCGCTTTTGCCCTGCGTAGTGTTCCGGGCAGCGGGTAGAACGAGGCAGAGAATTCCCGGCTAGCAGCTTCCCTGTGGCGGGGAAGTGCAAACGTACACGTTTTCGGCCGAAAACGCGTTTTCCGGCGAAAACGCACACCACGGCTCTTTCTGAGAAAAAGCAAGCACGGAGGACGAGAATCGCTTTTGCCCTGCGTAGCGTTCCGGGCAGCGGGTAGAACCAGGCAGAGAATTCCCGGCTAGCAGCTGCCCTGTGGCCGGGAAGTGCAAACGTACACGTTTTCGGCCGAAAACGCGTTTTCCGGCGAAAACGCACACCACGGCTCTTTCTGAGAAAAAGCAAGCACGGAGGACGAGAATCGCTTTTGCCCTGCGTAGCGTTCCGGGCAGCGGGTAGAACCAGGCAGAGAATTCCCGGCTAGCAGCTTCCCTGTGGCCGGGAAGTGCAAACGTACACGTTTTCGGCCGAAAACGCGTTTTCCGGCGAAAACGCACACCACGGCTCTTTCTGAGAAAAAGCAAGCACGGAGGACGAGAATCGCTTTTGCCCTGCGTAGCGTTCCGGGCAGCGGGTAGAACCAGGCAGAGAATTCCCGGCTAGCAGCTTCCCTGTGGCGGGGAAGTGCAAACGTACACGTTTTCGGCCGAAAACGCGTTTTCCGGCGAAAACGCACACCACGGCTCTTTCTGAGAAAAAGCAAGCACGGAGGACGAGAATCGCTTTTGCCCTGCGTAGCGTTCCGGGCAGCGGGTAGAACCAGGCAGAGAATTCCCGGCTAGCAGCTTCCCTGTGGCCGGGAAGTGCAAACGTACACGTTTTCGGCCGAAAACGCGTTTTCCGGCGAAAACGCACACCACGGCTCTTTCTGAGTAAAAGCAAGCACGGAGGACGAGAATCGCTTTTGCCCTGCGTAGCGTTCCTGGCAGCGGGTAGAACCAGGCAGAGAATTCCCGGCTAGCAGCTTCCCTGTGGCGGGGAAGTGCAAACGTACACGTTTTCGGCCGAAAACGCGTTTTCCGGCGAAAACGCACACCACGGCTCTTTCTGAGAAAAAGCAAGAACGGAGGACGAGAATCGCTTTTGCCCTGCGTAGTGTTCCGGGCAACGGGTAGAACCAGGCAGAGAATTCCCGGCTAGCAGCTTCCCTGTGGCCGGGAATTGCAAACGTACACGTTTTCGCCGAAAACGCATTTTCCGGCGAAAACGCACACCACGGCTCTTTCTGAGAAAAAGCAAGCACGGAGGACGAGAATCGCTTTTGCCCTGCGTAGCGTTCCGGGCAGCGGGTAGAACCAGGCAGAGAATTCCCGGCTAGCAGCTGCCCTGTGGCCGGGAAGTGCAAACGTACACGTTTTCGGCCGAAAACGCGTTTTACCGCGAAAACGCACACCACGGCTCTTTCTGAGAAAAAGCAAGCACGGAGGACGAGAATCGCTTTTGCCCTGCGTAGCGTTCCGGGCAGCGGGTAGAACCAGGCAGAGAATTCCCGGCTAGCAGCTTCCCTGTGGCCGGGAAGTGCAAACGTACACGTTTTCGGCCGAAAACGACTTTTCCGGCGAAAACGCACACCACGGCTCTTTCTGAGAAAAAGCAAGCACGGAGGACGACAATCGCTTTTGCCCTGCTTAGCGTTCCGGGCAGCGGGTAGAACCAGGCAGAGAATTCCCGGCTAGCAGCTTCCCTGTGGCCGGGAAGTGCAAACGTACACGTTTTCGGCCGAAAACGCGTTTTCTGGCGAAAACGCACACCACGGCTCTTTCTGGGAAAAAGCAAGCACGGAGGACGAGAATCGCTTTTGCCCTGCGTAGCGTTCCGGGCAGCGGGTAGAACCAGGCAGAGAATTCCCGGCTAGCAGCTTCCCTGTGGCCGGGAAGTGCAAACGTACACGTTTTCGGCCGAAAACGCGTTTTCCGGCGAAAACGCACACCACGGCTCTTTCTGAGAAAAAGCAAGAACGGAGGACGAGAATCGCTTTTGCCCTGCGTAGTGTTCCGGGCAACGGGTAGAACCAGGCAGAGAATTCCCGGCTAGCAGCTTCCCTGTGGCCGGGAAGTGCAAACGTACACGTTTTCGCCGAAAACGCATTTTCCGGCGAAAACGCACACCACGGCTCTTTCTGAGAAAAAGCAAGCACGGAGGACGAGAATCGCTTTTGCCCTGCGTAGCGTTCCAGGCAGCGGGTAGAACGAGGCAGAGAATTCCCGGCTAGCAGCTTCCCTGTGGCCGGGAAGTGCAAACGTACACGTTTTCGGCCGAAAACGCGTTTTCCGGCGAAAACGCACACCACGGCTCTTTCTGAGAAAAAGCAAGCACGGAGGACGAGAATCGCTTTTGCCCTGCGTAGCGTTCCGGGCAGCGGGTAGAACCAGGCAGAGAATTCCCGGCTAGCAGCTGCCCTGTGGCCGGGAAGTGCAAACGTACACGTTTTCGGCCGAAAACGCGTTTTACCGCGAAAACGCACACCACGGCTCTTTCTGAGAAAAAGCAAGCACGGAGGACGAGAATCGCTTTTGCCCTGCGTAGCGTTCCGGGCAGCGGGTAGAACCAGGCAGAGAATTCCCGGCTAGCAGCTTCCCTGTGGCGGGGAAGTGCAAACGTACACGTTTTCGGCCGAAAACGCGTTTTCCGGCGAAAACGCACACCACGGCTCTTTCTGAGAAAAAGCAAGCACGGAGGACGAGAATCGCTTTTGCCCTGCGTAGCGTTCTGAGCAGCGGGTATAACCAGGCAGAGAATTCCCGGCTAGCAGCTTCCCTGTGGCCGGGAAGTGCAAACGTACACGTTTTCGGCCGAAAAAGCGTTTTCTGGCGAAAAAGCACACCATGGCTCTTTCTGAGAAAAAGCAAGCACGAAGGACGAAAATCGCTTTTGCCCTGCGTAGCGTTCCGGGCAGCGGGTAGAACCAGGCAGAGAATTCCCGGCTAGCAGCTTCCCTGTGGCCGGGAAGTGCAAACGTACACGTTTTCGTCCGAAAACGCGTTTTCCGGCGAAAACGCACACCACGGCTCTTTCTGAGAAAAAGCAAGCACGGAGGACGAGAATCGCTTTTGCCCTGCGTAGCGTTCCGGGCAGCGGGTAGAACCAGGCAGAGAATTCCCGGCTAGCAGCTTCCCTGTGGCCGGGAAGTGCAAACGTACACGTTTTCGGCCGAAAACGCGTTTTCCGGCGAAAACGCACACCACGGCTCTTTCTGGGAAAAAGCAAGCACGGAGGACGAGAATCGCTTTTGCCCTGCGTAGCGTTCCGGGCAGCGGGTAGAACCAGGCAGAGAATTCCCGTCTAGCAGCTTCCCTGTGGCGGGGAAGTGCAAACGTACACGTTTTCGGCCGAAAACGCGTTTTCCGGCGAAAAAGCACACCACGGCTCTTTCTGAGAAAAAACAAGCACGGAGGACGAGAATCGCTTTTGCCCTGCGTAGCGTTCCGGGCAGCGGGTAGAACCAGGCAGAGAATTCCCGGCTAGCAGCTTCCCTGTGGCCGGGAAGTGCAAACCTACACGTTTTCGGCCGAAAACGCGTTTTCTGGCGAAAACGCACACCACGGCTCTTTCTGAGAAAAAGCAAGCACGGAGGACGAGAATCGCTTTTGCCCTGCGTAGTGTTACGGGCAGCGGGTAGAACCAGGCAGAGAATTCCCGGCTAGCAGCTTCCCTGTGGCCGCGAAGTGCAAACGTACACGTTTTCGGCCGAAAACGCGTTTTCCGGAGAAAAAGCACACCATGGCTCTTTCTGAGAAAAAGCAAGCACGGAGGACGAGAATCGCTTTTGCCCTGCGTAGCGTTCCGGGCAGCGGGTAGAACCAGGCAGAGAATTCCCGGCTAGCAGCTTCCCTGTGGCCGGGAAGTGCAAACGTACACGTTTTCGGCCGAAAACTCGTTTTCTGGCGAAAACGCACACCACGTCTCTTTCTGAGAAAAAGCAAGCACGGAGGACGAGAATCGCTTTTGCCCTGCGTAGCGTTCCGGGCAGCGGGTAGAACCAGGCAGAGAATTCCCGGCTAGCAGCTTCCCTGTGGCGGGGAAGTGCAAACGTACACGTTTTCGGCCGAAAACGCGTTTTCCGGCGAAAAAGCACACCACGGCTCTTTCTGAGAAAAAGCAAGCACGGAGGACGAGAATCGCTTTTGCCCTGCGTAGCATTCCGGGCAGCGGTAGAACCAGGCAGAGAATTCCCGGCTAGCAGCTTCCCTGTGGCCGGGAAGTGCAAACGTACACGTTTTCGGCCGAAAACGCGTTTTCCCGCGAAAACTCACACCACGGCTCTTTCTGAGATAAAGAAAGCACGGAGGACGAGAATCGCTTTTGCCCTGCGTAACGTTCTGAGCAGCGGGTAGAAATAGGCAGCGAATTGCCGGCTAGCAGCTTCCCTGTGGCCGGGAAGTGCAAACGTACACGTTTTCGGCCGAAAACGCGTTTTCCGGCGAAAACGCACACCACGGCTCTTTCTGAGAAAAAGCAAGCACGGAGGACGAGAATCGCTTTTGCCCTGCGTAGCGTTCCGGGCATCGGGTAGAACCAGGCAGAGAATTCCCGGCTAGCAGCTTCCCTGTGGCGGGGAAGTGCAAACGTACTACGTTTTCGGCCGAAAACGCGTTTTCCGGCGAAAACGCACACCACGGCTCTTTCTGAGAAAAAGCAAGCACGGAGGACGAGAATCGCTTTTGCCCTGCGTAGCGTTCCGGGCAGCGGGTAGAACCAGGCAGAGAATTCCCGGCTAGCAGCTTCCCTGTGGCCGGGAAGTGCAAACGTACTACGTTTTCGGCCGAAAACGCGTTTTCCGGTGAAAACGCACACCACGGCTCTTTCTGAGAAAAAGCAAGCACGGAGGACGAGAATCGCTTTTGCCCTGCGTAGCGTTCCGGGCAGCGGGTAGAACCAGGCAGAGAATTCCCGGCTAGCAGCTTCCCTGTGGCCGGGAAGTGCAAACGTACACGTTTTCGGCCGAAAACGCGTTTTCCGGCGAAAACGCACACCACGGCTCTTTCTGAGAAAAAGCAAGCACGGAGGACGAGAATCGCTTTTGCCCTGCGTAGCGTTCCGGGCAGCGGGTAGAACCAGGCAGAGAATTCCCGGCTAGCAGCTTCCCTGTGGCGGGGAAGTGCAAACGTACACGTTTTCGGCCGAAAACGCGTTTTCCGGCGAAAACGCACACCACGGCTCTTTCTGAGAAAAAGCAAGCACGGAGGACGAGAATCGCTTTTGCCCTGCGTAGCGTTCCGGGCAGCGGGTAGAACCAGGCAGAGAATTCCCGGCTAGCAGCTTCCCTGTGGCCGGGAAGTGCAAACGTACACGTTTTCGGCCGAAAACGCGTTTTCCGGCGAAAACGCACACCACGGCTCTTTCTGAGAAAAAGAAAGCACGGAGGACGAGAATCGCTTTTGCCCTGCGTAACGTTCTGAGCAGCGGGTAGAAATAGGCAGCGAATTGCCGGCTAGCAGCTTCCCTGTGGCCGGGAAGTGCAAACGTACACGTTTTCGGCCGAAAACGCGTTTTCCGGCGAAAACGCACACCACGGCTCTTTCTGAGAAAAAGCAAGCACGGAGGACGAGAATCGCTTTTGCCCTGCGTAGCGTTCCGGGCAGCGGGTAGAACCAGGCAGAGAATTCCCGGCTAGCAGCTTCCCTGTGGCCGGGAAGTGCAAACGTACAAGTTTTCGGCCGAAAACGCGTTTTCTGGCGAAAACGCACACCACGGCTCTTTCTGAGAAAAAGCAAGCACGGAGGACGAGAATCGCTTTTGCCCTGCGTAGCGTTCCGGGCAGCGGGTAGAACCAGGCAGAGAATTCCCGGCTAGCAGCTTCCCTGTGGCGGGGAAGTGCAAACGTACACGTTTTCGGCCGAAAACGCGTTTTCCGGCGAAAACGCACACCACGGCTCTTTCTGAGAAAAAGCAAGCACGGAGGACGAGAATCGCTTTTGCCCTGCGTAGCGTTCTGAGCAGCGGGTAGAAATAGGCGGCGAATTGCCGGCTAGCAGCTTCCCTGTGGCCGGGAAGTGCAAACGTACACGTTTTCGGCCGAAAACGCGTTTTCCGGCGAAAAAGCACACCATGGCTCTTTCTGAGAAAAAGCAAGCACGGAGGACGAGAATCGCTTTTGCCCTGCGTAGTGTTCCGGGCAGCGGGTAGAACCAGGCAGAGAATTCCCGGCTAGCAGCTTCCCTGTGGCCGGGAAGTGCAAACGTACACGTTTTCGGCCGAAAACACGTTTTCCGGCGAAAACGCACACCACGGCTCTTTCTGAGAAAAAGCAAGCACGGAGGACGAGAATCGCTTTTGCCCTGCGTAGCGTTCCGGGCAGCGGGTAGAACCAGGCAGAGAATTCCCGGCTAGCAGCTTCCCTGTGGCGGGGAAGTGCAAACGTACACGTTTTCGGCCGAAAACGCGTTTTCCGGCGAAAACGCACACCACGGCTCTTTCTGAGAAAAAGCAAGCACGGAGGACGAGAATCGCTTTTGCCCTACGTAGCGTTCTGAGCAGCGGGTAGAAATAGGCAGCGAATTTCCGGCTAGCAGCTTCCCTGTGGCCGGGAAGTGCAAACGTACACGTTTTCGGCCGAAAACGCGTTTTCCGGCGAAAAAGCACACCATGGCTCTTTCTGAGAAAAAGCAAGCACGGAGGACGAGAATCGCTTTTGCCCTGCGTAGTGTTCCGGGCAGCGGGTAGAACCAGGCAGAGAATTCCCGGCTAGCAGCTTCCCTGTGGCGGGGAAGTGCAAACGTACACGTTTTCGGCCGAAAACGCGTTTTCCGGCGAAAACGCACACCACGGCTCTTTCTGAGAAAAAGCAAGCACGGAGGACGAGAATCGCTTTTGCCCTGCGTAGCGTTCTGAGCAGCGGGTAGAACCAGGCAGAGAATTCCCGGCTAGCAGCTTCCCTGTGGCCGGGAAGTGCAAACGTACATGTTTTCGGCCGAAAAAGCGTTTTCTGGCGAAAAAGCACACCATGGCTCTTTCTGAGAAAAAGCAAGCACGAAGGACGAAAATCGCTTTTGCCCTGCGTAGCGTTCCGGGCAGCGGGTAGAACCAGGCAGAGAATTCCCGGCTAGCAGCTTCCCTGTGGCCGGGAAGTGCAAACGTACACGTTTTCGTCCGAAAACGCGTTTTCCGGCGAAAACGCACACCACGGCTCTTTCTGAGAAAAAGCAAGCACGGAGGACGAGAATCGCTTTTGCCCTGCGTAGCGTTCCGGGCAGCGGGTAGAACCAGGCAGAGAATTCCCGGCTAGCAGCTTCCCTGTGGCCGGGAAGTGCAAACGTACACGTTTTCGGCCGAAAACGCGTTTTCAGGCGAAAACGCACACCACGGCTCTTTCTGGGAAAAAGCAAGCACGGAGGACGAGAATCGCTTTTGCCCTGCGTAGCGTTCCGGGCAGCGGGTAGAACCAGGCAGAGAATTCCCGTCTAGCAGCTTCCCTGTGGCGGGGAAGTGCAAACGTACACGTTTTCGGCCGAAAACGCGTTTTCCGGCGAAAAAGCACACCACGGCTCTTTCTGAGAAAAAACAAGCACGGAGGACGAGAATCGCTTTTGCCCTGCGTAGCGTTCCGGGCAGCGGGTAGAACCAGGCAGAGAATTCCCGGCTAGCAGCTTCCCTGTGGCCGGGAAGTGCAAACCTACACGTTTTCGGCCGAAAACGCGTTTTCTGGCGAAAACGCACACCACGGCTCTTTCTGAGAAAAAGCAAGCACGGAGGACGAGAATCGCTTTTGCCCTGCGTAGTGTTACGGGCAGCGGGTAGAACCAGGCAGAGAATTCCCGGCTAGCAGCTTCCCTGTGGCCGCGAAGTGCAAACGTACACGTTTTCGGCCGAAAACGCGTTTTCCGGAGAAAAAGCACACCATGGCTCTTTCTGAGAAAAAGCAAGCACGGAGGACGAGAATCGCTTTTGCCCTGCGTAGCGTTCCGGGCAGCGGGTAGAACCAGGCAGAGAATTCCCGGCTAGCAGCTTCCCTGTGGCCGGGAAGTGCAAACGTACACGTTTTCGGCCGAAAACTCGTTTTCTGGCGAAAACGCACACCACGTCTCTTTCTGAGAAAAAGCAAGCACGGAGGACGAGAATCGCTTTTGCCCTGCGTAGCGTTCCGGGCAGCGGGTAGAACCAGGCAGAGAATTCCCGGCTAGCAGCTTCCCTGTGGCGGGGAAGTGCAAACGTACACGTTTTCGGCCGAAAACGCGTTTTGCGGCGAAAAAGCACACCACGGCTCTTTCTGAGAAAAAGCAAGCACGGAGGACGAGAATCGCTTTTGCCCTGCGTAGCGTTCCGGGCAGCGGGTAGAACCAGGCAGAGAATTCCCGGCTAGCAGCTTCCCTGTGGCCGGGAAGTGCAAACGTACACGTTTTCGGCCGAAAACGCGTTTTCCCGCGAAAACTCACACCACGGCTCTTTCTGAGAAAAAGAAAGCACGGAGGACGAGAATCGCTTTTGCCCTGCGTAACGTTCTGAGCAGCGGGTAGAAATAGGCAGCGAATTGCCGGCTAGCAGCTTCCCTGTGGCCGGGAAGTGCAAACGTACACGTTTTCGGCCGAAAACGCGTTTTCCGGCGAAAACGCACACCACGGCTCTTTCTGAGAAAAAGCAAGCACGGAGGACGAGAATCGCTTTTGCCCTGCGTAGCGTTCCGGGCATCGGGTAGAACCAGGCAGAGAATTCCCGGCTAGCAGCTTCCCTGTGGCGGGGAAGTGCAAACGTACTACGTTTTCGGCCGAAAACGCGTTTTCCGGCGAAAACGCACACCACGGCTCTTTCTGAGAAAAAGCAAGCACGGAGGACGAGAATCGCTTTTGCCCTGCGTAGCGTTCCGGGCAGCGGGTAGAACCAGGCAGAGAATTCCCGGCTAGCAGCTTCCCTGTGGCCGGGAAGTGCAAACGTACTACGTTTTCGGCCGAAAACGCGTTTTCCGGCGAAAACGCACACCACGGCTCTTTCTGAGAAAAAGCAAGCACGGAGGACGAGAATCGCTTTTGCCCTGCGTAGCGTTCCGGGCAGCGGGTAGAACCAGGCAGCGAATTGCCGGCTAGCAGCTTCCCTGTGGCCGGGAAGTGCAAACGTACACGTTTTCGGCCGAAAACGCGTTTTCCGGCGAAAACGCACACCACGGCTCTTTCTGAGAAAAAGCAAGCACGGAGGACGAGAATCGCTTTTGCCCTGCGTAGCGTTCCGGGCAGCGGGTAGAACCAGGCAGAGAATTCCCGGCTAGCAGCTTCCCTGTGGCGGGGAAGTGCAAACGTACACGTTTTCGGCCGAAAACGCGTTTTCCGGCGAAAACGCACACCACGGCTCTTTCTGAGAAAAAGCAAGCACGGAGGACGAGAATCGCTTTTGCCCTGCGTAGCGTTCCGGGCAGCGGGTAGAACCAGGCAGAGAATTCCCGGCTAGCAGCTTCCCTGTGGCGGGGAAGTGCAAACGTACACGTTTTCGGCCGAAAACGCGTTTTCCGGCGAAAACGCACACCACGGCTCTTTCTGAGAAAAAGCAAGCACGGAGGACGAGAATCGCTTTTGCCCTGCGTAGCGTTCTGAGCAGCGGGTAGAAATAGGCGGCGAATTGCCGGCTAGCAGCTTCCCTGTGGCCGGGAAGTGCAAACGTACACGTTTTCGGCCGAAAACGCGTTTTCCGGCGAAAAAGCACACCATGGCTCTTTCTGAGAAAAAGCAAGCACGGAGGACGAGAATCGCTTTTGCCCTGCGTAGTGTTCCGGGCAGCGGGTAGAACCAGGCAGAGAATTCCCGGCTAGCAGCTTCCCTGTGGCCGGGAAGTGCAAACGTACACGTTTTCGGCCGAAAACACGTTTTCCGGCGAAAACGCACACCACGGCTCTTTCTGAGAAAAAGCAAGCACGGAGGACGAGAATCGCTTTTGCCCTGCGTAGCGTTCCGGGCAGCGGGTAGAACCAGGCAGAGAATTACCGGCTAGCAGCTTCCCTGTGGCGGGGAAGTGCAAACGTACACGTTTTCGGCCGAAAACGCGTTTTCCGGCGAAAACGCACACCACGGCTCTTTCTGAGAAAAAGCAAGCACGGAGGACGAGAATCGCTTTTGCCCTGCGTAGCGTTCTGAGCAGCGGGTAGAAATAGGCGGCGAATTGCCGGCTAGCAGCTTCCCTGTGGCCGGGAAGTGCAAACGTACACGTTTTCGGCCGAAAACGCGTTTTCCGGCGAAAAAGCACACCATGGCTCTTTCTGAGAAAAAGCAAGCACGGAGGACGAGAATCGCTTTTGCCCTGCGTAGTGTTCCGGGCAGCGGGTAGAACCAGGCAGAGAATTCCCGGCTAGCAGCTTCCCTGTGGCCGGGAAGTGCAAACGTACACGTTTTCGGCCGAAAACACGTTTTCCGGCGAAAACGCACACCACGGCTCTTTCTGAGAAAAAGCAAGCACGGAGGACGAGAATCGCTTTTGCCCTGCGTAGCGTTCCGGGCAGCGGGTAGAACCAGGCAGAGAATTACCGGCTAGCAGCTTCCCTGTGGCGGGGAAGTGCAAACGTACACGTTTTCGGCCGAAAACGCGTTTTCCGGCGAAAACGCACACCACGGCTCTTTCTGAGAAAAAGCAAGCACGGAGGACGAGAATCGCTTTTGCCCTACGTAGCGTTCTGAGCAGCGGGTAGAAATAGGCAGCGAATTGCCGGCTAGCAGCTTCCCTGTGGCCGGGAAGTGCAAACGTACACGTTTTCGGCCGAAAACGCGTTTTCCGGCGAAAAAGCACACCATGGCTCTTTCTGAGAAAAAGCAAGCACGGAGGACGAGAATCGCTTTTGCCCTGCGTAGTGTTCCGGGCAGCGGGTAGAACCAGGCAGAGAATTCCCGGCTAGCAGCTTCCCTGTGGCCGGGAAGTGCAAACGTACACGTTTTCGGCCGAAAACGCGTTTTCCGGCGATAAAGCACACCACGGCTCTTTCTGAGAAAAAGCAAGCACGGAGGACGAGAATCGCTTTTGCCCTGCGTAGCGTTCCGGGCAGCGGGTAGAACCAGGCAGAGAATTCCCGGCTAGCAGCTTCCCTGTGGCCGGGAAGTGCAAACGTACACGTTTTCGGCCGAAAACGCGTTTTCCGGTGAAAACGCACACCACGGCTCTTTCTGAGAAAAAGCAAGCACGGAGGACGAGAATCGCTTTTGCCCTGCGTAGCGTTCCGGGCAGCGGGTAGAACCAGGCAGAGAATTCCCGGCTAGCAGCTTCCCTGTGGCCGGGAATTGCAAACGTACACGTTTTCGCCGAAAACACGTTTTCCGGCGAAAACGCACACCACGGCTCTTTCTGAGAAAAAGCAAGCACGGAGGACGAGAATCGCTTTTGCCCTGCGTAGCGTTCCGGGCAGCGGGTAGAACCAGGCAGAGAATTCCCGGCTAGCAGCTTCCCTGTGGCCGGGAAGTGCAAACGTACACGTTTTCGGCCGAAAACGCGTTTTCCGGCGAAAACGCACACCACGGCTCTTTCTGAGAAAAAGCAAGCACGGAGGACGAGAATCGCTTTTGCCCTGCGTAGCGTTCTGAGCAGCGGGTAGAAATAGGCAGCGAATTGCCGGCTAGCAGCTTCCCTGTGGCCGGGAAGTGCAAACGTACACGTTTTCGGCCGAAAACGCGTTTTCCGGAGAAAAAGCACACCATGGCTCTTTCTGAGAAAAAGCAAGCACGGAGGACGAGAATCGCTTTTGCCCTGCGTAGTGTTCCGGGCAGCGGGTAGAACCAGGCAGAGAATTCCCGGCTAGCAGCTTCCCTGTGGCCGGGAAGTGCAAACGTACACGTTTTCGGCCGAAAACGCGTTTTCCGGCGATAAAGCACACCACGGCTCTTTCTGAGAAAAAGCAAGCACGGAGGACGAGAATCGCTTTTGCCCTGTGTAACGTTCTGAGCACCGGGTAGAAATAGGCAGCGAATTGCCGGCTAGCAGCTTCCCTGTGGCCGGGAAGTGCAAACGTACACGTTTTCGGCCGAAAACGCGTTTTCCGGCGAAAACGCACACCACGGCTCTTTCTGAGAAAAAGCAAGCACGGAGGACGAGAATCGCTTTTGC
The DNA here is from genome assembly GCF_965140245.1 of Athene noctua. Taxonomy (NCBI): domain Eukaryota; kingdom Metazoa; phylum Chordata; class Aves; order Strigiformes; family Strigidae; genus Athene; species Athene noctua. The sequence continues at coordinate 854,144 of NW_027437550.1, read as the reverse complement.
CCTGCGTAGCGTTCCGGGCAGCGGGTAGAACCAGGCAGAGAATTCCCGGCTAGCAGCTTCCCTGTGGCCGGGAAGTGCAAACGTACACGTTTTCGGCCGAAAACGCGTTTTCCGGCGAAAACGCACACCACGGCTCTTTCTGAGAAAAAGCAAGCACGGAGGACGAGAATCGCTTTTGCCCTGCGTAGCGTTCCGGGCAGCGGGTAGAATCAGGCAGAGAATTCCCGGCTAGCAGCTGCCCTGTGGCCGGGAAGTGCAAACGTACACGTTTTCGCCGAAAACACGTTTTCCGGCGAAAACGCACACCACGGCTCTTTCTGAGAAAAAGCAAGCACGGAGGACGAGAATCGCTTTTGCCCTGCGTAGCGTTCCGGGCAGCGGGTAGAACCAGGCAGAGAATTCCCGGCTAGCAGCTTCCCTGTGGCCGGGAAGTGCAAACGTACACGTTTTTGGCCGAAAACGCGTTCTCTGGCGAAAACGCACACCACGGCTCTTTCTGAGAAAAAGCAAGCACGGAGGACGAGAATCGCTTTTGCCCTGCGTAGCGTTCCGGGCAGCGGGTAGAACCAGGCAGAGAATTCCCGGCTAGCAGCTTCCCTGTGGCCGGGAAGTGCAAACGTACACGTTTTCGGCCGAAAACGCGTTTTCCGGCGAAAACGCACACCACGGCTCTTTCTGAGAAAAAGGAAGCACGGAGGACGAGAATCGCTTTTGCCCTGCGTAGCGTTCCGGGCAGCGGGTAGAACCAGGCAGAGAATTCCCGGCTAGCAGCTTCCCTGTGGCCGGGAAGTGCAAACGTACTACGTTTTCGGCCGAAAACGCGTTTTCCGGTGAAAACGCACACCACGGCTCTTTCTGAGAAAAAGCAAGCACGGAGGACGAGAATCGCTTTTGCCCTGCGTAGCGTTCCGGGCAGCGGATACAACCAGGCAGAGAATTCCCGGCTAGCAGCTTCCCTGTGGCCGGGAAGTGCAAAGGTACTACGTTTTCGGACGAAAACGCGTTTTCCGGCGAAAACGCACACCACGGCTCTTTCTGAGAAAAAGCAAGCACGGAGGACGAAAATCGCTTTTGCCCTGCGTAGCGTTCCGGGCAGCGGGTAGAACCAGGCAGAGAATTCCCGGCTAGCAGCTTCCCTGTGGCCGGGAAGTGCAAACGTACACGTTTTTGGCCGAAAACGCGTTTTCTGGCGAAAACGCACATCACGGCTCTTTCTGAGAAAAAGCAAGCACGGAGGACGAGAATCGCTTTTGCCCTGCGTAGCGTTCCGGGCAGCGGGTAGAACCAGGCAGAGAATTCCCGGCTAGCAGCTTCCCTGTGGCGGGGAAGTGCAAACGTACACGTTTTCGGCCGAAAACGCGTTTTCCCGCGAAAACGCACACCACGGCTCTTTCTGAGAAAAAGCAAGCACGGAGGACGAGAATCGCTTTTGCCCTGCGTAGCGTTCCGGGCAGCGGGTAGAACCAGGCAGAGAATTCCCGGCTAGCAGCTTCCCTGTGGCCGGGAAGTGCAAACGTACTACGTTTTCGGCCGAAAACGCGTTTTCCGGTGAAAACGCACACCACGGCTCTTTCTGAGAAAAAGCAAGCACGGAGGACGAGAATCGCTTTTGCCCTGCGTAGCGTTCCGGGCAGCGGGTAGAACCAGGCAGAGAATTCCCGGCTAGCAGCTTCCCTGTGGCGGGGAAGTGCAAACGTACACGTTTTCGGCCGAAAACGCGTTTTCCGGCGAAAACGCACACCACGGCTCTTTCTGAGAAAAAGCAAGCACGGAGGACGAGAATCGCTTTTGCCCTGCGTAGCGTTCCGGGCAGCGGGTAGAACCAGGCAGAGAATTCCCGTCTAGCAGTTTCCCTGTGGCCGGGAAGTGCAAACGTACACGTTTTCGGCCGAAAACGCGTTTTCTGGCGAAAACGCACACCACGGCTCTTTCTGAGAAAAAGCAAGCACGGAGGACGAGAATCGCTTTTGCCCTGTGTAGCGTTCCGGGCAGCGGGTAGAACCAGGCAGAGAATTCCCGGCTAGCAGCTTCCCTGTGGCCGGGAAGTGCAAACGTACACGTTTTCGGCCGAAAACGCGTTTTCCGGCGAAAACGCACACCACGGCTCTTTCTGAGAAAAAGCAAGCACGGAGGACGAGAATCGCTTTTGCCCTGCGTAGCATTCCGGGCAGCGGTAGAACCAGGCAGAGAATTCCCGGCTAGCAGCTTCCCTGTGGCCGGGAAGTGCAAACGTACACGTTTTCGGCCGAAAAAGCGTTTTCCGGCGAAAAAGCACACCATGGCTCTTTCTGAGAAAAAGCTAGCACGGAGGACGAAAATCGCTTTTGCCCTGCGTAGCGTTCCGGGCAGCGGATAGAACCAGGCAGAGAATTCCCGGCTAGCAGCTTCCCTGTGGCCGGGAAGTGCAAACGTGCTACGTTTTCGGCCGAAAACGCGTTTTCCGGTGAAAACGCACACCACGGCTCTTTCTGAGAAAAAGCAAGCACGGAGGACGAGAATCGCTTTTGCCCTGCGTAGCGTTCCGGGCAGCGGATAGAACCAGGCAGAGAATTCCCGGCTAGCAGCTTCCCTGTGGCCGGGAAGTGCAAACGTACTACGTTTTCGGACGAAAACGCGTTTTCCGGCGAAAACGCACACCACGGCTCTTTCTGAGAAAAAGCAAGCACGGAGGACGAGAATCGCTTTTGCCCTGCGTAGCGTTCCGGGCAGCGGGTAGAACCAGGCAGAGAATTCCCGGCTAGCAGCTTCCCTGTGGCCGGGAAGTGCAAACGTACACGTTTTCGGCCGAAAACGCGTTTTCTGGCGAAAACGCACATCACGGCTCTTTCTGAGAAAAAGCAAGCACGGAGGACGAGAATCGCTTTTGCCCTGCGTAGCGTTCCGGGCAGCGGGTAGAACCAGGCAGAGAATTCCCGGCTAGCATCTTCCCTGTGGCGGGGAAGTGCAAACGTACACGTTTTCGGCCGAAAACGCGTTTTCCGGCGAAAACGCACACCACGGCTCTTTCTGAGAAAAAGCAAGCACGGAGGACGAGAATCGCTTTTGCCCTGCGTAGCGTTCCGGGCAGCGGGTAGAACCAGGCAGAGAATTCCCGTCTAGCAGTTTCCCTGTGGCCGGGAAGTGCAAACGTACACGTTTTCGGCCGAAAACGCGTTTTCTGGCGAAAACGCACACCACGGCTCTTTCTGAGAAAAAGCAAGCACGGAGGAGGAGAATCGCTTTTGCCCTGTGTAGCGTTCCGGGCAGCGGGTAGAACCAGGCAGAGAATTCCCGGCTAGCAGCTTCCCTGTGGCCGGGAAGTGCAAACGTACACGTTTTCGGCCGAAAACGCGTTTTCCGGCGAAAACGCACACCACGGCTCTTTCTGAGAAAAAGCAAGCACGGAGGACGAGAATCGCTTTTGCCCTGCGTAGCGTTCCGGGCAGCGGGTAGAACCAGGCAGAGAATTCCCGGCTAGCAGCTTCCCTGTGGCCGGGAAGTGCAAACGTACACGTTTTCGGCCGAAAACGCGTTTACCGGCGAAAACGCACACCACGGCTCTTTCTGAGAAAAAGCAAGCACGGAGGACGAGAATCGCTTTTGCCCTGCGTAGCGTTCCGGACAGCGGGTAGAACCAGGCAGAGAATTCCCGGCTAGCAGCTTCCCTGTGGCCGGGAAGTGCAAACGTACACGTTTTCGGCCGAAAACGCGTTTTCCGGCGAAAACGCACACCACGGCTCTTTCTGAGAAAAAGCAAGCACGGAGGACGAGAATCGCTTTTGCCCTGCGTAGCGTTCCGGGCAGCGGGTAGAACCAGGCAGAGAATTCCCGGCTAGCAGCTTCCCTGTGGCCGGGAAGTGCAAACGTACACGTTTTCGGCCGAAAACGCGTTTTCCGGCGAAAACGCACACCACGGCTCTTTCTGAGAAAAAGCAAGCACGGAGGACGAGAATCGCTTTTGCCCTGCGTAGCGTTCCGGGCAGCGGGTAGAACCAGGCAGAGAATTCCCGGCTAGCAGCTTCCCTGTGGCGGGGAAGTGCCAACGTACACGTTTTCGGCCGAAAACGCGTTTTCCGGCGAAAACGCACACCACGGCTCTTTCTGAGAAAAAGCAAGCACGGAGGACGAGAATCGCTTTTGCCCTGCGTAGCGTTCTGAGCAGCGGGTAGAAATAGGCAGCGAATTGCCGGCTAGCAGCTTCCCTGTGGCCGGGAAGTGCAAACGTACACGTTTTCGGCCGAAAACGCGTTTTCCGGCGAAAAAGCACACCATGGCTCTTTCTGAGAAAAAGCAAGCACGGAGGACGAGAATCGCTTTTGCCCTGCGTAGCGTTCCGGGCAGCGGGTAGAACCAGGCAGAGAATTCCCGGCTAGCAGCTTCCCTGTGGCGGGGAAGTGCAAACGTACACGTTTTCGGCCGAAAACGCGTTTTCCGGCGAAAACGCACACCACGGCTCTTTCTGAGAAAAAGCAAGCACGGAGGACGAGAATCGCTTTTGCCCTGCGTAGCGTTCTGAGCAGCGGGTAGAAATAGGCAGCGAATTGCCGGCTAGCAGCTTCCCTGTGGCCGGGAAGTGCAAACGTACACGTTTTCGGCCGAAAACGCGTTTTCCGGCGAAAAAGCACACCATGGCTCTTTCTGAGAAAAAGCAAGCACGGAGGACGAGAATCGCTTTTGCCCTGCGTAGCGTTCCGGGCAGCGGGTAGAACCAGGCAGAGAATTCCCGGCTAGCAGCTTCCCTGTGGCGGGGAAGTGCAAACGTACACGTTTTCGGCCGAAAACGCGTTTTCCGGCGAAAACGCACACCACGGCTCTTTCTGAGAAAAAGCAAGCACGGAGGACGAGAATCGCTTTTGCCCTGCGTAGCGTTCCGGGCAGCGGGTAGAACCAGGCAGAGAATTCCCGGCTAGCAGCTTCCCTGTGGCCGGGAAGTGCAAACGTACACGTTTTCGGCCGAAAACGCGTTTTCCGGCGAAAACGCACACCACGGCTCTTTCTGAGAAAAAGCAAGCACGGAGGACGAGGATCGCTTTTGCCCTGCGTAGCGTTCCGGGCAGCGGGTAGAACCAGGCAGAGAATTCCCGGCTAGCAGCTTCCCTGTGGCCGGGAAGTGCAAACGTACACGTTTTCGGCCGAAAACGCGTTTTCCAGCGAAAACGCACACCACGGCTCTTTCTGAGAAAAAGCAAGCACGGAGGACGAGAATCGCTTTTGCCCTGCGTAGCGTTCCGGGCAGCGGGTAGAACCAGGCAGAGAATTCCCGGCTAGCAGCTTCCCTGTGGCGGGGAAGTGCAAACGTACACGTTTTCGGCCGAAAACGCGTTTTCTGGTGAAAAAGCACACCACGGGTCTTTCTGAGAAAAAGCAAGCACGGAGGACGATATCGCTTTTGCCCTGCGTAGCGTTCCGGGCAGCGGGTAGAACCAGGCAGAGAATTCCCGGCTAGCAGCTTCCCTGTGGCCGGGAAGTGCAAACGTACACGTTTTCGGCCGAAAACGCGTTTTCCGGCGAAAACGCACACCACGGCTCTTTCTGAGAAAAAGCAAGCACGGAGGACGAGAATCGCTTTTGCCCTGCGTAGCGTTCCGGGCAGCGGGTAGAACCAGGCAGAGAATTCCCGGCTAGCAGCTTCCCTGTGGCGGGGAAGTGCAAACGTACACGTTTTCGGCCGAAAACGCGTTTTCCGGCGAAAACGCACACCACGGCTCTTTCTGAGAAAAAGGAAGCACGGAGGACGAGAATCGCTTTTGCCCTGCGTAGCGTTCTGAGCAGCGGGTAGAAATAGGCAGCGAATTGCCGGCTAGCAGCTTCCCTGTGGCCGGGAAGTGCAAACGTACACGTTTTCGGCCGAAAACGCGTTTTCCGGCGAAAAAGCACACCATGGCTCTTTCTGAGAAAAAGCAAGCACGGAGGACGAGAATCGCTTTTGCCCTGCGTAGTGTTCCGGGCAGCGGGTAGAACCAGGCAGAGAATTCCCGGCTAGCAGCTTCCCTGTGGCCGGGAAGTGCAAACGTACACGTTTTCGGCCGAAAACGCGTTTACCGGCGATAAAGCACACCACGGCTCTTTCTGAGAAAAAGCAAGCACGGAGGACGAGAATCGCTTTTGCCCTGCGTAGCGTTCCGGGCAGCGGGTAGAACCAGGCAGAGAATTCCCGGCTAGCAGCTTCCCTGTGGCCGGGAAGTGCAAACGTACACGTTTTCGGCCGAAAACGCGTTTTCCGGCGAAAACGCACACCACGGCTCTTTCTGAGAAAAAGCAAGCACGGAGGACGAGAATCGCTTTTGCCCTGCGTAGCGTTCCGGGCAGCGGGTAGAACCAGGCAGAGAATTCCCGGCTAGCAGCTTCCCTGTGGCCGGGAAGTGCAAACGTACACGTTTTCGGCCGAAAATGCGTTTTCCCGCGAAAACGCACACCACGGCTCTTTCTGAGAAAAAGCAAGCACGGAGGACGAGAATCGCTTTTGCCCTGCGTAGCGTTCCGGGCAGCGGGTAGAACCAGGCAGAGAATTCCCGGCTAGCAGCTTCCCTGTGGCCGGGAATTGCAAACGTACACGTTTTCGCCGAAAACACGTTTTCCGGCGAAAACGCACACCACGGCTCTTTCTGAGAAAAAGCAAGCACGGAGGACGAGAATCGCTTTTGCCCTGCGTAGCGTTCCGGGCAGCGGGTAGAACCAGGCAGAGAATTCCCGGCTAGCAGCTTCCCTGTGGCCGGGAAGTGCAAACGTACACGTTTTCGGCCGAAAACGCGTTTTCCGGCGAAAACGCACACCACGGCTCTTTCTGAGAAAAAGCAAGCACGGAGGACGAGAATCGCTTTTGCCCTGTGTAGCGTTCTGAGCAGCGGGTAGAAATAGGCAGCGAATTGCCGGCTAGCAGCTTCCCTGTGGCCGGGAAGTGCAAACGTACACGTTTTCGGCCGAAAACGCGTTTTCCGGAGAAAAAGCACACCATGGCTCTTTCTGAGAAAAAGCAAGCACGGAGGACGAGAATCGCTTTTGCCCTGCGTAGTGTTCCGAGCAGCGGGTAGAACCAGGCAGAGAATTCCCGGCTAGCAGCTTCCCTGTGGCCGGGAAGTGCAAACGTACACGTTTTCGGCCGAAAACACGTTTTTCGGCGATAAAGCACACCACGGCTCTTTCTGAGAAAAAGCAAGCACGGAGGACGAGAATCGCTTTTGCCCTGCGTAGCGTTCTGAGCAGCGGGTAGAAATAGGCAGCGAATTGCCGGCTAGCAGCTTCCCTGTGGCCGGGAAGTGCAAACGTACACGTTTTCGGCCGAAAACGCGTTTTCCGGCGAAAACGCACACCACGGCTCTTTCTGAGAAAAAGCAAGCACGGAGGACGAGAATCGCTTTTGCCCTGCGTAGCGTTCTGAGCAGCGGGTAGAAATAGGCAGCGAATTGCCGGCTAGCAGCTTCCCTGTGGCCGGGAAGTGCAAACGTACACGTTTTCGGCCGAAAACGCGTTTTCCGGCGAAAACGCACACCACGGCTCTTTCTGAGAAAAAGCAAGCACGGAGGACGAGAATCGCTTTTGCCCTGCGTAGCGTTCCGGGCAGCGGGTAGAACCAGGCAGAGAATTCCCGGCTAGCAGCTTCCCTGTGGCGGGGAAGTGCAAACGTACACGTTTTTGGCCGAAAACGCGTTTTCTGGCGAAAACGCACACCACGGCTCTTTCTGAGAAAAAGCAAGCACGGAGGACGAGAATCGCTTTTGCCCTGCGTAGTGTTCCGGGCAGCGGGTAGAACCAGGCAGAGAATTCCCGGCTAGCAGCTTCCCTGTGGCCGGGAAGTGCAAACGTACACGTTTTCGGCCGAAAACGCGTTTTCCGGCGAAAACGCACACCACGGCTCTTTCTGAGAAAAAGCAAGCACGGAGGACGAGAATCGCTTTTGCCCTGCGTAGCGTTCCGGGCAGCGGGTAGAACCAGGCAGAGAATTCCCGGCTAGCAGCTTCCCTGTGGCCGGGAAGTGCAAACGTACACGTTTTCGGCCGAAAACGCGTTTTCCCGCGAAAACGCACACCACGGCTCTTTCTGAGAAAAAGCAAGCACGGAGGACGAGAATCGCTTTTGCCCTGCGTAGCGTTCCGGGCAACGGGTAGAACCAGGCAGAGAATTCCCGGCTAGCAGCTTCCCTGTGGCCGGGAAGTGCAAACGTACACGTTTTCGGCCGAAAACGCGTTTTCCGGCGAAAACGCACACCACGGCTCTTTCTGAGAAAAAGCAAGCACGGAGGACGAGAATCGCTTTTGCCCTGCGTAGCGTTCCGGGCAGCGGGTAGAACCAGGCAGAGAATTCCCGGCTAGCAGCTTCCCTGTGGCCTGGAAGTGCAAACGTACACGTTTTCGGCCGAAAAAGCGTTTTCGGCGAAAAAGCACACCATGGCTCTTTCTGAGAAAAAGCAAGCACGGAGGACGAGAATCGCTTTTGCCCTGCGTAGCGTTCCGGGCAGCGGGTAGAACCAGGCAGAGAATTCCCGGCTAGCAGCTGCCCTGTGGCCGGGAAGTGCAAACGTACACGTTTTCGGCCGAAAACACGTTTTTCGGCGAAAACGCACACCACGGCTCTTTCTGAGAAAAAGCAAGCACGGAGGACGAGAATCGCTTTTGCCCTGCGTAGTGTTCCGGGCAGCGGGTAGAACCAGGCAGAGAATTCCCGGCTAGCAGCTTCCCTGTGGCCGGGAAGTGCAAACGTACACGTTTTCGGCCGAAAACACGTTTTTCGGCGATAAAGCACACCACGGCTCTTTCTGAGAAAAAGCAAGCACGGAGGACGAGAATCGCTTTTGCCCTGCGTAGCGTTCCGGGCAGCGGGTAGAAATAGGCAGCGAATTCCCGGCTAGCAGCTTCCCTGTGGCCGGGAAGTGCAAACGTACACGTTTTCGGCCGAAAACGCGTTTTCCGGCGAAAACGCACACCACGGCTCTTTCTGAAAAAAAGCAAGCACGGAGGACGAGAATCGCTTTTGCCCTGCGTAGCGTTCTGAGCAGCGGGTAGAAATAGGCAGCGAATTGCCGGCTAGCAGCTTCCCTGTGGCCGGGAAGTGCAAACGTACACGTTTTCGCCGAAAACGCGTTTTCCGGCGAAAACGCACACCACGGCTCTTTCTGAGAAAAAGCAAGCACGGAGGACGAGAATCGCTTTTGCCCTGCGTAGCGCTCCGGGCAGCGGGTAGAACCAGGCAGAGAATTCCCGGCTAGCAGCTTCCCTGTGGCGGGGAAGTGCAAACGTACACGTTTTTGGCCGAAAACACGTTTTCTGGCGAAAACGCACACCACGGCTCTTTCTGAGAAAAAGCAAGCACGAAGGACGAGAATCGCTTTTGCCCTGCGTAGTGTTCCGGGCAGCGGGTAGAACCAGGCAGAGAATTCCCGGCTAGCAGCTTCCCTGTGGCCGGGAAGTGCAAACGTACACGTTTTCGGCCGAAAACGCGTTTTCCGGCGAAAACGCACACCACGGCTCTTTCTGAGAAAAAGCAAGCACGGAGGACGAGAATCGCTTTTGCCCTGCGTAGCGTTCCGGGCAGCGGGTAGAACCAGGCAGAGAATTCCCGGCTAGCAGCTTCCCTGTGGCGGGGAAGTGCAAACGTACACGTTTTTGGCCGAAAACGCGTTTTCCGGCGAAACGCACACCACGGCTCTTTCTGAGAAAAAGCAAGCACGGAGGACGAGAATCGCTTTTGCCCTGCGTAGCGTTCCGGGCAGCGGGTAGAACCAGGCAGAGAATTCCCGGCTAGCAGCTTCCCTGTGGCCGGGAAGTGCAAACGTACACGTTTTCGGCCGAAAACGCGTTTTCCGGCGAAAAAGCACACCATGGCTCTTTCTGAGAAAAAGCAAGCACGGAGGACGAGAATCGCTTTTGCCCTGCGTAGCGTTCCGGGCAGCGGGTAGAACCAGGCAGAGAATTCCCGGCTAGCAGCTTCCCTGTGGCGGGGAAGTGCAAACGTACACGTTTTCGGCCGAAAACGCGTTTTCCGGCGAAAACGCACACCACGGCTCTTTCTGAGAAAAAGCAAGCACGGAGGACGAGAATCGCTTTTGCCCTGCGTAGCGTTCCGGGCAGCGGGTAGAACCAGGCAGAGAATTCCCGGCTAGCAGCTTCCCTGTGGCCGGGAAGTGCAAACGTACACGTTTTCGGCCGAAAACGCGTTTTCCGGCGAAAACGCACACCACGGCTCTTTCTGAGAAAAAGCAAGCACGGAGGACGAGGATCGCTTTTGCCCTGCGTAGCGTTCCGGGCAGCGGGTAGAACCAGGCAGAGAATTCCCGGCTAGCAGCTTCCCTGTGGCCGGGAAGTGCAAACGTACACGTTTTCGGCCGAAAACGCGTTTTCCAGCGAAAACGCACACCACGGCTCTTTCTGAGAAAAAGCAAGCACGGAGGACGAGAATCGCTTTTGCCCTGCGTAGCGTTCCGGGCAGCGGGTAGAACCAGGCAGAGAATTCCCGGCTAGCAGCTTCCCTGTGGCGGGGAAGTGCAAACGTACACGTTTTCGGCCGAAAACGCGTTTTCTGGTGAAAAAGCACACCACGGGTCTTTCTGAGAAAAAGCAAGCACGGAGGACGATATCGCTTTTGCCCTGCGTAGCGTTCCGGGCAGCGGGTAGAACCAGGCAGAGAATTCCCGGCTAGCAGCTTCCCTGTGGCCGGGAAGTGCAAACGTACACGTTTTCGGCCGAAAACGCGTTTTCCGGCGAAAACGCACACCACGGCTCTTTCTGAGAAAAAGCAAGCACGGAGGACGAGAATCGCTTTTGCCCTGCGTAGCGTTCCGGGCAGCGGGTAGAACCAGGCAGAGAATTCCCGGCTAGCAGCTTCCCTGTGGCGGGGAAGTGCAAACGTACACGTTTTCGGCCGAAAACGCGTTTTCCGGCGAAAACGCACACCACGGCTCTTTCTGAGAAAAAGGAAGCACGGAGGACGAGAATCGCTTTTGCCCTGCGTAGCGTTCTGAGCAGCGGGTAGAAATAGGCAGCGAATTGCCGGCTAGCAGCTTCCCTGTGGCCGGGAAGTGCAAACGTACACGTTTTCGGCCGAAAACGCGTTTTCCGGCGAAAAAGCACACCATGGCTCTTTCTGAGAAAAAGCAAGCACGGAGGACGAGAATCGCTTTTGCCCTGCGTAGTGTTCCGGGCAGCGGGTAGAACCAGGCAGAGAATTCCCGGCTAGCAGCTTCCCTGTGGCCGGGAAGTGCAAACGTACACGTTTTCGGCCGAAAACGCGTTTACCGGCGATAAAGCACACCACGGCTCTTTCTGAGAAAAAGCAAGCACGGAGGACGAGAATCGCTTTTGCCCTGCGTAGCGTTCCGGGCAGCGGGTAGAACCAGGCAGAGAATTCCCGGCTAGCAGCTTCCCTGTGGCCGGGAAGTGCAAACGTACACGTTTTCGGCCGAAAACGCGTTTTCCGGCGAAAACGCACACCACGGCTCTTTCTGAGAAAAAGCAAGCACGGAGGACGAGAATCGCTTTTGCCCTGCGTAGCGTTCCGGGCAGCGGGTAGAACCAGGCAGAGAATTCCCGGCTAGCAGCTTCCCTGTGGCCGGGAAGTGCAAACGTACACGTTTTCGGCCGAAAATGCGTTTTCCCGCGAAAACGCACACCACGGCTCTTTCTGAGAAAAAGCAAGCACGGAGGACGAGAATCGCTTTTGCCCTGCGTAGCGTTCCGGGCAGCGGGTAGAACCAGGCAGAGAATTCCCGGCTAGCAGCTTCCCTGTGGCCGGGAATTGCAAACGTACACGTTTTCGCCGAAAACACGTTTTCCGGCGAAAACGCACACCACGGCTCTTTCTGAGAAAAAGCAAGCACGGAGGACGAGAATCGCTTTTGCCCTGCGTAGCGTTCCGGGCAGCGGGTAGAACCAGGCAGAGAATTCCCGGCTAGCAGCTTCCCTGTGGCCGGGAAGTGCAAACGTACACGTTTTCGGCCGAAAACGCGTTTTCCGGCGAAAACGCACACCACGGCTCTTTCTGAGAAAAAGCAAGCACGGAGGACGAGAATCGCTTTTGCCCTGTGTAGCGTTCTGAGCAGCGGGTAGAAATAGGCAGCGAATTGCCGGCTAGCAGCTTCCCTGTGGCCGGGAAGTGCAAACGTACACGTTTTCGGCCGAAAACGCGTTTTCCGGAGAAAAAGCACACCATGGCTCTTTCTGAGAAAAAGCAAGCACGGAGGACGAGAATCGCTTTTGCCCTGCGTAGTGTTCCGAGCAGCGGGTAGAACCAGGCAGAGAATTCCCGGCTAGCAGCTTCCCTGTGGCCGGGAAGTGCAAACGTACACGTTTTCGGCCGAAAACACGTTTTTCGGCGATAAAGCACACCACGGCTCTTTCTGAGAAAAAGCAAGCACGGAGGACGAGAATCGCTTTTGCCCTGCGTAGCGTTCTGAGCAGCGGGTAGAAATAGGCAGCGAATTGCCGGCTAGCAGCTTCCCTGTGGCCGGGAAGTGCAAACGTACACGTTTTCGGCCGAAAACGCGTTTTCCGGCGAAAACGCACACCACGGCTCTTTCTGAGAAAAAGCAAGCACGGAGGACGAGAATCGCTTTTGCCCTGCGTAGCGTTCTGAGCAGCGGGTAGAAATAGGCAGCGAATTGCCGGCTAGCAGCTTCCCTGTGGCCGGGAAGTGCAAACGTACACGTTTTCGGCCGAAAACGCGTTTTCCGGCGAAAACGCACACCACGGCTCTTTCTGAGAAAAAGCAAGCACGGAGGACGAGAATCGCTTTTGCCCTGCGTAGCGTTCCGGGCAGCGGGTAGAACCAGGCAGAGAATTCCCGGCTAGCAGCTTCCCTGTGGCGGGGAAGTGCAAACGTACACGTTTTTGGCCGAAAACGCGTTTTCTGGCGAAAACGCACACCACGGCTCTTTCTGAGAAAAAGCAAGCACGGAGGACGAGAATCGCTTTTGCCCTGCGTAGTGTTCCGGGCAGCGGGTAGAACCAGGCAGAGAATTCCCGGCTAGCAGCTTCCCTGTGGCCGGGAAGTGCAAACGTACACGTTTTCGGCCGAAAACGCGTTTTCCGGCGAAAACGCACACCACGGCTCTTTCTGAGAAAAAGCAAGCACGGAGGACGAGAATCGCTTTTGCCCTGCGTAGCGTTCCGGGCAGCGGGTAGAACCAGGCAGAGAATTCCCGGCTAGCAGCTTCCCTGTGGCCGGGAAGTGCAAACGTACACGTTTTCGGCCGAAAACGCGTTTTCCCGCGAAAACGCACACCACGGCTCTTTCTGAGAAAAAGCAAGCACGGAGGACGAGAATCGCTTTTGCCCTGCGTAGCGTTCCGGGCAACGGGTAGAACCAGGCAGAGAATTCCCGGCTAGCAGCTTCCCTGTGGCCGGGAAGTGCAAACGTACACGTTTTCGGCCGAAAACGCGTTTTCCGGCGAAAACGCACACCACGGCTCTTTCTGAGAAAAAGCAAGCACGGAGGACGAGAATCGCTTTTGCCCTGCGTAGCGTTCCGGGCAGCGGGTAGAACCAGGCAGAGAATTCCCGGCTAGCAGCTTCCCTGTGGCCTGGAAGTGCAAACGTACACGTTTTCGGCCGAAAAAGCGTTTTCGGCGAAAAAGCACACCATGGCTCTTTCTGAGAAAAAGCAAGCACGGAGGACGAGAATCGCTTTTGCCCTGCGTAGCGTTCCGGGCAGCGGGTAGAACCAGGCAGAGAATTCCCGGCTAGCAGCTGCCCTGTGGCCGGGAAGTGCAAACGTACACGTTTTCGGCCGAAAACACGTTTTTCGGCGAAAACGCACACCACGGCTCTTTCTGAGAAAAAGCAAGCACGGAGGACGAGAATCGCTTTTGCCCTGCGTAGTGTTCCGGGCAGCGGGTAGAACCAGGCAGAGAATTCCCGGCTAGCAGCTTCCCTGTGGCCGGGAAGTGCAAACGTACACGTTTTCGGCCGAAAACACGTTTTTCGGCGATAAAGCACACCACGGCTCTTTCTGAGAAAAAGCAAGCACGGAGGACGAGAATCGCTTTTGCCCTGCGTAGCGTTCTGAGCAGCGGGTAGAAATAGGCAGCGAATTCCCGGCTAGCAGCTTCCCTGTGGCCGGGAAGTGCAAACGTACACGTTTTCGGCCGAAAACGCGTTTTCCGGCGAAAACGCACACCACGGCTCTTTCTGAAAAAAAGCAAGCACGGAGGACGAGAATCGCTTTTGCCCTGCGTAGCGTTCTGAGCAGCGGGTAGAAATAGGCAGCGAATTGCCGGCTAGCAGCTTCCCTGTGGCCGGGAAGTGCAAACGTACACGTTTTCGCCGAAAACGCGTTTTCCGGCGAAAACGCACACCACGGCTCTTTCTGAGAAAAAGCAAGCACGGAGGACGAGAATCGCTTTTGCCCTGCGTAGCGCTCCGGGCAGCGGGTAGAACCAGGCAGAGAATTCCCGGCTAGCAGCTTCCCTGTGGCGGGGAAGTGCAAACGTACACGTTTTTGGCCGAAAACACGTTTTCTGGCGAAAACGCACACCACGGCTCTTTCTGAGAAAAAGCAAGCACGAAGGACGAGAATCGCTTTTGCCCTGCGTAGTGTTCCGGGCAGCGGGTAGAACCAGGCAGAGAATTCCCGGCTAGCAGCTTCCCTGTGGCCGGGAAGTGCAAACGTACACGTTTTCGGCCGAAAACGCGTTTTCCGGCGAAAACGCACACCACGGCTCTTTCTGAGAAAAAGCAAGCACGGAGGACGAGAATCGCTTTTGCCCTGCGTAGCGTTCCGGGCAGCGGGTAGAACCAGGCAGAGAATTCCCGGCTAGCAGCTTCCCTGTGGCGGGGAAGTGCAAACGTACACGTTTTTGGCCGAAAACGCGTTTTCCGGCGAAACGCACACCACGGCTCTTTCTGAGAAAAAGCAAGCACGGAGGACGGGAATCGCTTTTGCCCTGCGTAGCGTTCCGGGCAGCGGGTAGAACCAGGCAGAGAATTCCCGGCTAGCAGCTTCCCTGTGGCCGGGAAGTGCAAACGTACTACGTTTTCGGCCGAAAACGCGTTTTCCGGTGAAAACGCACACCACGGCTCTTTCTGAGAAAAAGCAAGCACGGAGGACGAGAATCGCTTTTGCCCTGCGTAGCGTTCCGGGCAGCGGGTAGAACCAGGCAGAGAATTCCCAGCTGGCAGCTTCCCTGTGGCCGGGAAGTGCAAACGTACACGTTTTCGCCGAAAACGCGTTTTCCGGCGAAAATGCACACCACGGCTCTTTCTGAGAAAAAGCAAGCACGGAGGACGAGAATCGCTTTTGCCCTGCGTAGCGTTCCGGGCAGCGGGTAGAACCAGGCAGAGAATTCCCGTCTAGCAGCTTCCCTGTGGCCGGGAAGTGCAAACGTACACGTTTTCGGCCGAAAACGCGTTTACCGGCGAAAACGCACACCACGGCTCTTTCTGAGAAAGAGCAAGCACGGAGGACGAGAATCGCTTTTGCCCTGCGTAGCGTTCCGGACAGCGGGTAGAACCAGGCAGAGAATTCCCGGCTAGCAGCTTCCCTGTGGCCGGGAAGTGCAAACGTACACGTTTTCGGCCGAAAACGCGTTTTCCGGCGAAAACGCACACCACAGCTCTTTCTGAGAAAAAGCAAGCACGGAGGACGAGAATCGCTTTTGCCCTGCGTAGCGTTCCGGGCAGCGGGTAGAACCAGGCAGAGAATTCCCGGCTAGCAGCTTCCCTGTGGCCGGGAAGTGCAAACGTACACGTTTTCGGCCGAAAACGCGTTTTCCGGCGAAAACGCACACCACGGCTCTTTCTGAGAAAAAGCAAGCACGGAGGACGAGAATCGCTTTTGCCCTGCGTAGCGTTCCGGGCAGCGGGTAGAACCAGGCAGAGAATTCCCGGCTAGCAGCTTCCCTGTGGCGGGGAAGTGCAAACGTACACGTTTTCGGCCGAAAACGCGTTTTCCGGCGAAAACGCACACCACGGCTCTTTCTGAGAAAAAGCAAGCACGGAGGACGAGAATCGCTTTTGCCCTGCGTAGCGTTCTGAGCAGCGGGTAGAAATAGGCAGCGAATTGCCGGCTAGCAGCTTCCCTGTGGCCGGGAAGTGCAAACGTACACGTTTTCGGCCGAAAACGCGTTTTCCGGAGAAAAAGCACACCATGGCTCTTTCTGAGAAAAAGCAAGCACGGAGGACGAGAATCGCTTTTGCCCTGCGTAGTGTTCCGGGCAGCGGGTAGAACCAGGCAGAGAATTCCCGGCTAGCAGCTTCCCTGTGGCCGGGAAGTGCAAACGTACACGTTTTCGGCCGAAAACGCGTTTTCCGGCGATAAAGCACACCACGGCTCTTTCTGAGAAAAAGCAAGCACGGAGGACGAGAATCGCTTTTGCCCTGTGTAACGTTCTGAGCACCGGGTAGAAATAGGCAGCGAATTGCCGGCTAGCAGCTTCCCTGTGGCCGGGAAGTGCAAACGTACACGTTTTCGGCCGAAAACGCGTTTTCCGGCGAAAACGCACACCACGGCTCTTTCTGAGAAAAAGCAAGCACGGAGGACGAGAATCGCTTTTGCCCTGCGTAGCGTTCCGGGCAGCGGGTAGAACCAGGCAGAGAATTCCCGGCTAGCAGCTTCCCTGTGGCCGGGAAGTGCAAACGTACACGTTTTCGGCCGAAAACGCGTTTTCCGGCGAAAACGCACACCACGGCTCTTTCTGAGAAAAAGCAAGCACGGAGGACGAGAATCGCTTTTGCCCTGCGTAGCGTTCCGGGCAGCGGGTAGAATCAGGCAGAGAATTCCCGGCTAGCAGCTGCCCTGTGGCCGGGAAGTGCAAACGTACACGTTTTCGCCGAAAACACGTTTTCCGGCGAAAACGCACACCACGGCTCTTTCTGAGAAAAAGCAAGCACGGAGGACGAGAATCGCTTTTGCCCTGCGTAGCGTTCCGGGCAGCGGGTAGAACCAGGCAGAGAATTCCCGGCTAGCAGCTTCCCTGTGGCCGGGAAGTGCAAACGTACACGTTTTTGGCCGAAAACGCGTTCTCTGGCGAAAACGCACACCACGGCTCTTTCTGAGAAAAAGCAAGCACGGAGGACGAGAATCGCTTTTGCCCTGCGTAGCGTTCCGGGCAGCGGGTAGAACCAGGCAGAGAATTCCCGGGTAGCAGCTTCCCTGTGGCCGGGAAGTTCAAATGTACACGTTTTCGGCCGAAAACGCGTTTTCCCGCGAAAACGCACACCACGGCTCTTTCTGAGAAAAAGCAAGCACGGAGGACGAGAATCGCTTTTGCCCTGCGTAGCGTTCCGGGCAGCGGGTAGAACCAGGCAGAGAATTCCCGGCTAGCAGGATCCCTGTGGCCGGGAAGTGCAAACGTACACGTTTTCGGCCGAAAACACGTTTTCCGGCGAAAACGCACACCACGACTCTTTCTGAGAAAAAGCAAGCACGGAGGACGAGAATCGCTTTTGCCCTGCGTAGCGTTCTGAGCAGCGGGTAGAAATAGGCAGCGAATTGCCGGCTAGCAGCTTCCCTGTGGCCGGGAAGTGCAAACGTACACGTTTTCGGCCGAAAACTCGTTTTCCGGCGAAAAAGCACACCATGGCTCTTTCTGAGAAAAAGCAAGCACGGAGGACGAGAATCGCTTTTGCCCTGCGTAGCGTTCCTGGCAGCGGGTAGAACCAGGCAGAGAATTCCCGGCTAGCAGCTTCCCTGTGGCCGGGAAGTGCAAACGTACACGTTTTCGGCCGAAAACGCGTTTTCCGGCGAAAACGCACACCACGGCTCTTTCTGAGAAAAAGCAAGCACGGAGGACGAGAATCGCTTTTGCCCTGCGTAGCGTTCCGGGCAGCGGGTAGAACCAGGCAGAGAATTCCCGGCTAGCAGCTTCCCTGTGGCCGGGAAGTGCAAACGTACACGTTTTCGGCCGAAAACGCGTTTTCCGGCGAAAACGCACACCACGGCTCTTTCTGAGAAAAAGCAAGCACGGAGGACGAGAATCGCTTTTGCCCTGCGTAGCGTTCCGGGCAGCGGGTAGAACCAGGCAGAGAATTCCCGGCTAGCAGCTGCCCTGTGGCCGGGAAGTGCAAACGTACACGTTTTCGGCCGAAAACGCGTTTTCCGGCGAAAACGCACACCACGGCTCTTTCTGGGAAAAAGCAAGCACGGAGGACGAGAATCGCTTTTGCCCTGCGTAGCGTTCCGGGCAGCGGGTAGAACCAGGCAGAGAATTCCCGGCTAGCAGCTTCCCTGTGGCGGGGAAGTGCAAACGTACACGTTTTCGGCCGAAAACGCGTTTTCCGGCGAAAACGCACACCACGGCTCTTTCTGAGAAAAAGCAAGCACGGAGGACGAGAATCGCTTTTGCCCTGCGTAGCGTTCCGGGCAGCGGGTAGAACCAGGCAGAGAATTCCCGGCTAGCAGCTTCCCTGTGGCCGGGAAGTGCAAACGTACACGTTTTCGGCCGAAAACGCGTTTTCCGGCGAAAACGCACACCACGGCTCTTTCTGAGAAAAAGCAAGCACGGAGGACGAGAATCGCTTTTGCCCTGCGTAGCGTTCTGAGCAGCGGGTAGAAATAGGCAGCGAATTGCCGGCTAGCAGCTTCCCTGTGGCCGGGAAGTGCAAACGTACACGTTTTCGGCCGAAAACGCGTTTTCCGGCGAAAAAGCACACCACGGCTCTTTCTGAGAAAAAGCAAGCACGGAGGACGAGAATCGCTTTTGCCCTGCGTAGCGTTCCGTGCAGCGGGTAGAACCAGGCAGAGAATTCCCGGCTAGCAGCTTCCCTGTGGCCGGGAAGTGCAAACGTACACGTTTTCGGCCGAAAACGCGTTTTCCGGCGAAAACGCACACCACGGCTCTTTCTGAGAAAAAGCAAGCACGGAGGACGAGAATCGCTTTTGCCCTGCATAGCGTTCCTGGCAGCGGGTAGAACCAGGCAGAGAATTCCCGGCTAGCAGCTGCCCTGTGGCCGGGAAGTGCAAACGTACACGTTTTCGGCCGAAAACGCGTTTTCCGGCGAAAACGCACACCACGGCTCTTTCTGAGAAAAAGCAAGCACGGAGGACGAGAATCGCTTTTGCCCTGCGTAGCGTTCCGGGCAGCGGGTAGAACCAGGCAGAGAATTCCCGTCTAGCAGTTTCCCTGTGGCCGGGAAGTGCAAACGTACACGTTTTCGGCCGAAAACGCGTTTTCTGGCGAAAACGCACACCACGGCTCTTTCTGAGAAAAAGCAAGCACGGAGGACGAGAATCGCTTTTGCCCTGTGTAGCGTTCCGGGCAGCGGGTAGAACCAGGCAGAGAATTCCCGGCTAGCAGCTTCCCTGTGGCCGGGAAGTGCAAACGTACACGTTTTCGGCCGAAAACGCGTTTTCCGGCGAAAACGCACACCACGGCTCTTTCTGAGAAAAAGCAAGCACGGAGGACGAGAATCGCTTTTGCCCTGCGTAGCATTCCGGGCAGCGGTAGAACCAGGCAGAGAATTCCCGGCTAGCAGCTTCCCTGTGGCCGGGAAGTGCAAACGTACACGTTTTCGGCTGAAAACGCGTTTTCTGGCGAAAACGCACACCACGGCTCTTTCTGAGAAAAAGCAAGCACGGAGGACGAGAATCGCTTTTGCCCTGCGTAGCGTTCCGGGCAGCGGGTAGAACCAGGCAGAGAATTCCCGGCTAGCAGCTTCCCTGTGGCCGGGAAGTGCAAACGTACACGTTTTCGGCCGAAAACGCGTTTTCCGGCGAAAACGCACACCACGGCTCTTTCTGAGAAAAAGCAAGCACGGAGGACGAGAATCGCTTTTGCCCTGCGTAGCGTTCGGAGCAGCGGGTAGAACCAGGCAGAGAATTCCCGGCTAGCAGCTTCCCTGTGGCGGGGAAGTGCAAACGTACACGTTTTCGGCCGAAAAAGCGTTTTCCGGCGAAAAAGCACACCATGGCTCTTTCTGAGAAAAAGCAAGCACGGAGGACGAAAATCGCTTTTGCCCTGCGTAGCGTTCCGGGCAGCGGGTAGAACCAGGCAGAGAATTCCCGGCTAGCAGCTTCCCTGTGGCCGGGAAGTGCAAACGTACACGTTTTCGGCCGAAAACGCGTTTACCGGCGAAAACGCACACCACGGCTCTTTCTGAGAAAAAGCAAGCACGGAGGACGAGAATCGCTTTTGCCCTGCGTAGCGTTCCGGGCAGCGGGTAGAACCAGGCAGAGAATTCCCGGCTAGCAGCTTCCCTGTGGCCGGGAAGTGCAAACGTACACGTTTTCGGCCGAAAACGCGTTTTCCGGCGAAAACGCACACCACGGCTCTTTCTGAGAAAAAGCAAGCACGGAGGACGAGAATCGCTTTTGCCCTGCGTAGCGTTCCGGGCAGCGGGTAGAACCAGGCAGAGAATTCCCGGCTAGCAGCTTCCCTGTGGCCGGGAAGTGCAAACGTACACGTTTTCGGCCGAAAACGCTTTTTCCGGCGAAAACGCACACCACGGCTCTTTCTGAGAAAAAGCAAGCACGGAGGACGAGAATCGCTTTTGCCCTGCGTAGCGTTCTGAGCAGCGGGTAGAAATAGGCAGCGAATTGCCGGCTAGCAGCTTCCCTGTGGCCGGGAAGTGCAAACGTACACGTTTTCGGCCGAAAACGCGTTTTCCGGCGAAAACGCACACCACGGCTCTTTCTGAGAAAAAGCAAGCACGGAGGACGAGAATCGCTTTTGCCCTGCGTAGCGTTCCGGGCAGCGGGTAGAACCAGGCAGAGAATTGCCGGCTAGCAGCTTTCCTGTGGCCGGGAAGTGCAAACGTACACGTTTTCGGCCGAAAACGCGTTTTCCGGCGAAAACGCACACCACGGCTCTTTCTGAGAAAAAGCAAGCACGGAGGACGAGAATCGCTTTTGCCCTGCGTAGCGTTCCGGGCAGCGGGTAGAACCAGGCAGAGAATTCCCGGCTAGCAGCTTCCCTGTGGCGGGGAAGTGCAAACGTACACGTTTTCGGCCGAAAACGCGTTTTCCGGCGAAAACGCACACCACGGCTCTTTCTGAGAAAAAGCAAGCACGGAGGACGAGAATCGCTTTTGCCCTGCGTAGCGTTCCGGGCAGCGGGTAGAACCAGGCAGAGAATTCCCGGCTAGCAGCTTCCCTGTGGCCGGGAAGTGCAAACGTACACGTTTTCGGCCGAAAACGCGTTTTCCGGCGAAAACGCACACCACGGCTCTTTCTGAGAAAAAGCAAGCACGGAGGACGAGAATCGCTTTTGCCCTGCATAGCGTTCCTGGCAGAGGGTAGAACCAGGCAGAGAATTCCCGGCTAGCAGCTGCCCTGTGGCCGGGAAGTGCAAACGTACACGTTTTCGGCCGAAAACGCGTTTTCCGGCGAAAACGCACACCACGGCTCTTTCTGAGAAAAAGCAAGCACGGAGGACGAGAATCGCTTTTGCCCTGCGTAGCGTTCCGGGCAGCGGGTAGAACCAGGCAGAGAATTCCCGTCTAGCAGTTTCCCTGTGGCCGGGAAGTGCAAACGTACACGTTTTCGGCCGAAAACGCGTTTTCTGGCGAAAACGCACACCACGGCTCTTTCTGAGAAAAAGCAAGCACGGAGGACGAGAATCGCTTTTGCCCTGTGTAGCGTTCCGGGCAGCGGGTAGAACCAGGCAGAGAATTCCCGGCTAGCAGCTTCCCTGTGGCCGGGAAGTGCAAACGTACACGTTTTCGGCCGAAAACGCGTTTTCCGGCGAAAACGCACACCACGGCTCTTTCTGAGAAAAAGCAAGCACGGAGGACGAGAATCGCTTTTGCCCTGCGTAGCATTCCGGGCAGCGGTAGAACCAGGCAGAGAATTCCCGGCTAGCAGCTTCCCTGTGGCCGGGAAGTGCAAACGTACACGTTTTCGGCTGAAAACGCGTTTTCTGGCGAAAACGCACACCACGGCTCTTTCTGAGAAAAAGCAAGCACGGAGGACGAGAATCGCTTTTGCCCTGCGTAGCGTTCCGGGCAGCGGGTAGAACCAGGCAGAGAATTCCCGGCTAGCAGCTTCCCTGTGGCCGGGAAGTGCAAACGTACACGTTTTCGGCCGAAAACGCGTTTTCCGGCGAAAACGCACACCACGGCTCTTTCTGAGAAAAAGCAAGCACGGAGGACGAGAATCGCTTTTGCCCTGCGTAGCGTTCGGAGCAGCGGGTAGAACCAGGCAGAGAATTCCCGGCTAGCAGCTTCCCTGTGGCGGGGAAGTGCAAACGTACACGTTTTCGGCCGAAAAAGCGTTTTCCGGCGAAAAAGCACACCATGGCTCTTTCTGAGAAAAAGCAAGCACGGAGGACGAAAATCGCTTTTGCCCTGCGTAGCGTTCCGGGCAGCGGGTAGAACCAGGCAGAGAATTCCCGGCTAGCAGCTTCCCTGTGGCCGGGAAGTGCAAACGTACACGTTTTCGGCCGAAAACGCGTTTACCGGCGAAAACGCACACCACGGCTCTTTCTGAGAAAAAGCAAGCACGGAGGACGAGAATCGCTTTTGCCCTGCGTAGCGTTCCGGGCAGCGGGTAGAACCAGGCAGAGAATTCCCGGCTAGCAGCTTCCCTGTGGCCGGGAAGTGCAAACGTACACGTTTTCGGCCGAAAACGCGTTTACCGGCGAAAACGCACACCACGGCTCTTTCTGAGAAAAAGCAAGCACGGAGGACGAGAATCGCTTTTGCCCTGCGTAGCGTTCCGGGCAGCGGGTAGAACCAGGCAGAGAATTCCCGGCTAGCAGCTTCCCTGTGGCCGGGAAGTGCAAACGTACACGTTTTCGGCCGAAAACGCTTTTTCCGGCGAAAACGCACACCACGGCTCTTTCTGAGAAAAAGCAAGCACGGAGGACGAGAATCGCTTTTGCCCTGCGTAGCGTTCTGAGCAGCGGGTAGAAATAGGCAGCGAATTGCCGGCTAGCAGCTTCCCTGTGGCCGGGAAGTGCAAACGTACACGTTTTCGGCCGAAAACGCGTTTTCCGGCGAAAACGCACACCACGGCTCTTTCTGAGAAAAAGCAAGCACGGAGGACGAGAATCGCTTTTGCCCTGCGTAGCGTTCCGGGCAGCGGGTAGAACCAGGCAGAGAATTGCCGGCTAGCAGCTTTCCTGTGGCCGGGAAGTGCAAACGTACACGTTTTCGGCCGAAAACGCGTTTTCCGGCGAAAACGCACACCACGGCTCTTTCTGAGAAAAAGCAAGCACGGAGGACGAGAATCGCTTTTGCCCTGCGTAGCGTTCCGGGCAGCGGGTAGAACCAGGCAGAGAATTCCCGGCTAGCAGCTTACCTGTGGCCGGGAAGTGCAAACGTACACGTTTTCGGCCGAAAAAGCGTTTTCCGGCGAAAAAGCACACCATGGCTCTTTCTGAGAAAAAGCAAGCACGGAGGACGAAAATCGCTTTTGCCCTGCGTAGCGTTCCGGGCAGCGGATAGAACCAGGCAGAGAATTCCCGGCTAGCAGCTTCCCTGTGGCCGGGAAGTGCAAACGTGCTACGTTTTCGGCCGAAAACGCGTTTTCCGGTGAAAACGCACACCACGGCTCTTTCTGAGAAAAAGCAAGCACGGAGGACGAGAATCGCTTTTGCCCTGCGTAGCGTTCCGGGCAGCGGATACAACCAGGCAGAGAATTCCCGGCTAGCAGCTTCCCTGTGGCCGGGAAGTGCAAACGTACTACGTTTTCGGCCGAAAACGCGTTTTCTGGCGAAAACGCACACCACGGCTCTTTCTGAGAAAAAGCAAGCACGGAGGACGAGAATCGCTTTTGCCCTGTGTAGCGTTCCGGGCAGCGGGTAGAACCAGGCAGAGAATTCCCGGCTAGCAGCTTCCCTGTGGCCGGGAAGTGCAAACGTACACGTTTTCGGCCGAAAACGCGTTTTCCGGCGAAAACGCACACCACGGCTCTTTCTGAGAAAAAGCAAGCACGGAGGACGAGAATCGCTTTTGCCCTGCGTAGCATTCCGGGCAGCGGTAGAACCAGGCAGAGAATTCCCGGCTAGCAGCTTCCCTGTGGCCGGGAAGTGCAAACGTACACGTTTTCGGCTGAAAACGCGTTTTCTGGCGAAAACGCACACCACGGCTCTTTCTGAGAAAAAGCAAGCACGGAGGACGAGAATCGCTTTTGCCCTGCGTAGCGTTCCGGGCAGCGGGTAGAACCAGGCAGAGAATTCCCGGCTAGCAGCTTCCCTGTGGCCGGGAAGTGCAAACGTACACGTTTTCGGCCGAAAACGCGTTTTCCGGCGAAAACGCACACCACGGCTCTTTCTGAGAAAAAGCAAGCACGGAGGACGAGAATCGCTTTTGCCCTGCGTAGCGTTCGGAGCAGCGGGTAGAACCAGGCAGAGAATTCCCGGCTAGCAGCTTCCCTGTGGCGGGGAAGTGCAAACGTACACGTTTTCGGCCGAAAAAGCGTTTTCCGGCGAAAAAGCACACCATGGCTCTTTCTGAGAAAAAGCAAGCACGGAGGACGAAAATCGCTTTTGCCCTGCGTAGCGTTCCGGGCAGCGGGTAGAACCAGGCAGAGAATTCCCGGCTAGCAGCTTCCCTGTGGCCGGGAAGTGCAAACGTACACGTTTTCGGCCGAAAACGCGTTTACCGGCGAAAACGCACACCACGGCTCTTTCTGAGAAAAAGCAAGCACGGAGGACGAGAATCGCTTTTGCCCTGCGTAGCGTTCCGGGCAGCGGGTAGAACCAGGCAGAGAATTCCCGGCTAGCAGCTTCCCTGTGGCCGGGAAGTGCAAACGTACACGTTTTCGGCCGAAAACGCGTTTACCGGCGAAAACGCACACCACGGCTCTTTCTGAGAAAAAGCAAGCACGGAGGACGAGAATCGCTTTTGCCCTGCGTAGCGTTCCGGGCAGCGGGTAGAACCAGGCAGAGAATTCCCGGCTAGCAGCTTCCCTGTGGCCGGGAAGTGCAAACGTACACGTTTTCGGCCGAAAACGCTTTTTCCGGCGAAAACGCACACCACGGCTCTTTCTGAGAAAAAGCAAGCACGGAGGACGAGAATCGCTTTTGCCCTGCGTAGCGTTCTGAGCAGCGGGTAGAAATAGGCAGCGAATTGCCGGCTAGCAGCTTCCCTGTGGCCGGGAAGTGCAAACGTACACGTTTTCGGCCGAAAACGCGTTTTCCGGCGAAAACGCACACCACGGCTCTTTCTGAGAAAAAGCAAGCACGGAGGACGAGAATCGCTTTTGCCCTGCGTAGCGTTCCGGGCAGCGGGTAGAACCAGGCAGAGAATTGCCGGCTAGCAGCTTTCCTGTGGCCGGGAAGTGCAAACGTACACGTTTTCGGCCGAAAACGCGTTTTCCGGCGAAAACGCACACCACGGCTCTTTCTGAGAAAAAGCAAGCACGGAGGACGAGAATCGCTTTTGCCCTGCGTAGCGTTCCGGGCAGCGGGTAGAACCAGGCAGAGAATTCCCGGCTAGCAGCTTACCTGTGGCCGGGAAGTGCAAACGTACACGTTTTCGGCCGAAAAAGCGTTTTCCGGCGAAAAAGCACACCATGGCTCTTTCTGAGAAAAAGCAAGCACGGAGGAAGAAAATCGCTTTTGCCCTGCGTAGCGTTCCGGGCAGCGGATAGAACCAGGCAGAGAATTCCCGGCTAGCAGCTTCCCTGTGGCCGGGAAGTGCAAACGTGCTACGTTTTCGGCCGAAAACGCGTTTTCCGGTGAAAACGCACACCACGGCTCTTTCTGAGAAAAAGCAAGCACGGAGGACGAGAATCGCTTTTGCCCTGCGTAGCGTTCCGGGCAGCGGATACAACCAGGCAGAGAATTCCCGGCTAGCAGCTTCCCTGTGGCCGGGAAGTGCAAACGTACTACGTTTTCGGACGAAAACGCGTTTTCCGGCGAAAACGCACACCACGGCTCTTTCTGAGAAAAAGCAAGCACGGAGGACGAGAATCGCTTTTGCCCTGCGTAGCGTTCCGGGCAGCGGGTAGAACCAGGCAGAGAATTCCCGGCTAGCAGCTTCCCTGTGGCCGGGAAGTGCAAACGTACACGTTTTCGGCCGAAAACGCGTTTTCTGGCGAAAACGCACATCACGGCTCTTTCTGAGAAAAAGCAAGCACGGAGGACGAGAATCGCTTTTGCCCTGCGTAGCGTTCCGGGCAGCGGGTAGAACCAGGCAGAGAATTCCCGGCTAGCAGCTTCCCTGTGGCGGGGAAGTGCAAACGTACACGTTTTCGGCCGAAAACGCGTTTTCCGGCGAAAACGCTCACCACGGCTCTTTCTGAGAAAAAGCAAGCACGGAGGACGAGAATCGCTTTTGCCCTGCGTAGCGTTCCGGGCAGCGGGTAGAACCAGGCAGAGAATTCCCGTCTAGCAGTTTCCCTGTGGCCGGGAAGTGCAAACGTACACGTTTTCGGCCGAAAACGCGTTTTCTGGCGAAAACGCACACCACGGCTCTTTCTGAGAAAAAGCAAGCACGGAGGACGAGAATCGCTTTTGCCCTGTGTAGCGTTCCGGGCAGCGGGTAGAACCAGGCAGAGAATTCCCGGCTAGCAGCTTCCCTGTGGCCGGGAAGTGCAAACGTACACGTTTTCGGCCGAAAACGCGTTTTCCGGCGAAAACGCACACCACGGCTCTTTCTGAGAAAAAGCAAGCACGGAGGACGAGAATCGCTTTTGCCCTGCGTAGCGTTCCGGGCAGCGGGTAGAACCAGGCAGAGAATTCCCGGCTAGCAGCTTCCCTGTGGCCGGGAAGTGCAAACGTACACGTTTTCGGCCGAAAACGCGTTTACCGGCGAAAACGCACACCACGGCTCTTTCTGAGAAAAAGCAAGCACGGAGGACGAGAATCGCTTTTGCCCTGCGTAGCGTTCCGGACAGCGGGTAGAACCAGGCAGAGAATTCCCGGCTAGCAGCTTCCCTGTGGCCGGGAAGTGCAAACGTACACGTTTTCGGCCGAAAACGCGTTTTCCGGCGAAAACGCACACCACGGCTCTTTCTGAGAAAAAGCAAGCACGGAGGACGAGAATCGCTTTTGCCCTGCGTAGCGTTCCGGGCAGCGGGTAGAACCAGGCAGAGAATTCCCGGCTAGCAGCTTCCCTGTGGCCGGGAAGTGCAAACGTACACGTTTTCGGCCGAAAACGCGTTTTCCGGCGAAAACGCACACCACGGCTCTTTCTGAGAAAAAGCAAGCACGGAGGACGAGAATCGCTTTTGCCCTGCGTAGCGTTCCGGGCAGCGGGTAGAACCAGGCAGAGAATTCCCGGCTAGCAGCTTCCCTGTGGCGGGGAAGTGCAAACGTACACGTTTTCGGCCGAAAACGCGTTTTCCGGCGAAAACGCACACCACGGCTCTTTCTGAGAAAAAGCAAGCACGGAGGACGAGAATCGCTTTTGCCCTGCGTAGCGTTCTGATCAGCGGGTAGAAATAGGCAGCGAATTGCCGGCTAGCAGCTTCCCTGTGGCCGGGAAGTGCAAACGTACACGTTTTCGGCCGAAAACGCGTTTTCCGGCGAAAAAGCACACCATGGCTCTTTCTGAGAAAAAGCAAGCACGGAGGACGAGAATCGCTTTTGCCCTGCGTAGCGTTCCGGGCAGCGGGTAGAACCAGGCAGAGAATTCCCGGCTAGCAGCTTCCCTGTGGCGGGGAAGTGCAAACGTACACGTTTTCGGCCGAAAACGCGTTTTCCGGCGAAAACGCACACCACGGCTCTTTCTGAGAAAAAGCAAGCACGGAGGACGAGAATCGCTTTTGCCCTGCGTAGCGTTCTGAGCAGCGGGTAGAAATAGGCAGCGAATTGCCGGCTAGCAGCTTCCCTGTGGCCGGGAAGTGCAAACGTACACGTTTTCGGCCGAAAACGCGTTTTCCGGCGAAAAAGCACACCATGGCTCTTTCTGAGAAAAAGCAAGCACGGAGGACGAGAATCGCTTTTGCCCTGCGTAGCGTTCCGGGCAGCGGGTAGAACCAGGCAGAGAATTCCCGGCTAGCAGCTTCCCTGTGGCGGGGAAGTGCAAACGTACACGTTTTCGGCCGAAAACGCGTTTTCCGGCGAAAACGCACACCACGGCTCTTTCTGAGAAAAAGCAAGCACGGAGGACGAGAATCGCTTTTGCCCTGCGTAGCGTTCCGGGCAGCGGGTAGAACCAGGCAGAGAATTCCCGGCTAGCAGCTTCCCTGTGGCCGGGAAGTGCAAACGTACACGTTTTCGGCCGAAAACGCGTTTTCTGGTGAAAAAGCACACCACGGGTCTTTCTGAGAAAAAGCAAGCACGGAGGACGATATCGCTTTTGCCCTGCGTAGCGTTCCGGGCAGCGGGTAGAACCAGGCAGAGAATTCCCGGCTAGCAGCTTCCCTGTGGCCGGGAAGTGCAAACGTACACGTTTTCGGCCGAAAACGCGTTTTCCGGCGAAAACGCACACCACGGCTCTTTCTGAGAAAAAGCAAGCACGGAGGACGAGAATCGCTTTTGCCCTGCGTAGCGTTCCGGGCAGCGGGTAGAACCAGGCAGAGAATTCCCGGCTAGCAGCTTCCCTGTGGCGGGGAAGTGCAAACGTACACGTTTTCGGCCGAAAACGCGTTTTCCGGCGAAAACGCACACCACGGCTCTTTCTGAGAAAAAGCAAGCACGGAGGACGAGAATCGCTTTTGCCCTGCGTAGCGTTCTGAGCAGCGGGTAGAAATAGGCAGCGAATTGCCGGCTAGCAGCTTCCCTGTGGCCGGGAAGTGCAAACGTACACGTTTTCGGCCGAAAACGCGTTTTCCGGCGAAAAAGCACACCATGGCTCTTTCTGAGAAAAAGCAAGCACGGAGGACGAGAATCGCTTTTGCCCTGCGTAGTGTTCCGGGCAGCGGGTAGAACCAGGCAGAGAATTCCCGGCTAGCAGCTTCCCTGTGGCCGGGAAGTGCAAACGTACACGTTTTCGGCCGAAAACGCGTTTACCGGCGATAAAGCACACCACGGCTCTTTCTGAGAAAAAGCAAGCACGGAGGACGAGAATCGCTTTTGCCCTGCTTAGCGTTCCGGGCAGCGGGTAGAACCAGGCAGAGAATTCCCGGCTAGCAGCTTCCCTGTGGCCGGGAAGTGCAAACGTACACGTTTTCGGCCGAAAACGCGTTTTCCGGCGAAAACGCACACCACGGCTCTTTCTGAGAAAAAGCAAGCACGGAGGACGAGAATCGCTTTTGCCCTGCGTAGCGTTCCGGGCAGCGGGTAGAACCAGGCAGAGAATTCCCGGCTAGCAGCTTCCCTGTGGCCGGGAAGTGCAAACGTACACGTTTTCGGCCGAAAACGCGTTTTCCGGCGAAAACGCACACCACGGCTCTTTCTGAGAAAAAGCAAGCACGGAGGACGAGAATCGCTTTTGCCCTGCGTAGCGTTCCGGGCAGCGGGTAGAACCAGGCAGAGAATTCCCGGCTAGCAGCTTCCCTGTGGCCGGGAAGTGCAAACGTACACGTTTTCGGCCGAAAACGCGTTTTCCGGCGAAAACGCACACCACGGCTCTTTCTGAGAAAAAGCAAGCACGGAGGACGAGAATCGCTTTTGCCCTGCGTAGCGTTCCGGGCAGCGGGTAGAACCAGGCAGAGAATTCCCGGCTAGCAGCTTCCCTGTGGCGGGGAAGTGCAAACGTACACGTTTTCGGCCGAAAACGCGTTTTCCGGCGAAAACGCACACCACGGCTCTTTCTGAGAAAAAGCAAGCACGGAGGACGAGAATCGCTTTTGCCCTGCGTAGCGTTCTGATCAGCGGGTAGAAATAGGCAGCGAATTGCCGGCTAGCAGCTTCCCTGTGGCCGGGAAGTGCAAACGTACACGTTTTCGGCCGAAAACGCGTTTTCCGGCGAAAAAGCACACCATGGCTCTTTCTGAGACAAAGCAAGCACGGAGGACGAGAATCGCTTTTGCCCTGCGTAGCGTTCCGGGCAGCGGGTAGAACCAGGCAGAGAATTCCCGGCTAGCAGCTTCCCTGTGGCGGGGAAGTGCAAACGTACACGTTTTCGGCCGAAAACGCGTTTTCCGGCGAAAACGCACACCACGGCTCTTTCTGAGAAAAAGCAAGCACGGAGGACGAGAATCGCTTTTGCCCTGCGTAGCGTTCTGAGCAGCGGGTAGAAATAGGCAGCGAATTGCCGGCTAGCAGCTTCCCTGTGGCCGGGAAGTGCAAACGTACACGTTTTCGGCCGAAAACGCGTTTTCCGGCGAAAAAGCACACCATGGCTCTTTCTGAGAAAAAGCAAGCACGGAGGACGAGAATCGCTTTTGCCCTGCGTAGCGTTCCGGGCAGCGGGTAGAACCAGGCAGAGAATTCCCGGCTAGCAGCTTCCCTGTGGCGGGGAAGTGCAAACGTACACGTTTTCGGCCGAAAACGCGTTTTCGGCCGAAAACGCACACCACGGCTCTTTCTGAGAAAAAGCAAGCACGGAGGACGAGAATCGCTTTTGCCCTGCGTAGCGTTCCGGGCAGCGGGTAGAACCAGGCAGAGAATTCCCGGCTAGCAGCTTCCCTGTGGCCGGGAAGTGCAAACGTACACGTTTTCGGCCGAAAACGCGTTTTCTGGTGAAAAAGCACACCACGGGTCTTTCTGAGAAAAAGCAAGCACGGAGGACGATATCGCTTTTGCCCTGCGTAGCGTTCCGGGCAGCGGGTAGAACCAGGCAGAGAATTCCCGGCTAGCAGCTTCCCTGTGGCCGGGAAGTGCAAACGTACACGTTTTCGGCCGAAAACGCGTTTTCCGGCGAAAACGCACACCACGGCTCTTTCTGAGAAAAAGCAAGCACGGAGGACGAGAATCGCTTTTGCCCTGCGTAGCGTTCCGGGCAGCGGGTAGAACCAGGCAGAGAATTCCCGGCTAGCAGCTTCCCTGTGGCGGGGAAGTGCAAACGTACACGTTTTCGGCCGAAAACGCGTTTTCCGGCGAAAACGCACACCACGGCTCTTTCTGAGAAAAAGCAAGCACGGAGGACGAGAATCGCTTTTGCCCTGCGTAGCGTTCTGAGCAGCGGGTAGAAATAGGCAGCGAATTGCCGGCTAGCAGCTTCCCTGTGGCCGGGAAGTGCAAACGTACACGTTTTCGGCCGAAAACGCGTTTTCCGGCGAAAAAGCACACCATGGCTCTTTCTGAGAAAAAGCAAGCACGGAGGACGAGAATCGCTTTTGCCCTGCGTAGTGTTCCGGGCAGCGGGTAGAACCAGGCAGAGAATTCCCGGCTAGCAGCTTCCCTGTGGCCGGGAAGTGCAAACGTACACGTTTTCGGCCGAAAACGCGTTTACCGGCGATAAAGCACACCACGGCTCTTTCTGAGAAAAAGCAAGCACGGAGGACGAGAATCGCTTTTGCCCTGCTTAGCGTTCCGGGCAGCGGGTAGAACCAGGCAGAGAATTCCCGGCTAGCAGCTTCCCTGTGGCCGGGAAGTGCAAACGTACACGTTTTCGGCCGAAAACGCGTTTTCCGGCGAAAACGCACACCACGGCTCTTTCTGAGAAAAAGCAAGCACGGAGGACGAGAATCGCTTTTGCCCTGCGTAGCGTTCCGGGCAGCGGGTAGAACCAGGCAGAGAATTCCCGGCTAGCAGCTTCCCTGTGGCCGGGAAGTGCAAACGTACACGTTTTCGGCCGAAAACACGTTTTTCGGCGAAAACGCACACCACGGCTCTTTCTGAGAAAAAGCAAGCACGGAGGACGAGAATCGCTTTTGCCCTGCGTAGCGTTCCGGGCAGCGGGTAGAACCAGGCAGAGAATTCCCGGCTAGCAGCTTCCCTGTGGCCGGGAATTGCAAACGTACACGTTTTCGCCGAAAACACGTTTTCCGGCGAAAACGCACACCACGGCTCTTTCTGAGAAAAAGCAAGCACGGAGGACGAGAATCGCTTTTGCCCTGCGTAGCGTTCCGGGCAGCGGGTAGAACCAGGCAGAGAATTCCCGGCTAGCAGCTTCCCTGTGGCCGGGAAGTGCAAACGTACACGTTTTCGGCCGAAAACGCGTTTTCCGGCGAAAACGCACACCACGGCTCTTTCTGAGAAAAAGCAAGCACGGAGGACGAGAATCGCTTTTGCCCTGTGTAGCGTTCTGAGCAGCGGGTAGAAATAGGCAGCGAATTGCCGGCTAGCAGCTTCCCTGTGGCCGGGAAGTGCAAACGTACACGTTTTCGGCCGAAAACGCGTTTTCCGGAGAAAAAGCACACCATGGCTCTTTCTGAGAAAAAGCAAGCACGGAGGACGAGAATCGCTTTTGCCCTGCGTAGTGTTCCGAGCAGCGGGTAGAACCAGGCAGAGAATTCCCGGCTAGCAGCTTCCCTGTGGCCGGGAAGTGCAAACGTACACGTTTTCGGCCGAAAACACGTTTTTCGGCGATAAAGCACACCACGGCTCTTTCTGAGAAAAAGCAAGCACGGAGGACGAGAATCGCTTTTGCCCTGCGTAGCGTTCTGAGCAGCGGGTAGAAATAGGCAGCGAATTGCCGGCTAGCAGCTTCCCTGTGGCCGGGAAGTGCAAACGTACACGTTTTCGGCCGAAAACGCGTTTTCCGGCGAAAACGCACACCACGGCTCTTTCTGAGAAAAAGCAAGCACGGAGGACGAGAATCGCTTTTGCCCTGCGTAGCGTTCTGAGCAGCGGGTAGAAATAGGCAGCGAATTGCCGGCTAGCAGCTTCCCTGTGGCCGGGAAGTGCAAACGTACACGTTTTCGGCCGAAAACGCGTTTTCCGGCGAAAACGCACACCACGGCTCTTTCTGAGAAAAAGCAAGCACGGAGGACGAGAATCGCTTTTGCCCTGCGTAGCGTTCCGGGCAGCGGGTAGAACCAGGCAGAGAATTCCCGGCTAGCAGCTTCCCTGTGGCGGGGAAGTGCAAACGTACACGTTTTTGGCCGAAAACGCGTTTTCTGGCGAAAACGCACACCACGGCTCTTTCTGAGAAAAAGCAAGCACGGAGGACGAGAATCGCTTTTGCCCTGCGTAGTGTTCCGGGCAGCGGGTAGAACCAGGCAGAGAATTCCCGGCTAGCAGCTTCCCTGTGGCCGGGAAGTGCAAACGTACACGTTTTCGGCCGAAAACGCGTTTTCCGGCGAAAACGCACACCACGGCTCTTTCTGAGAAAAAGCAAGCACGGAGGACGAGAATCGCTTTTGCCCTGCGTAGCGTTCCGGGCAGCGGGTAGAACCAGGCAGAGAATTCCCGGCTAGCAGCTTCCCTGTGGCCGGGAAGTGCAAACGTACACGTTTTCGGCCGAAAACGCGTTTTCCCGCGAAAACGCACACCACGGCTCTTTCTGAGAAAAAGCAAGCACGGAGGACGAGAATCGCTTTTGCCCTGCGTAGCGTTCCGGGCAACGGGTAGAACCAGGCAGAGAATTCCCGGCTAGCAGCTTCCCTGTGGCCGGGAAGTGCAAACGTACACGTTTTCGGCCGAAAACACGTTTTCCGGCGAAAAAGCACACCACGGCTCTTTCTGAGAAAAAGCAAGCACGGAGGACGAGAATCGCTTTTGCCCTGCGTAGCGTTCCGGGCAGCGGGTAGAACCAGGCAGAGAATTCCCGGCTAGCAGCTTCCCTGTGGCCTGGAAGTGCAAACGTACACGTTTTCGGCCGAAAAAGCGTTTTCGGCGAAAAAGCACACCATGGCTCTTTCTGAGAAAAAGCAAGCACGGAGGACGAGAATCGCTTTTGCCCTGCGTAGCGTTCCGGGCAGCGGGTAGAACCAGGCAGAGAATTCCCGGCTAGCAGCTGCCCTGTGGCCGGGAAGTGCAAACGTACACGTTTTCGGCCGAAAACACGTTTTTCGGCGAAAACGCACACCACGGCTCTTTCTGAGAAAAAGCAAGCACGGAGGACGAGAATCGCTTTTGCCCTGCGTAGTGTTCCGAGCAGCGGGTAGAACCAGGCAGAGAATTCCCGGCTAGCAGCTTCCCTGTGGCCGGGAAGTGCAAACGTACACGTTTTCGGCCGAAAACACGTTTTTCGGCGATAAAGCACACCACGGCTCTTTCTGAGAAAAAGCAAGCACGGAGGACGAGAATCGCTTTTGCCCTGCGTAGCGTTCTGAGCAGAGGGTAGAAATAGGCAGCGAATTGCCGGCTAGCAGCTTCCCTGTGGCCGGGAAGTGCAAACGTACACGTTTTCGGCCGAAAACGCGTTTTCCGGCGAAAACGCACACCACGGCTCTTTCTGAAAAAAAGCAAGCACGGAGGACGAGAATCGCTTTTGCCCTGCGTAGCGTTCTGAGCAGCGGGTAGAAATAGGCAGCGAATTGCCGGCTAGCAGCTTCCCTGTGGCCGGGAAGTGCAAACGTACACGTTTTCGCCGAAAACGCGTTTTCCGGCGAAAACGCACACCACGGCTCTTTCTGAGAAAAAGCAAGCACGGAGGACGAGAATCGCTTTTGCCCTGCGTAGCGCTCCGGGCAGCGGGTAGAACCAGGCAGAGAATTCCCGGCTAGCAGCTTCCCTGTGGCGGGGAAGTGCAAACGTACACGTTTTTGGCCGAAAACACGTTTTCTGGCGAAAACGCACACCACGGCTCTTTCTGAGAAAAAGCAAGCACGAAGGACGAGAATCGCTTTTGCCCTGCGTAGTGTTCCGGGCAGCGGGTAGAACCAGGCAGAGAATTCCCGGCTAGCAGCTTCCCTGTGGCCGGGAAGTGCAAACGTACACGTTTTCGGCCGAAAACGCGTTTTCCGGCGAAAACGCACACCACAGCTCTTTCTGAGAAAAAGCAAGCACGGAGGACGAGAATCGCTTTTGCCCTGCGTAGCGTTCCGGGCAGCGGGTAGAACCAGGCAGAGAATTCCCGGCTAGCAGCTTCCCTGTGGCCGGGAAGTGCAAACGTACACGTTTTCGGCCGAAAACGCGTTTTCCGGCGAAAACGCACACCACGGCTCTTTCTGAGAAAAAGCAAGCACGGAGGACGAGAATCGCTTTTGCCCTGCGTAGCGTTCCGGGCAGCGGGTAGAACCAGGCAGAGAATTCCCGGCTAGCAGCTTCCCTGTGGCGGGGAAGTGCAAACGTACACGTTTTCGGCCGAAAACGCGTTTTCCGGCGAAAACGCACACCACGGCTCTTTCTGAGAAAAAGCAAGCACGGAGGACGAGAATCGCTTTTGCCCTGCGTAGCGTTCTGAGCAGCGGGTAGAAATAGGCAGCGAATTGCCGGCTAGCAGCTTCCCTGTGGCTGGGAAGTGCAAACGTACACGTTTTCGGCCGAAAACGCGTTTTCCGGCGAAAAAGCACACCATGGCTCTTTCTGAGAAAAAGCAAGCACGGAGGACGAGAATCGCTTTTGCCCTGCGTAGCGTTCCGGGCAGCGGGTAGAACCAGGCAGAGAATTCCCGGCTAGCAGCTTCCCTGTGGCGGGGAAGTGCAAACGTACACGTTTTCGGCCGAAAACGCGTTTTCTGGCGAAAACGCACACCACGGCTCTTTCTGAGAAAAAGCAAGCACGGAGGACGAGAATCGCTTTTGCCCTGCGTAGCGTTCCGGGCAGCGGGTAGAACCAGGCAGAGAATTCCCGGCTAGCAGCTTCCCTGTGGCCGGGAAGTGCAAACGTACTACGTTTTCGGCCGAAAACGCGTTTTCCGGCGAAAACGCACACCACGGCTCTTTCTGAGAAAAAGCAAGCACGGAGGACGAGAATCGCTTTTGCCCTGCGTAGCGTTCCGGGCAGCGGGTAGAACCAGGCAGAGAATTCCCGGCTAGCAGCTTCCCTGTGGCCGGGAAGTCCAAACGTACACGTTTTCGCCGAAAACGCGTTTTCCGGCGAAAACGCACACCACGGCTCTTTCTGAGAAAAAGCAAGCACGGAGGACGAGAATCGCTTTTGCCCTGCGTAGCGTTCCGGGCAGCGGGTAGAACCAGGCAGAGAATTCCCGGCTAGCAGCTTCCCTGTGGCGGGGAAGTGCAAACGTACACGTTTTCGGCCGAAAACGCGTTTTCTGGCGAAAAAGCACACCACGGCTCTTTCTGAGAAAAAGCAAGCACGGAGGACGAGAATCGCTTTTGCCCTGCGTAGCGTTCCGGGCAGCGGGTAGAACCAGGCAGAGAATTCCCGGCTAGCAGCTTCCCTGTGGCCGGGAAGTGCAAACGTACACGTTTTCGGCCGAAAACTCGTTTTCCGGCGAAAACGCACACCACGGCTCTTTCTGAGAAAAAGCAAGCACGGAGGACGAGAATCGCTTTTGCCCTGCGTAGCGTTCCGGGCAGCGGGTAGAACCAGGCAGAGAATTCCCGGCTAGCAGCTGCCCTGTGGCCGGGAAGTGCAAACGTACACGTTTTCGGCCGAAAACGCGTTTTCCGGCTAAAAAGCACACCACGGCTCTTTCTGAGAAAAAGCAAGCACGGAGGACGAGAATCGCTTTTGCCCTGCGTAGCGTTCCGCGCAGCGGGTAGAACCAGGCAGAGAATTCCCAGCTAGCAGCTTCCCTGTGGCCGGGAAGTGCAAACGTACACGTTTTCGGCCGAAAACGCGTTTTCCCGCGAAAACGCACACCACGGCTCTTTCTGAGAAAAAGAAAGCACGGAGGACGAGAATCGCTTTTGCCCTGCGTAACGTTCTGAGCAGCGTGTAGAAATAGGCAGCGAATTGCCGGCTAGCAGCTTCCCTGTGGCCGGGAAGTACAAACGTACACGTTTTCGGCCGAAAACGCGTTTTCCGGCGAAAACGCACACCACGGCTCTTTCTGAGAAAAAGCAAGCACGGAGGACGAGAATCGCTTTTGCCCTGCGTAGCGTTCCGGGCAGCGGGTAGAACCAGGCAGAGAATTCCCGGCTAGCAGCTTCCCTGTGGCGGGGAAGTGCAAACGTACACGTTTTCGGCCGAAAACGCGTTTTCTGGCGAAAAAGCACACCACGGCTCTTTCTGAGAAAAAGCAAGCACGGAGGACGAGAATCGCTTTTGCCCTGCGTAGCGTTCCGGGCAGCGGGTAGAACCAGGCAGAGAATTCCCGGCTAGCAGCTTCCCTGTGGCCGGGAAGTGCAAACGTACACGTTTTCGGCCGAAAACTCGTTTTCCGGCGAAAACGCACACCACGGCTCTTTCTGAGAAAAAGCAAGCACGGAGGACGAGAATCGCTTTTGCCCTGCGTAGCGTTCCGGGCAGCGGGTAGAACCAGGCAGAGAATTCCCGGCTAGCAGCTGCCCTGTGGCCGGGAAGTGCAAACGTACACGTTTTCGGCCGAAAACGCGTTTTCCGGCTAAAAAGCACACCACGGCTCTTTCTGAGAAAAAGCAAGCACGGAGGACGAGAATCGCTTTTGCCCTGCGTAGCGTTCCGCGCAGCGGGTAGAACCAGGCAGAGAATTCCCAGCTAGCAGCTTCCCTGTGGCCGGGAAGTGCAAACGTACACGTTTTCGGCCGAAAACGCGTTTTCCCGCGAAAACGCACACCACGGCTCTTTCTGAGAAAAAGAAAGCACGGAGGACGAGAATCGCTTTTGCCCTGCGTAACGTTCTGAGCAGCGTGTAGAAATAGGCAGCGAATTGCCGGCTAGCAGCTTCCCTGTGGCCGGGAAGTACAAACGTACACGTTTTCGGCCGAAAACGCGTTTTCCGGCGAAAACGCACACCACGGCTCTTTCTGAGAAAAAGCAAGCACGGAGGACGAGAATCGCTTTTGCCCTGCGTAGCGTTCCGGGCAGCGGGTAGAACCAGGCAGAGAATTCCCGGCTAGCAGCTTCCCTGTGGCCGGGAAGTGCAAACGTACACGTTTTCGGCCGAAAACGCGTTTTCCGGCGAAAACGCACACCACGGCTCTTTCTGAGAAAAAGCAAGCACGGAGGACGAGAATCGCTTTTGCCCTGCGTAGCGTTCCGGGCAGCGGGTAGAACCAGGCAGAGAATTCCCGGCTAGCAGCTTCCCTGTGGCGGGGAAGTGCAAACGTACACGTTTTCGGCCGAAAACGCGTTTTCCGGCGAAAACGCACACCACGGCTCTTTCTGAGAAAAAGCAAGCACGGAGGACGAGAATCGCTTTTGCCCTGCGTAGCGTTCTGAGCAGCGGGTAGAAATAGGCAGCGAATTGCCGGCTAGCAGCTTCCCTGTGGCCGGGAAGTGCAAACGTACACGTTTTCGGCCGAAAACGCGTTTTCCGGCGAAAAAGCACACCATGGCTCTTTCTGAGAAAAAGCAAGCACGGAGGACGAGAATCGCTTTTGCCCTGCGTAGTGTTCCGGGCAGCGGGTAGAACCAGGCAGAGAATTCCCGGCTAGCAGCTTCCCTGTGACCGGGAAGTGCAAACGTACACGTTTTCGGCCGAAAACGCGTTTTCCGGCGATAAAGCACACCACGGCTCTTTCTGAGAAAAAGCAAGCACGGAGGACGAGAATCGCTTTTGCCCTGCGTAGCGTTCCGGGCAGCGGGTAGAACCAGGCAGCGAATTGCCGGCTAGCAGCTTCCCTGTGGCCGGGAAGTGCAAACGTACACGTTTTCGGCCGAAAACGCGTTTACCGGCGAAAACGCACACCACGGCTCTTTCTGAGAAAAAGCAAGCACGGAGGACGAGAATCGCTTTTGCCCTGCGTAGCGTTCCGGGCAGCGGGTAGAACCAGGCAGAGAATTGCCGGCTAGCAGCTTCCCTGTGGCCGGGAAGTGCAAACGTACACGTTTTCGGCCGAAAACGCGTTTTCCCGCGAAAACGCACACCACGGCTCTTTCTGAGAAAAAGCAAGCACGGAGGACGAGAATCGCTTTTGCCCTGCGTAGCGTTCCGGGCAGCGGGTAGAACCAGGCAGAGAATTCCCGGCTAGCAGCTTCCCTGTGGCCGGGAAGTGCAAACGTACACGTTTTCGGCCGAAAACGCGTTTTCCGGCGAAAACGCACACCACGGCTCTTTCTGAGAAAAAGCAAGCACGGAGGACGAGAATCGCTTTTGCCCTGCGTAGCGTTCCGGGCAGCGGGTAGAACCAGGCAGAGAATTCCCGGCTAGCAGCTTCCCTGTGGCGGGGAAGTGCAAACGTACACGTTTTCGGCCGAAAACGCGTTTTCCGGCGAAAACGCACACCACGGCTCTTTCTGGGAAAAAGCAATCACGGAGGACGAGAATCGCTTTTGCCCTGCGTAGCGTTCCGGGCAGCGGGTAGAACCAGGCAGAGAATTCCCGGCTAGCAGCTTCCCTGTGGCGGGGAAGTGCAAACGTACACGTTTTCGGCCGAAAACGCGTTTTCCGGCGAAAACGCACACCACGGCTCTTTCTGAGAAAAAGCAAGCACGGAGGACGAGAATCGCTTTTGCCCTGCGTAGCGTTCTGAGCAGCGGGTAGAAATAGGCAGCTAATTGCCGGCTAGCAGCTTCCCTGTGGCCGGGAAGTGCAAACGTACACGTTTTCGGCCGAAAACGCGTTTTCCGGCGAAAAAGCACACCATGGCTCTTTCTGAGAAAAAGCAAGCACGGAGGACGTGAATCGCTTTTGCCCTGCGTAGCGTTCTGAGCAGCGGGTAGAAATAGGCAGCGAGTTGCCGGCTAGCAGCTTCCCTGTGGCCGGGAAGTGCAAACGTACACGTTTTCGGCCGAAAACGCGTTTTCCGGCGAAAAAGCACACCACGGCTCTTTCTGAGAAAAAGAAAGCACGGAGGACGAGAATCGCTTTTGCCCTGCGTAGCGTTCCTGGCAGCGGGTAGAACCAGGCAGAGAATTCCCGTCTAGCAGCTTCCCTGTGGCGGGGAAGTGCAAACGTACACGTTTTCGGCCGAAAACGCGTTTTCCGGCGAAAACGCACACCACGGCTCTTTCTGAGAAAAAGCAAGCACGGAGGACGAGAATCGCTTTTGCCCTGCGTAGCGTTCCGGGCAGCGGGTAGAACCAGGCAGAGAATTCCCGGCTAGCTTCTTCCCTGTGGCCGGGAAGTGCAAACGTACACGTTTTCGGCCGAAAACGCGTTTTCCGGCGAAAACGCACACCACGGCTCTTTCTGAGAAAAAGCAAGAACGGAGGACGAGAATCGCTTTTGCCCTGCTTAGTGTTCCGGGCAACGGGTAGAACCAGGCAGAGAATTCCCGGCTAGCAGCTTCCCTGTGGCCGGGAAGTGCAAACGTACACGTTTTCGCCGAAAACGCATTTTCCGGCGAAAACGCACACCACGGCTCTTTCTGAGAAAAAGCAAGCACGGAGGACGAGAATCGCTTTTGCCCTGCGTAGCGTTCCGGGCAGCGGGTAGAACCAGGCAGAGAATTCCCGGCTAGCAGCTTCCCTGTGGCCGGGAAGTGCAAACGTACACGTTTTCGGCCGAAAACGCGTTTTCTGGCGAAAACGCACACCACGGCTCTTTCTGAGAAAAAGCAAGCACGGAGGACGAGAATCGCTTTTGCCCTGCGTAGTGTTCCGGGCAGCGGGTAGAACCAGGCAGAGAATTCCCGGCTAGCAGCTTCCCTGTGGCCGGGAAGTGCAAACGTACACGTTTTCGGCCGAAAACGCGTTTTCCGGCGAAAACGCAAACCACGGCTCTTTCTGAGAAAAAGCAAGCACTGAGGACGAGAATCGCTTTT
This sequence comes from Athene noctua, assembly GCF_965140245.1. Lineage (NCBI taxonomy): Eukaryota > Metazoa > Chordata > Aves > Strigiformes > Strigidae > Athene > Athene noctua. The sequence continues at coordinate 813,884 of NW_027437550.1, read as the reverse complement.
GCCCTGCGTAGCGTTCCGGGCAGCGGGTAGAACCAGGCAGAGAATTCCCGGCTAGCAGCTGCCCTGTGGCCGGGAAGTGCAAACGTACACGTTTTCGGCCGAAAACGCGTTTTACCGCGAAAACGCACACCACGGCTCTTTCTGAGAAAAAGCAAGCACGGAGGACGAGAATCGCTTTTGCCCTGCGTAGCGTTCCGGGCAGCGGGTAGAACCAGGCAGAGAATTCCCGGCTAGCAGCTTCCCTGTGGCCGGGAAGTGCAAACGTACACGTTTTCGGCCAAAAACGCGTTTTCCGGCGAAAACGCACACCACGGCTCTTTCTGAGAAAAAGCAAGCACGGAGGACGAGAATCGCTTTTGCCCTGCGTAGCGTTCCGGGCAGCGGGTAGAACCAGGCAGAGAATTCCCGGCTAGCAGCTTCCCTGTGGCCGGGAAGTGCAAACGTACACGTTTTCGGCCGAAAACGCGTTTTCCGGCGAAAACGCACACCACGGCTCTTTCTGGGAAAAAGCAAGCACGGAGGACGAGAATCGCTTTTGCCCTGCGTAGCGTTCCGGGCAGCGGGTAGAACCAGGCAGAGAATTCCCGGCTAGCAGCTTCCCTGTGGCGGGGAAGTGCAAACGTACACGTTTTCGGCCGAAAACGCGTTTTCCGGCGAAAACGCACACCACGGCTCTTTCTGAGAAAAAGCAAGCACGGAGGACGAGAATCGCTTTTGCACTGCGTATCGTTCTGAGCAGCGGGTAGAAATAGGCAGCTAATTGCCGGCTAGCAGCTTCCCTGTGGCCGGGAAGTGCAAACGTACACGTTTTCGGCCGAAAACGCGTTTTCCGGCGAAAAAGCACACCATGGCTCTTTCTGAGAAAAAGCAAGCACGGAGGACGAGAATCGCTTTTGCCCTGCGTAGTGTTCCGGGCAGCGGGTAGAACCAGGCAGAGAATTCCCGTCTAGCAGCTTCCCTGTGGCGGGGAAGTGCAAACGTACACGTTTTCGGCTGAAACACGTTTTCCGGCGAAAAAGCACACCACGGCTCTTTCTGAGAAAAAGCAAGCACGGAGGACGAGAATCGCTTTTGCCCTGCGTAGCGTTCCTGGCAGCGGGTAGAACCAGGCAGAGAATTCCCGTCTAGCAGCTTCCCTGTGGCGGGGAAGTGCAAACGTACACGTTTTCGGCCGAAAACGCGTTTTCCGGCGAAAACGCACACCACGGCTCTTTCTGAGAAAAAGCAAGCACGGAGGACGAGAATCGCTTTTGCCCTGCGTAGCGTTCCGGGCAGCGGGTAGAACCAGGCAGAGAATTGCCGGCTAGCAGCTTCCCTGTGGCCGGGAAGTGCAAACGTACACGTTTTCGGCCGAAAACGCGTTTTCCGGCGAAAACGCACACCACGGCTCTTTCTGAGAAAAAGCAAGAACGGAGGACGAGAATCGCTTTTGCCCTGCGTAGTGTTCCGGGCAACGGGTAGAACCAGGCAGAGAATTCCCGGCTAGCAGCTTCCCTGTGGCCGGGAAGTGCAAACGTACACATTTTCGCCGAAAACGCATTTTCCGGCGAAAACGCACACCACGGCTCTTTCTGAGAAAAAGCAAGCACGGAGGACGAGAACCGCTTTTGCCCTGCGTAGCGTTCCGGGCAGCGGGTAGAACCAGGCAGAGAATTCCCGGCTAGCAGCTTCCCTGTGGCCGGGAAGTGCAAACGTACACGTTTTAGGCCGAAAACGCGTTTTCTGGCGAAAACGCACACCACGGCTCTTTCTGAGAAAAAGCAAGCACGGAGGACGAGAATCGCTTTTGCCCTGCGTAGTGTTCCGGGCAGCGGGTAGAACCAGGCAGAGAATTCCCGGCTAGCAGCTTCCCTGTGGCCGGGAAGTGCAAACGTACACGTTTTCGTCCGAAAACGCGTTTTCCGGCGAAAACGCACACCACGGCTCTTTCTGAGAAAAAGCAAGCACGGAGGACGAGAATCGCTTTTGCCCTGCGTAGCGTTCCGGGCAGCGGGTAGAACCAGGCAGAGAATTCCCGGCTAGCAGCTGCCCTGTGGCCGGGAAGTGCAAACGTACACGTTTTCGGCCGAAAACGCGTTTTACCGCGAAAACGCACACCACGGCTCTTTCTGAGAAAAAGCAAGCACGGAGGACGAGAATCGCTTTTGCCCTGCGTAGCGTTCTGAGCAGCGGGTAGAACCAGGCAGAGAATTCCCGGCTAGCAGCTTCCCTGTGGCCGGGAAGTGCAAACGTACACGTTTTCGGCCGAAAACGCGTTTTCTGGCGAAAAAGCACACCATGGCTCTTTCTGAGAAAAAGCAAGCACGAAGGACGAAAATCGCTTTTGCCCTGCGTAGCGTTCCGGGCAGCGGGTAGAACCAGGCAGAGAATTCCCGGCTAGCAGCTTCCCTGTGGCCGGGAAGTGCAAACGTACACGTTTTCGTCCGAAAACGCGTTTTCCGGCGAAAACGCACACCACGGCTCTTTCTGAGAAAAAGCAAGCACGGAGGACGAGAATCGCTTTTGCCCTGCGTAGCGTTCCGGGCAGCGGGTAGAACCAGGCAGAGAATTCCCGGCTAGCAGCTTCCCTGTGGCGGGGAAGTGCAAACGTACACGTTTTCGGCCGAAAACGCGTTTTCCGGCGAAAAAGCACACCACGGCTCTTTCTGAGAAAAAACAAGCACGGAGGACGAGAATCGCTTTTGCCCTGCGTAGCGTTCCGGGCAGCGGGTAGAACCAGGCAGAGAATTCCCGGCTAGCAGCTTCCCTGTGGCCGGGAAGTGCAAACCTACACGTTTTCGGCCGAAAACGCACACCACGGCTCTTTCTGAGAAAAAGCAAGCACGGAGGACGAGAATCGCTTTTGCCCTGCGTAGCGTTCCGGGCAGCGGGTAGAACCAGGCAGAGAATTCCCGGCTAGCAGCTTCCCTGTGGCGGGGAAGTGCAAACGTACACGTTTTCGGCCGAAAACGCGTTTTCCGGCGAAAACGCACACCACGGCTCTTTCTGAGAAAAAGCAAGCACGGAGGACGAGAATCGCTTTTGCCCTGCGTAGCGTTCCGGGCAGCGGGTAGAACCAGGCAGAGAATTCCCGGCTAGCAGCTTCCCTGTGGCCGGGAAGTGCAAACGTACACGTTTTCGGCCGAAAACGCGTTTTCTGGCGAAAACGCACACCACGGCTCTTTCTGAGAAAAAGCAAGCACGGAGGACGAGAATCGCTTTTGCCCTGCGTAGTGTTACGGGCAGCGGGTAGAACCAGGCAGAGAATTCCCGGCTAGCAGCTTCCCTGTGGCCGGGAAGTGCAAACGTACACGTTTTCGGCCGAAAACGCGTTTTCCCGCGAAAACGCACACCACGGCTCTTTCTGAGAAAAAGCAAGCACGGAGGACGAGAATCGCTTTTGCCCTGCGTAGCGTTCCGGGCAACGGGTAGAACCAGGCAGAGAATTCCCGGCTAGCAGCTTCCCTGTGGCCGGGAAGTGCAAACGTACACGTTTTCGGCCGAAAACGCGTTTTCCGGCGAAAAAGCACACCACGGCTCTTTCTGAGAAAAAGCAAGCACGGAGGACGAGAATCGCTTTTGCCCTGCGTAGCGTTCCGGGCAGCGGGTAGAACCAGGCAGAGAATTCCCGGCTAGCAGCTTCCCTGTGGCCTGGAAGTGCAAACGTACACGTTTTCGGCCGAAAAAGCGTTTTCGGCGAAAAAGCACACCATGGCTCTTTCTGAGAAAAAGCAAGCACGGAGGACGAGAATCGCTTTTGCCCTGCGTAGCGTTCCGGGCAGCGGGTAGAACCAGGCAGAGAATTCCCGGCTAGCAGCTTCCCTGTGGCCGGGAAGTGCAAACGTACACGTTTTCGGCCGAAAACGCGTTTTTCGGCGAAAACGCACACCACGGCTCTTTCTGAGAAAAAGCAAGCACGGAGGACGAGAATCGCTTTTGCCCTGCGTAGCGTTCCGGGCAGCGGGTAGAACCAGGCAGAGAATTCCCGGCTAGCAGCTTCCCTGTGGCGGGGAAGTGCAAACGTACACGTTTTCGGCCGAAAACGCGTTTTCTGGCGAAAACGCACACCACGGCTCTTTCTGAGAAAAAGCAAGCACGGAGGACGAGAATCGCTTTTGCCCTGCGTAGTGTTCCGGGCAGCGGGTAGAACCAGGCAGAGAATTCCCAGCTAGCAGCTTCCCTGTGGCCGGGAAGTGCAAACGTACACGTTTTCGCCGAAAACGCGTTTTCCGGCGAAAACGCACACCACGGCTCTTTCTGAGAAAAAGCAAGCACGGAGGACGAGAATCGCTTTTGCCCTGCGTAGCGTTCCGGGCAGCGGGTAGAACCAGGCAGAGAATTCCCGTCTAGCAGCTTCCCTGTGGCCGGGAAGTGCAAACGTACACGTTTTCGGCCGAAAACGCGTTTACCGGCGAAAACGCACACCACGGCTCTTTCTGAGAAAAAGCAAGCACGGAGGACGAGAATCGCTTTTGCCCTGCGTAGCGTTCCGGGCAGCGGGTAGAACCAGGCAGAGAATTCCCGGCTAGCAGCTTCCCTGTGGCCGGGAAGTGCAAACGTACACGTTTTCGGCCGAAAACGCGTTTTCCGGCGAAAACGCACACCACGGCTCTTTCTGAGAAAAAGCAAGCACGGAGGACGAGAATCGCTTTTGCCCTGCGTAGCGTTCCGGGCAGCGGGTAGAACCAGGCAGAGAATTCCCGGCTAGCAGCTTCCCTGTGGCGGGGAAGTGCAAACGTTCACGTTTTTGGCAGAAAACGCGTTTTCCGGCGAAAACGCACACCACGGCTCTTTCTGAGAAAAAGCAAGCACGGAGGACGAGAATCGCTTTTGCCCTGCGTAGCGTTCTGAGCAGCGGGTAGAAATAGGCAGCGAATTGCCGGCTAGCAGCTTCCCTGTGGCCGGGAAGTGCAAACGTACACGTTTTCGGCCGAAAACGCGTTTTCCGGAGAAAAAGCACACCATGGCTCTTTCTGAGAAAAAGCAAGCACGGAGGACGAGAATCGCTTTTGCCCTGCGTAGCGTTCCGGGCAGCGGGTAGAACCAGGCAGAGAATTCCCGGCTAGCAGCTTCCCTGTGGCCGGGAAGTGCAAACGTACACGTTTTCGGCCGAAAACGCGTTTTCCGGCGAAAACGCACACCACGGCTCTTTCTGAGAAAAAGCAAGCACGGAGGACGAGAATCGCTTTTGCCCTGCGTAGCGTTCCGGGCAGCGGGTAGAACCAGGCAGAGAATTCCCGGCTAGCAGCTTCCCTGTGGCTGGGAAGTGCAAACGTACACGTTTTCGGCCGAAAACGCGTTTTCCGGCGAAAAAGCACACCACGGCTCTTTCTGAGAAAAAGCAAGCACGGAGGACGAGAATCGCTTTTGCCCTGCGTAGCGTTCCGGGCAGCGGGTAGAACCAGGCAGAGAATTCCCGGCTAGCAGCTTCCCTGTGGCCGGGAAGTGCAAACGTACACGTTTTCGGCCGAAAACGCGTTTTCCGGCGAAAACGCACACCACGGCTCTTTCTGAGAAAAAGCAAGCACGGAGGACGAGAATCGCTTTTGCCCTGCGTAGCGTTCCGGGCAGCGGGTAGAACCAGGCAGAGAATTCCCGGCTAGCAGCTTCCCTGTGGCGGGGAAGTGCAAACGTTCACGTTTTTGGCAGAAAACGCGTTTTCCGGCGAAAACGCACACCACGGCTCTTTCTGAGAAAAAGCAAGCACGGAGGACGAGAATCGCTTTTGCCCTGCGTAGCGTTCTGAGCAGCGGGTAGAAATAGGCAGCGAATTGCCGGCTAGCAGCTTCCCTGTGGCCGGGAAGTGCAAACGTACACGTTTTCGGCCGAAAACGCGTTTTCCGGAGAAAAAGCACACCATGGCTCTTTCTGAGAAAAAGCAAGCACGGAGGACGAGAATCGCTTTTGCCCTGCGTAGCGTTCCGGGCAGCGGGTAGAACCAGGCAGAGAATTCCCGGCTAGCAGCTTCCCTGTGGCCGGGAAGTGCAAACGTACACGTTTTCGGCCGAAAACGCGTTTTCCGGCGAAAACGCACACCACGGCTCTTTCTGAGAAAAAGCAAGCACGGAGGACGAGAATCGCTTTTGCCCTGCGTAGCGTTCCGGGCAGCGGGTAGAACCAGGCAGAGAATTCCCGGCTAGCAGCTTCCCTGTGGCTGGGAAGTGCAAACGTACACGTTTTCGGCCGAAAACGCGTTTTCCGGCGAAAAAGCACACCACGGCTCTTTCTGAGAAAAAGCAAGCACGGAGGACGAGAATCGCTTTTGCCCTGCGTAGCGTTCCGGGCAGCGGGTAGAACCAGGCAGAGAATTCCCGGCTAGCAGCTTCCCTGTGGCCGGGAAGTGCAAACGTACACGTTTTCGGCCGAAAACGCGTTTTCCCGCGAAAACTCACACCACGGCTCTTTCTGAGAAAAAGAAAGCACGGAGGACGAGAATCGCTTTTGCCCTGCGTAACGTTCTGAGCAGCGGGTAGAAATAGGCAGAGAATTCCCGGCTAGCAGCTTCCCTGTGGCCGGGAAGTGCAAACGTACACGTTTTCGGCCGAAAACGCGTTTTCCGGCGAAAACGCACACCACGGCTCTTTCTGAGAAAAAGCAAGCACGGAGGACGAGAATCGCTTTTGCCCTGCGTAGCGTTCCGGGCAGCGGGTAGAACCAGGCAGAGAATTCCCGGCTAGCAGCTTCCCTGTGGCCGGGAAGTGCAAACGTACACGTTTTCGGCCGAAAACGCGTTTTCCGGCGAAAACGCACACCACGGCTCTTTCTGAGAAAAAGCAAGCACGGAGGACGAGAATCGCTTTTGCCCTGCGTAGCGTTCCGGGCAGCGGGTAGAACCAGGCAGAGAATTCCCGGCTAGCAGCTTCCCTGTGGCCGGGAAGTGCAAACGTACACGTTTTCGGCCGAAAACGCGTTTTCCCGCGAAAACGCACACCACGGCTCTTTCTGAGAAAAAGCAAGCACGGAGGACGAGAATCGCTTTTGCCCTGCGTAGCGTTCCGGGCAGCGGGTAGAACCAGGCAGAGAATTCCCGGCTAGCAGCTTCCCTGTGGCCGGGAAGTGCAAACGTACACGTTTTCGGCCGAAAACGCGTTTTCCGGCGAAAACGCACACCACGGCTCTTTCTGAGAAAAAGCAAGCACGGAGGACGAGAATCGCTTTTGCCCTGCGTAGCGTTCCGGGCAGCGGGTAGAACCAGGCAGAGAATTCCCGGCTAGCAGCTTCCCTGTGGCGGGGAAGTGCAAACGTACACGTTTTCGGCCGAAAACGCGTTTTCCGGCGAAAACGCACACCACGGCTCTTTCTGAGAAAAAGAAAGCACGGAGGACGAGAATCGCTTTTGCCCTGCGTAGCGTTCTGAGCAGCGGGTAGAAATAGGCAGCGAATTGCCGGCTAGCAGCTTCCCTGTGGCCGGGAAGTGCAAACGTACACGTTTTCGGCCGAAAACGCGTTTTCCGGCGATAAAGCACACCACGGCTCTTTCTGAGAAAAAGCAAGCACGGAGGACGAGAATCGCTTTTGCCCTGCGTAGCGTTCCGGGCAGCGGGTAGAACCAGGCAGAGAATTCCCGGCTAGCAGCTTCCCTGTGGCCGGGAAGTGCAAACGTACACGTTTTCGGCCGAAAACGCGTTTTCCGGTGAAAACGCACACCACGGCTCTTTCTGAGAAAAAGCTAGCACGGAGGACGAGAATCGCTTTTGCCCTGCGTAGCGTTCCGGGCAGCGGGTAGAACCAGGCAGAGAATTCCCGGCTAGCAGCTTCCCTGTGGCCGGGAAGTGCAAACGTACACGTTTTCGGCCGAAAACGCGTTTTCCGGTGAAAACGCACACCACGGCTCTTTCTGAGAAAAAGCAAGCACGGAGGACGAGAATCGCTTTTGCCCTGCGTAGCGTTGCGGGCAGCGGGTAGAACCAGGCAGAGAATTCCCGGCTAGCAGCTTCCCTGTGGCCGGGAAGTGCAAACGTACACGTTTTCGCCGAAAACACGTTTTCCGGCGAAAACGCACACCACGGCTCTTTCTGAGAAAAAGCAAGCACGGAGGACGAGAATCGCTTTTGCCCTGCGTAGCGTTCCGGGCAGCGGGTAGAACCAGGCAGAGAATTCCCGGCTAGCAGCTTACCTGTGGCCGGGAAGTGCAAACGTACACGTTTTCGGCCGAAAACGCGTTTTCCGGCGAAAACGCACACCACGGCTCTTTCTGAGAAAAAGCAAGCACGGAGGACGAGAATCGCTTTTGCCCTGCGTAGCGTTCTGAGCAGCGGGTAGAAATAGGCAGCGAATTGCCGGCTAGCAGCTTCCCTGTGGCCGGGAAGTGCAAACGTACACGTTTTCGGCCGAAAACGCGTTTTCCGGCGACAACGCACACCACGGCTCTTTCTGAGAAAAAGCAAGCACGGAGGACGAGAATCGCTTTTGCCCTGCGTAGCGTTCCGGGCAGCGGGTAGAACCAGGCAGAGAATTCCCGGCTAGCAGCTTCCCTGTGGCCGGGAAGTGCAAACGTACACGTTTTCGGCCGAAAACGCGTTTTCCGGCGAAAAAGCACACCACGGCTCTTTCTGAGAAAAAGCAAGCACGGAGGACGAGAATCGCTTTTGCCCTGCGTAGCGTTCCTGGCAGCGGGTAGAACCAGGCAGAGAATTCCCGTCTAGCAGCTTCCCTGTGGCGGGGAAGTGCAAACGTACACGTTTTCGGCCGAAAACGCGTTTTCCGGCGAAAACGCACACCACGGCTCTTTCTGAGAAAAAGCAAGCACGGAGGACGAGAATCGCTTTTGCCCTGCGTAGCGTTCCGGGCAGCGGGTAGAACCAGGCAGAGAATTGCCGGCTAGCAGCTTCCCTGTGGCCGGGAAGTGCAAACGTACACGTTTTCGGCCGAAAACGCCTTTTCCGGCGAAAACGCACACCACGGCTCTTTCTGAGAAAAAGCAAGAACGGAGGACGAGAATCGCTTTTGCCCTGCGTAGTGTTCAGGACAACGGGTAGAACCAGGCAGAGAATTCCCGGCTAGCAGCTTCCCTGTGGCCGGGAAGTGCAAACGTACACGTTTTCGCCGAAAACGCATTTTCCGGCGAAAACGCACACCACGGCTCTTTCTGAGAAAAGCAAGCACGGAGGACGAGAATCGCTTTTGCCCTGCGTAGCGTTCCGGGCAGCGGGTAGAACCAGGCAGAGAATTCCCGGCTAGCAGCTTCCCTGTGGCCGGGAAGTGCAAACGTACACGTTTTCGGCCGAAAACGCGTTTTCTGGCAAAAACGCACACCACGGCTCTTTCTGAGAAAAAGCAAGCACGGAGGACGAGAATCGCTTTTGCCCTGCGTAGTGTTCCGGGCAGCGGGTAGAACCAGGCAGAGAATTCCCGGCTAGCAGCTTCCCTGTGGCCGGGAAGTGCAAACGTACACGTTTTCGGCCGAAAACGCGTTTTCCGGCGAAAACGCACACCACGGCTCTTTCTGAGAAAAAGCAAGCACGGAGGACGAGAATCGCTTTTGCCCTGCGTAGCGTTCCGGGCAGCGGGTAGAACCAGGCAGAGAATTCCCGGCTAGCAGCTTCCCTGTGGCCGGGAAGTGCAAACGTACACGTTTTCGGCCGAAAACGCGTTTTCCGGCGAAAACGCACACCACGGCTCTTTCTGAGAAAAAGCAAGCACGGAGGACGAGAATCGCTTTTGCCCTGCGTAGCGTTCCGGGCAGCGGGTAGAACCAGGCAGAGAATTCCCGGCTAGCAGCTTCCCTGTGGCCGGGAAGTGCAAACGTACACGTTTTCGGCCGAAAACGCGTTTTCCGGCGAAAACGCACACCACGGCTCTTTCTGAGAAAAAGCAAGCACGGAGGACGAGAATCGCTTTTGCCCTGCGTAGCGTTCCGGGCAGCGGGTAGAACCAGGCAGAGAATTCCCGGCTAGCAGCTTCCCTGTGGCCGGGAAGTGCAAACGTACACGTTTTCGGCCGAAAACGCGTTTTCCGGCGAAAACGCACACCACGGCTCTTTCTGAGAAAAAGCAAGCACGGAGGACGAGAATCGCTTTTGCCCTGCGTAGCGTTCCGGGCAGCGGGTAGAACCAGGCAGAGAATTCCCGGCTAGCAGCTTCCCTGTGGCGGGGAAGTGCAAACGTACACGTTTTCGGCCGAAAACGCGTTTTCCGGCGAAAACGCACACCACGGCTCTTTCTGAGAAAAAGCAAGCACGGAGGACGAGAATCGCTTTTGCCCTGCGTAGCGTTCTGAGCAGCGGGTAGAAATAGGCAGCTAATTGCCGGCTAGCAGCTTCCCTGTGGCCGGGAAGTGCAAACGTACACGTTTTCGGCCGAAAACGCGTTTTCCGGCGAAAAAGCACACCATGGCTCTTTCTGAGAAAAAGCAAGCACGGAGGACGAGAATCGCTTTTGCCCTGCGTAGCGTTCTGAGCAGCGGGTAGAAATAGGCAGCGAGTTGCCGGCTAGCAGCTTCCCTGTGGCCGGGAAGTGCAAACGTACACGTTTTCGGCCGAAAACGCGTTTTCCGGCGAAAAAGCACACCACGGCTCTTTCTGAGAAAAAGCAAGCACGGAGGACGAGAATCGCTTTTGCCCTGCGTAGCGTTCCTGGCAGCGGGTAGAACCAGGCAGAGAATTCCCGTCTAGCAGCTTCCCTGTGGCGGGGAAGTGCAAACGTACACGTTTTCGGCCGAAAACGCGTTTTCCGGCGAAAACGCACACCACGGCTCTTTCTGAGAAAAAGAACGCACGGAGGACGAGAATCGCTTTTGCCCTGCGTAGCGTTCCGGGCAGCGGGTAGAACCAGGCAGAGAATTCCCGGCTAGCAGCTTCCCTGTGGCGGGGAAGTGCAAACGTACACGTTTTCGGCCGAAAACGCGTTTTCCGGCGAAAACGCACACCACGGCTCTTTCTGAGAAAAAGCAAGAACGGCGGACGAGAATCGCTTTTGCCCTGCGTAGTGTTCCGGGCAACGGGTAGAACCAGGCAGAGAATTCCCGGCTAGCAGCTTCCCTGTGGCCGGGAAGTGCAAACGTACACGTTTTCGCCGAAAACGCATTTTCCGGCGAAAACGCACACCACGGCTCTTTCTGAGAAAAAGCAAGCACGGAGGACGAGAATCGCTTTTGCCCTGCGTAGCGTTCCGGGCAGCGGGTAGAACCAGGCAGAGAATTCCCGGCTAGCAGCTTCCCTGTGGCCGGGAAGTGCAAACGTACACGTTTTCGGCCGAAAACGCGTTTTCTGGCGAAAACGCACACCACGGCTCTTTCTGAGAAAAAGCAAGCACGGAGGACGAGAATCGCTTTTGCCCTGCGTAGTGTTCCGGGCAGCGGGTAGAACCAGGCAGAGAATTCCCGGCTAGCAGCTTCCCTGTGGCCGGGAAGTGCAAACGTACACGTTTTCGGCCGAAAACGCGTTTTCCGGCGAAAACGCACACCACGGCTCTTTCTGAGAAAAAGCAAGCACGGAGGACGAGAATCGCTTTTGCCCTGCGTAGCGTTCCGGGCAGCGGGTAGAACCAGGCAGAGAATTCCCGGCTAGCAGCTGCCCTGTGGCCGGGAAGTGCAAACGTACACGTTTTCGGCCGAAAACGCGTTTTACCGCGAAAACGCACACCACGGCTCTTTCTGAGAAAAAGCAAGCACGGAGGACGAGAATCGCTTTTGCCCTGCGTAGCGTTCCGGGCAGCGGGTAGAACCAGGCAGAGAATTCCCGGCTAGCAGCTTCCCTGTGGCCGGGAAGTGCAAACGTACACGTTTTCGGCCGAAAACGCGTTTTCCGGCGAAAACGCACACCACGGCTCTTTCTGAGAAAAAGCAAGCACGGAGGACGAGAATCGCTTTTGCCCTGCGTAGCGTTCCGGGCAGCGGGTAGAACCAGGCAGAGAATTCCCGGCTAGCAGCTTCCCTGTGGCGGGGAAGTGCAAACGTACACGTTTTCGGCCGAAAACGCGTTTTCCGGCGAAAACGCACACCACGGCTCTTTCTGAGAAAAAGCAAGCACGGAGGACGAGAATCGCTTTTGCCCTGCGTAGCGTTCTGAGCAGCGGGTAGAACCAGGCAGAGAATTCCCGGCTAGCAGCTTCCCTGTGACGGGGAAGTGCAAACGTACACGTTTTCGGCCGAAAAAGCGTTTTCTGGCGAAAAAGCACACCATGGCTCTTTCTGAGAAAAAGCAAGCACGAAGGACGAAAATCGCTTTTGCCCTGCGTAGCGTTCCGGGCAGCGGGTAGAACCAGGCAGAGAATTCCCGGCTAGCAGCTTCCCTGTGGCCGGGAAGTGCAAACGTACACGTTTTCGGCCGAAAACGCGTTTTCCGGCGAAAACGCACACCACGGCTCTTTCTGGGAAAAAGCAAGCACGGAGGACGAGAATCGCTTTTGCCCTGCGTAGCGTTCCGGGCAGCGGGTAGAACCAGGCAGAGAATTCCCGTCTAGCAGCTTCCCTGTGGCGGGGAAGTGCAAACGTACACGTTTTCGGCCGAAAACGCGTTTTCGGCCGAAAACGCACACCACGGCTCTTTCTGAGAAAAAGCAAGCACGGAGGACGAGAATCGCTTTTGCCCTGCGTAGCGTTCCGGGCAGCGGGTAGAACCAGGCAGAGAATTCCCGGCTAGCAGCTACCCTGTGGCGGGGAAGTGCAAACGTACACGTTTTCGGCCGAAAACGCGTTTTCCGGCGAAAAAGCACACCATGGCTCTTTCTGAGAAAAAGCAAGCACGGAGGACGAGAATCGCTTTTGCCCTGCGTAGCGTTCCTGGCAGCGGGTAGAACCAGGCAGAGAATTCCCGTCTAGCAGCTTCCCTGTGGCGGGGAAGTGCAAACGTACACGTTTTCGGCCGAAAACGCGTTTTCCGGCGAAAACGCACACCACGGCTCTTTCTGAGAAAAAGCAAGCACGGAAGACGAGAATCGCTTTTGCCCTGCGTAGCGTTCCGGGCAGCGGGTAGAACCAGGCAGAGAATTCCCGGCTAGCAGCTTCCCTGTGGCCGGGAAGTGCAAACGTACACGTTTTCGGCCGAAAACGCGTTTTCCGGTGAAAACGCACACCACGGCTCTTTCTGAGAAAAAGCAAGCACGGAGGACGAGAATCGCTTTTGCCCTGCGTAGTGTTACGGGCAGCGGGTAGAACCAGGCAGAGAATTCCCGGCTAGCAGCTTCCCTGTGGCCGGGAAGTGCAAACGTACACGTTTTCGGCCGAAAACGCGTTTACCGGCGAAAACGCACACCACGGCACTTTCTGAGAAAAAGCAAGCACGGAGGACGAGAATCGCTTTTGCCCTGCGTAGCGTTCCGGGCAGCGGGTAGAACCAGGCAGAGAATTCCCGGCTAGCAGCTTCCCTGTGGCCGGGAAGTGCAAACGTACACGTTTTCGGCCGAAAACGCGTTTTCCCGCGAAAACGCACACCACGGCTCTTTCTGAGAAAAAGCAAGCACGGAGGACGAGAATCGCTTTTGCCCTGCGTAGCGTTCCGGGCAACAGGTAGAACCAGGCAGAGAATTCCCGGCTAGCAGCTTCCCTGTGGCCGGGAAGTGCAAACGTACACGTTTTCGCCGAAAACACGTTTTCCGGCGAAAACGCACACCACGGCTCTTTCTGAGAAAAAGCAAGCACGGAGGACGAGAATCGCTTTTGCCCTGCGTAGCGTTCTGAGCATCGGGTAGAAATAGGCAGCGAATTGCCGGCTAGCAGCTTCCCTGTGGCCGGGAAGTGCAAACGTACACGTTTTCGGCCGAAAACGCGTTTTCCGGCGAAAAAGCACACCATGGCTCTTTCTGAGAAAAAGCAAGCACGGAGGACGAGAATCGCTTTTGCCCTGCGTAGCGTTCCGGGCAGCGGGTAGAACCAGGCAGAGAATTCCCGGCTAGCAGCTTCCCTGTGGCCGGGAAGTGCAAACGTACACGTTTTCGGCCGAAAACGCGTTTTCCGGCGAAAACGCACACCACGGCTCTTTCTGAGAAAAAGCAAGCACGGAGGACGAGAATCGCTTTTGCCCTGCGTAGCGTTCCGGGCAGCGGGTAGAACCAGGCAGAGAATTCCCGGCTAGCAGCTGCCCTGTGGCCGGGAAGTGCAAACGTACACGTTTTCGGCCGAAAACGCGTTTTCCGGCTAAAAAGCACACCACGGCTCTTTCTGAGAAAAAGCAAGCACGGAGGACGAGAATCGCTTTTGCCCTGCGTAGCGTTCCGGGCAGCGGGTAGAACCAGGCAGAGAATTCCCGGCTAGCAGCTTCCCTGTGGCCGGGAAGTGCAAACGTACACGTTTTCGGCCGAAAACGCGTTTTCCCGCGAAAACGCACACCACGGCTCTTTCTGAGAAAAAGAAAGCACGGAGGACGAGAATCGCTTTTGCCCTGCGTAACGTTCTGAGCAGCGAGTAGAAATAGGCAGCGAATTGCCGGCTAGCAGCTTCCCTGTGGCCGGGAAGTACAAACGTACACGTTTTCGGCCGAAAACGCGTTTTCCGGCGAAAACGCACACCACGGCTCTTTCTGAGAAAAAGCAAGCACGGAGGACGAGAATCGCTTTTGCCCTGCGTAGCGTTCCGGGCAGCGGGTAGAACCAGGCAGAGAATTCCCGGCTAGCAGCTTCCCTGTGGCGGGGAAGTGCAAACGTACACGTTTTCGGCCGAAAACGCGTTTTCCGGCGAAAACGCACACCACGGCTCTTTCTGAGAAAAAGCAAGCACGGAGGACGAGAATCGCTTTTGCCCTGCGTAGCGTTCTGAGCAGCGGGTAGAAATAGGCAGCGAATTGCCGGCTAGCAGCTTCCCTGTGGCCGGGAAGTGCAAACGTACACGTTTTCGGACGAAAACGCGTTTTCCGGCGAAAAAGCACACCATGGCTCTTTCTGAGAAAAAGCAAGCACGGAGGACGAGAATCGCTTTTGCCCTGCGTAGTGTTCCGGGCAGCGGGTAGAACCAGGCAGAGAATTCCCGGCTAGCAGCTTCCCTGTGGCCGGGAAGTGCAAACGTACACGTTTTCGGCCGAAAACGCGTTTTCCGGCGATAAAGCACACCACGGCTCTTTCTGAGAAAAAGCAAGCACGGAGGACGAGAATCGCTTTTGCCCTGCGTAGCGTTCCGGGCAGCGGGTAGAACCAGGCAGAGAATTCCCGGCTAGCAGCTTCCCTGTGGCCGGGAAGTGCAAACGTACACGTTTTCGGCCGAAAACGCGTTTTCCGGCGAAAACGCACACCACGGCTCTTTCTGAGAAAAAGCAAGCACGGAGGACGAGAATCGCTTTTGCCCTGCGTAGCGTTCCGGGCAGCGGGTAGAACCAGGCAGAGAATTCCCGGCTAGCAGCTTCCCTGTGGCCGGGAAGTGCAAACGTACACGTTTTCGGCCGAAAACGCGTTTTCCCGCGAAAACGCACACCACGGCTCTTTCTGAGAAAAAGCAAGCACGGAGGACGAGAATCGCTTTTGCCCTGCGTAGCGTTCTGAGCAGCGGGTAGAAATAGGCAGCGAATTGCCGTCTAGCAGCTTCCCTGTGGCCGGGAAGTGCAAACGTACACGTTTTCGGCCGAAAACGCGTTTTCCGGCGAAAACGCACACCACGGCTCTTTCTGAGAAAAAGCAAGCACGGAGGACGAGAATCGCTTTTGCCCTGCGTAGCGTTCCGGGCAGCGGGTAGAACCAGGCAGAGAATTCCCGGCTAGCAGCTTCCCTGTGGCGGGGAAGTGCAAACGTACACGTTTTTGGCCGAAAACACGTTTTCTGGCGAAAACGCACACCACGGCTCTTTCTGAGAAAAAGCAAGCACGAAGGACGAGAATCGCTTTTGCCCTGCGTAGTGTTCCGGGCAGCGGGTAGAACCAGGCAGAGAATTCCCGGCTAGCAGCTTCCCTGTGGCCGGGAAGTGCAAACGTACACGTTTTCGGCCGAAAACGCGTTTTCCGGCGAAAACGCACACCACGGCTCTTTCTGAGAAAAAGCAAGCACGGAGGACGAGAATCGCTTTTGCCCTGCGTAGCGTTCCGGGCAGCGGGTAGAACCAGGCAGAGAATTCCCGGCTAGCAGCTTCCCTGTGGCGGGGAAGTGCAAACGTACACGTTTTTGGCCGAAAACGCGTTTTCCGGCGAAAACGCACACCACGGCTCTTTCTGAGAAAAAGCAAGCACGGAGGACGAGAATCGCTTTTGCCCTGCGTAGCGTTCCGGGCAGCGGGTAGAACCAGGCAGAGAATTCCCGGCTAGCAGCTTCCCTGTGGCCGGGAAGTGCAAACGTACTACGTTTTCGGCCGAAAACGCGTTTTCCGGTGAAAACGCACACCACGGCTCTTTCTGAGAAAAAGCAAGCACGGAGGACGAGAATCGCTTTTGCCCTGCGTAGCGTTCCGGGCAGCGGGTAGAACCAGGCAGAGAATTCCCAGCTAGCAGCTTCCCTGTGGCCGGGAAGTGCAAACGTACACGTTTTCGCCGAAAACGCGTTTTCCGGCGAAAACGCACACCACGGCTCTTTCTGAGAAAAAGCAAGCACGGAGGACGAGAATCGCTTTTGCCCTGCGTAGCGTTCCGGGCAGCGGGTAGAACCAGGCAGAGAATTCCCGGCTAGCAGCTGCCCTGTGGCCGGGAAGTGCAAACGTACACGTTTTCGGCCGAAAACGCGTTTACCGGCGAAAACGCACACCACGGCTCTTTCTGAGAAAAAGCAAGCACGGAGGACGAGAATCGCTTTTGCCCTGCGTAGCGTTCCGGACAGCGGGTAGAACCAGGCAGAGAATTCCCGGCTAGCAGCTTCCCTGTGGCCGGGAAGTGCAAACGTACACGTTTTCGGCCGAAAACGCGTTTTCCGGCGAAAACGCACACCACAGCTCTTTCTGAGAAAAAGCAAGCACGGAGGACGAGAATCGCTTTTGCCCTGCGTAGCGTTCCGGGCAGCGGGTAGAACCAGGCAGAGAATTCCCGGCTAGCAGCTTCCCTGTGGCCGGGAAGTGCAAACGTACACGTTTTCGGCCGAAAACGCGTTTTCCGGCGAAAACGCACACCACGGCTCTTTCTGAGAAAAAGCAAGCACGGAGGACGAGAATCGCTTTTGCCCTGCGTAGCGTTCCGGGCAGCGGGTAGAACCAGGCAGAGAATTCCCGGCTAGCAGCTTCCCTGTGGCGGGGAAGTGCAAACGTACACGTTTTCGGCCGAAAACGCGTTTTCCGGCGAAAACGCACACCACGGCTCTTTCTGAGAAAAAGCAAGCACGGAGGACGAGAATCGCTTTTGCCCTGCGTAGCGTTCTGAGCAGCGGGTAGAAATAGGCAGCGAATTGCCGGCTAGCAGCTTCCCTGTGGCTGGGAAGTGCAAACGTACACGTTTTCGGCCGAAAACGCGTTTTCCGGCGAAAAAGCACACCATGGCTCTTTCTGAGAAAAAGCAAGCACGGAGGACGAGAATCGCTTTTGCCCTGCGTAGCGTTCCGGGCAGCGGGTAGAACCAGGCAGAGAATTCCCGGCTAGCAGCTTCCCTGTGGCGGGGAAGTGCAAACGTACACGTTTTCGGCCGAAAACGCGTTTTCTGGCGAAAACGCACACCACGGCTCTTTCTGAGAAAAAGCAAGCACGGAGGACGAGAATCGCTTTTGCCCTGCGTAGCGTTCCGGGCAGCGGGTAGAACCAGGCAGAGAATTCCCGGCTAGCAGCTTCCCTGTGGCCGGGAAGTGCAAACGTACTACGTTTTCGGCCGAAAACGCGTTTTCCGGCGAAAACGCACACCACGGCTCTTTCTGAGAAAAAGCAAGCACGGAGGACGAGAATCGCTTTTGCCCTGCGTAGCGTTCCGGGCAGCGGGTAGAACCAGGCAGAGAATTCCCGGCTAGCAGCTTCCCTGTGGCCGGGAAGTCCAAACGTACACGTTTTCGCCGAAAACGCGTTTTCCGGCGAAAACGCACACCACGGCTCTTTCTGAGAAAAAGCAAGCACGGAGGACGAGAATCGCTTTTGCCCTGCGTAGCGTTCCGGGCAGCGGGTAGAACCAGGCAGAGAATTCCCGGCTAGCAGCTTCCCTGTGGCGGGGAAGTGCAAACGTACACGTTTTCGGCCGAAAACGCGTTTTCTGGCGAAAAAGCACACCACGGCTCTTTCTGAGAAAAAGCAAGCACGGAGGACGAGAATCGCTTTTGCCCTGCGTAGCGTTCCGGGCAGCGGGTAGAACCAGGCAGAGAATTCCCGGCTAGCAGCTTCCCTGTGGCCGGGAAGTGCAAACGTACACGTTTTCGGCCGAAAACTCGTTTTCCGGCGAAAACGCACACCACGGCTCTTTCTGAGAAAAAGCAAGCACGGAGGACGAGAATCGCTTTTGCCCTGCGTAGCGTTCCGGGCAGCGGGTAGAACCAGGCAGAGAATTCCCGGCTAGCAGCTGCCCTGTGGCCGGGAAGTGCAAACGTACACGTTTTCGGCCGAAAACGCGTTTTCCGGCTAAAAAGCACACCACGGCTCTTTCTGAGAAAAAGCAAGCACGGAGGACGAGAATCGCTTTTGCCCTGCGTAGCGTTCCGCGCAGCGGGTAGAACCAGGCAGAGAATTCCCGGCTAGCAGCTTCCCTGTGGCCGGGAAGTGCAAACGTACACGTTTTCGGCCGAAAACGCGTTTTCCCGCGAAAACGCACACCACGGCTCTTTCTGAGAAAAAGAAAGCACGGAGGACGAGAATCGCTTTTGCCCTGCGTAACGTTCTGAGCAGCGTGTAGAAATAGGCAGCGAATTGCCGGCTAGCAGCTTCCCTGTGGCCGGGAAGTACAAACGTACACGTTTTCGGCCGAAAACGCGTTTTCCGGCGAAAACGCACACCACGGCTCTTTCTGAGAAAAAGCAAGCACGGAGGACGAGAATCGCTTTTGCCCTGCGTAGCGTTCCGGGCAGCGGGTAGAACCAGGCAGAGAATTCCCGGCTAGCAGCTTCCCTGTGGCCGGGAAGTGCAAACGTACACGTTTTCGGCCGAAAACGCGTTTTCCGGCGAAAACGCACACCACGGCTCTTTCTGAGAAAAAGCAAGCACGGAGGACGAGAATCGCTTTTGCCCTGCGTAGCGTTCCGGGCAGCGGGTAGAACCAGGCAGAGAATTCCCGGCTAGCAGCTTCCCTGTGGCGGGGAAGTGCAAACGTACACGTTTTCGGCCGAAAACGCGTTTTCCGGCGAAAACGCACACCACGGCTCTTTCTGGGAAAAAGCAAGCACGGAGGACGAGAATCGCTTTTGCCCTGCGTAGCGTTCTGAGCAGCGGGTAGAAATAGGCAGCGAATTGCCGGCTAGCAGCTTCCCTGTGGCCGGGAAGTGCAAACGTACACGTTTTCGGCCGAAAACGCGTTTTCCGGCGAAAAAGCACACCATGGCTCTTTCTGAGAAAAAGCAAGCACGGAGGACGAGAATCGCTTTTGCCCTGCGTAGTGTTCCGGGCAGCGGGTAGAACCAGGCAGAGAATTCCGGGCTAGCAGCTTCCCTGTGACCGGGAAGTGCAAACGTACACGTTTTCGGCCGAAAACGCGTTTTCCGGCGATAAAGCACACCACGGCTCTTTCTGAGAAAAAGCAAGCACGGAGGACGAGAATCGCTTTTGCCCTGCGTAGCGTTCCGGGCAGCGGGTAGAACCAGGCAGAGAATTCCCGGCTAGCAGCTTCCCTGTGGCCGGGAAGTGCAAACGTACACGTTTTCGGCCGAAAACGCGTTTTCCGGCGAAAACGCACACCACGGCTCTTTCTGAGAAAAAGCAAGCACGGAGGACGAGAATCGCTTTTGCCCTGCGTAGCGTTCCGGGCAGCGGGTAGAACCAGGCAGAGAATTGCCGGCTAGCAGCTTCCCTGTGGCCGGGAAGTGCAAACGTACACGTTTTCGGCCGAAAACGCGTTTTCCCGCGAAAACGCACACCACGGCTCTTTCTGAGAAAAAGCAAGCACGGAGGACGAGAATCGCTTTTGCCCTGCGTAGCGTTCCGGGCAGCGGGTAGAACCAGGCAGAGAATTCCCGGCTAGCAGCTTCCCTGTGGCCGGGAAGTGCAAACGTACACGTTTTCGGCCGAAAACGCGTTTTCCGGCGAAAACGCACACCACGGCTCTTTCTGAGAAAAAGCAAGCACGGAGGACGAGAATCGCTTTTGCCCTGCGTAGCGTTCCGGGCAGCGGGTAGAACCAGGCAGAGAATTCCCGGCTAGCAGCTTCCCTGTGGCGGGGAAGTGCAAACGTACACGTTTTCGGCCGAAAACGCGTTTTCCGGCGAAAACGCACACCACGGCTCTTTCTGGGAAAAAGCAATCACGGAGGACGAGAATCGCTTTTGCCCTGCGTAGCGTTCCGGGCAGCGGGTAGAACCAGGCAGAGAATTCCCGGCTAGCAGCTTCCCTGTGGCGGGGAAGTGCAAACGTACACGTTTTCGGCCGAAAACGCGTTTTCCGGCGAAAACGCACACCACGGCTCTTTCTGAGAAAAAGCAAGCACGGAGGACGAGAATCGCTTTTGCCCTGCGTAGCGTTCTGAGCAGCGGGTAGAAATAGGCAGCTAATTGCCGGCTAGCAGCTTCCCTGTGGCCGGGAAGTGCAAACGTACACGTTTTCGGCCGAAAACGCGTTTTCCGGCGAAAAAGCACACCATGGCTCTTTCTGAGAAAAAGCAAGCACGGAGGACGTGAATCGCTTTTGCCCTGCGTAGCGTTCTGAGCAGCGGGTAGAAATAGGCAGCGAGTTGCCGGCTAGCAGCTTCCCTGTGGCCGGGAAGTGCAAACGTACACGTTTTCGGCCGAAAACGCGTTTTCCGGCGAAAAAGCACACCACGGCTCTTTCTGAGAAAAAGCAAGCACGGAGGACGAGAATCGCTTTTGCCCTGCGTAGCGTTCCGGGCAGCGGGTAGAACCAGGCAGAGAATTCCCGGCTAGCTTCTTCCCTGTGGCCGGGAAGTGCAAACGTACACGTTTTCGGCCGAAAACGCGTTTTCCGGCGAAAACGCACACCACGGCTCTTTCTGAGAAAAAGCAAGAACGGAGGACGAGAATCGCTTTTGCCCTGCTTAGTGTTCCGGGCAACGGGTAGAACCAGGCAGAGAATTCCCGGCTAGCAGCTTCCCTGTGGCCGGGAAGTGCAAACGTACACGTTTTCGCCGAAAACGCATTTTCCGGCGAAAACGCACACCACGGCTCTTTCTGAGAAAAAGCAAGCACGGAGGACGAGAATCGCTTTTGCCCTGCGTAGCGTTCCGGGCAGCGGGTAGAACCAGGCAGAGAATTCCCGGCTAGCAGCTTCCCTGTGGCCGGGAAGTGCAAACGTACACGTTTTCGGCCGAAAACGCGTTTTCTGGCGAAAACGCACACCACGGCTCTTTCTGAGAAAAAGCAAGCACGGAGGACGAGAATCGCTTTTGCCCTGCGTAGTGTTCCGGGCAGCGGGTAGAACCAGGCAGAGAATTCCCGGCTAGCAGCTTCCCTGTGGCCGGGAAGTGCAAACGTACACGTTTTCGGCCGAAAACGCGTTTTCCGGCGAAAACGCAAACCACGGCTCTTTCTGAGAAAAAGCAAGCACGGAGGACGAGAATCGCTTTTGCCCTGCGTAGCGTTCCGGGCAGCGGGTAGAACCAGGCAGAGAATTCCCGGCTAGCAGCTGCCCTGTGGCCGGGAAGTGCAAACGTACACGTTTTCGGCCGAAAACGCGTTTTACCGCGAAAACGCACACCACGGCTCTTTCTGAGAAAAAGCAAGCACGGAGGACGAGAATCGCTTTTGCCCTGCGTAGCGTTCCGGGCAGCGGGTAGAACCAGGCAGAGAATTCCCGGCTAGCAGCTTCCCTGTGGCCGGGAAGTGCAAACGTACACGTTTTCGGCCAAAAACGCGTTTTCCGGCGAAAACGCACACCACGGCTCTTTCTGAGAAAAAGCAAGCACGGAGGACGAGAATCGCTTTTGCCCTGCGTAGCGTTCCGGGCAGCGGGTAGAACCAGGCAGAGAATTCCCGGCTAGCAGCTTCCCTGTGGCCGGGAAGTGCAAACGTACACGTTTTCGGCCGAAAACGCGTTTTCCGGCGAAAACGCACACCACGGCTCTTTCTGGGAAAAAGCAAGCACGGAGGACGAGAATCGCTTTTGCCCTGCGTAGCGTTCCGGGCAGCGGGTAGAACCAGGCAGAGAATTCCCGGCTAGCAGCTTCCCTGTGGCGGGGAAGTGCAAACGTACACGTTTTCGGCCGAAAACGCGTTTTCCGGCGAAAACGCACACCACGGCTCTTTCTGAGAAAAAGCAAGCACGGAGGACGAGAATCGCTTTTGCACTGCGTATCGTTCTGAGCAGCGGGTAGAAATAGGCAGCTAATTGCCGGCTAGCAGCTTCCCTGTGGCCGGGAAGTGCAAACGTACACGTTTTCGGCCGAAAACGCGTTTTCCGGCGAAAAAGCACACCATGGCTCTTTCTGAGAAAAAGCAAGCACGGAGGACGAGAATCGCTTTTGCCCTGCGTAGTGTTCCGGGCAGCGGGTAGAACCAGGCAGAGAATTCCCGGCTAGCAGCTTCCCTGTGGCCGGGAAGTGCAAACGTACACGTTTTCGGCTGAAACACGTTTTCCGGCGAAAAAGCACACCACGGCTCTTTCTGAGAAAAAGCAAGCACGGAGGACGAGAATCGCTTTTGCCCTGCGTAGCGTTCCTGGCAGCGGGTAGAACCAGGCAGAGAATTCCCGTCTAGCAGCTTCCCTGTGGCGGGGAAGTGCAAACGTACACGTTTTCGGCCGAAAACGCGTTTTCCGGCGAAAACGCACACCACGGCTCTTTCTGAGAAAAAGCAAGCACGGAGGACGAGAATCGCTTTTGCCCTGCGTAGCGTTCCGGGCAGCGGGTAGAACCAGGCAGAGAATTGCCGGCTAGCAGCTTCCCTGTGGCCGGGAAGTGCAAACGTACACGTTTTCGGCCGAAAACGCGTTTTCCGGCGAAAACGCACACCACGGCTCTTTCTGAGAAAAAGCAAGAACGGAGGACGAGAATCGCTTTTGCCCTGCGTAGTGTTCCGGGCAACGGGTAGAACCAGGCAGAGAATTCCCGGCTAGCAGCTTCCCTGTGGCCGGGAAGTGCAAACGTACACGTTTTCGCCGAAAACGCATTTTCCGGCGAAAACGCACACCACGGCTCTTTCTGAGAAAAAGCAAGCACGGAGGACGAGAACCGCTTTTGCCCTGCGTAGCGTTCCGGGCAGCGGGTAGAACCAGGCAGAGAATTCCCGGCTAGCAGCTTCCCTGTGGCCGGGAAGTGCAAACGTACACGTTTTAGGCCGAAAACGCGTTTTCTGGCGAAAACGCACACCACGGCTCTTTCTGAGAAAAAGCAAGCACGGAGGACGAGAATCGCTTTTGCCCTGCGTAGTGTTCCGGGCAGCGGGTAGAACCAGGCAGAGAATTCCCGGCTAGCAGCTTCCCTGTGGCCGGGAAGTGCAAACGTACACGTTTTCGGCCGAAAACGCGTTTTCCGGCGAAAACGCACACCACGGCTCTTTCTGAGAAAAAGCAAGCACGGAGGACGAGAATCGCTTTTGCCCTGCGTAGCGTTCCGGGCAGCGGGTAGAACCAGGCAGAGAATTCCCGGCTAGCAGCTGCCCTGTGGCCGGGAAGTGCAAA
Organism: Athene noctua; assembly: GCF_965140245.1. NCBI lineage: Eukaryota > Metazoa > Chordata > Aves > Strigiformes > Strigidae > Athene > Athene noctua. The sequence continues at coordinate 790,382 of NW_027437550.1, read as the reverse complement.
CGTACACGTTTTCGGCCGAAAACGCGTTTTACCGCGAAAACGCACACCACGGCTCTTTCTGAGAAAAAGCAAGCACGGAGGACGAGAATCGCTTTTGCCCTGCGTAGCGTTCTGAGCAGCGGGTAGAACCAGGCAGAGAATTCCCGGCTAGCAGCTTCCCTGTGGCGGGGAAGTGCAAACGTACACGTTTTCGGCCGAAAACGCGTTTTCTGGCGAAAAAGCACACCATGGCTCTTTCTGAGAAAAAGCAAGCACGAAGGACGAAAATCGCTTTTGCCCTGCGTAGCGTTCCGGGCAGCGGGTAGAACCAGGCAGAGAATTCCCGGCTAGCAGCTTCCCTGTGGCCGGGAAGTGCAAACGTACACGTTTTCGTCCGAAAACGCGTTTTCCGGCGAAAACGCACACCACGGCTCTTTCTGAGAAAAAGCAAGCACGGAGGACGAGAATCGCTTTTGCCCTGCGTAGCGTTCCGGGCAGCGGGTAGAACCAGGCAGAGAATTCCCGGCTAGCAGCTTCCCTGTGGCGGGGAAGTGCAAACGTACACGTTTTCGGCCGAAAACGCGTTTTCCGGCGAAAAAGCACACCACGGCTCTTTCTGAGAAAAAACAAGCACGGAGGACGAGAATCGCTTTTGCCCTGCGTAGCGTTCCGGGCAGCGGGTAGAACCAGGCAGAGAATTCCCGGCTAGCAGCTTCCCTGTGGCCGGGAAGTGCAAACCTACACGTTTTCGGCCGAAAACGCACACCACGGCTCTTTCTGAGAAAAAGCAAGCACGGAGGACGAGAATCGCTTTTGCCCTGCGTAGCGTTCCGGGCAGCGGGTAGAACCAGGCAGAGAATTCCCGGCTAGCAGCTTCCCTGTGGCGGGGAAGTGCAAACGTACACGTTTTCGGCCGAAAACGCGTTTTCCCGCGAAAACGCACACCACGGCTCTTTCTGAGAAAAAGCAAGCACGGAGTACGAGAATCGCTTTTGCCCTGCGTAGCGTTCCGGGCAGCGGGTAGAACCAGGCAGAGAATTCCCGGCTAGCAGCTTCCCTGTGGCCGGGAAGTGCAAACGTACACGTTTTCGGCCGAAAACGCGTTTTCTGGCGAAAACGCACACCACGGCTCTTTCTGAGAAAAAGCAAGCACGGAGGACGAGAATCGCTTTTGCCCTGCGTAGTGTTCCGGGCAGCGGGTAGAACCAGGCAGAGAATTCCCGGCTAGCAGCTTCCCTGTGGCCGGGAAGTGCAAACGTACACGTTTTCGGCCGAAAACACGTTTTCCCGCGAAAACGCACACCACGGCTCTTTCTGAGAAAAAGCAAGCACGGAGGACGAGAATCGCTTTTGCCCTGCGTAGCGTTCCGGGCAACGGGTAGAACCAGGCAGAGAATTCCCGGCTAGCAGCTTCCCTGTGGCCGGGAAGTGCAAACGTACACGTTTTCGGCCGAAAACGCGTTTTCCGGCGAAAAAGCACACCACGGCTCTTTCTGAGAAAAAGCAAGCACGGAGGACGAGAATCGCTTTTGCCCTGCGTAGCGTTCCGGGCAGCGGGTAGAACCAGGCAGAGAATTCCCGGCTAGCAGCTTCCCTGTGGCCTGGAAGTGCAAACGTACACGTTTTCGGCCGAAAAAGCGTTTTCGGCGAAAAAGCACACCATGGCTCTTTCTGAGAAAAAGCAAGCACGGAGGACGAGAATCGCTTTTGCCCTGCGTAGCGTTCCGGGCAGCGGGTAGAACCAGGCAGAGAATTCCCGGCTAGCAGCTTCCCTGTGGCCGGGAAGTGCAAACGTACACGTTTTCGGCCGAAAACGCGTTTTTCGGCGAAAACGCACACCACGGCTCTTTCTGAGAAAAAGCAAGCACGGAGGACGAGAATCGCTTTTGCCCTGCGTAGCGTTCCGGGCAGCGGGTAGAACCAGGCAGAGAATTCCCGGCTAGCAGCTTCCCTGTGGCGGGGAAGTGCAAACGTACACGTTTTCGGCCGAAAACGCGTTTTCTGGCGAAAACGCACACCACGGCTCTTTCTGAGAAAAAGCAAGCACGGAGGACGAGAATCGCTTTTGCCCTGCGTAGTGTTCCGGGCAGCGGGTAGAACCAGGCAGAGAATTCCCAGCTAGCAGCTTCCCTGTGGCCGGGAAGTGCAAACGTACACGTTTTCGCCGAAAACGCGTTTTCCGGCAAAAACGCACACCACGGCTCTTTCTGAGAAAAAGCAAGCACGGAGGACGAGAATCGCTTTTGCCCTGCGTAGCGTTCCGGGCAGCGGGTAGAACCAGGCAGAGAATTCCCGTCTAGCAGCTTCCCTGTGGCCGGGAAGTGCAAACGTACACGTTTTCGGCCGAAAACGCGTTTACCGGCGAAAACGCACACCACGGCTCTTTCTGAGAAAAAGCAAGCACGGAGGACGAGAATCGCTTTTGCCCTGCGTAGCGTTCCGGGCAGCGGGTAGAACCAGGCAGAGAATTCCCGGCTAGCAGCTTACCTGTGGCCGGGAAGTGCAAACGTACACGTTTTCGGCCGAAAACGCGTTTTCCGGCGAAAACGCACACCACGGCTCTTTCTGAGAAAAAGCAAGCACGGAGGACGAGAATCGCTTTTGCCCTGCGTAGCGTTCCGGGCAGCGGGTAGAACCAGGCAGAGAATTCCCGGCTAGCAGCTTCCCTGTGGCGGGGAAGTGCAAACGTTCACGTTTTTGGCAGAAAACGCGTTTTCCGGCGAAAACGCACACCACGGCTCTTTCTGAGAAAAAGCAAGCACGGAGGACGAGAATCGCTTTTGCCCTGCGTAGCGTTCTGAGCAGCGGGTAGAAATAGGCAGCGAATTGCCGGCTAGCAGCTTCCCTGTGGCCGGGAAGTGCAAACGTACACGTTTTCGGCCGAAAACGCGTTTTCCGGAGAAAAAGCACACCATGGCTCTTTCTGAGAAAAAGCAAGCACGGAGGACGAGAATCGCTTTTGCCCTGCGTAGCGTTCCGGGCAGCGGGTAGAACCAGGCAGAGAATTCCCGGCTAGCAGCTTCCCTGTGGCCGGGAAGTGCAAACGTACACGTTTTCGGCCGAAAACGCGTTTTCCGGCGAAAACGCACACCACGGCTCTTTCTGAGAAAAAGCAAGCACGGAGGACGAGAATCGCTTTTGCCCTGCGTAGCGTTCCGGGCAGCGGGTAGAACCAGGCAGAGAATTCCCGGCTAGCAGCTTCCCTGTGGCCGGGAAGTGCAAACGTACACGTTTTCGGCCGAAAACGCGTTTTCCGGCGAAAAAGCACACCACGGCTCTTTCTGAGAAAAAGCAAGCACGGAGGACGAGAATCGCTTTTGCCCTGCGTAGCGTTCCGGGCAGCGGGTAGAACCAGGCAGAGAATTCCCGGCTAGCAGCTTCCCTGTGGCCGGGAAGTGCAAACGTACACGTTTTCGGCCGAAAACGCGTTTTCCCGCGAAAACTCACACCACGGCTCTTTCTGAGAAAAAGAAAGCACGGAGGACGAGAATCGCTTTTGCCCTGCGTAACGTTCTGAGCAGCGGGTAGAAATAGGCAGAGAATTCCCGGCTAGCAGCTTCCCTGTGGCCGGGAAGTGCAAACGTACACGTTTTCGGCCGAAAACGCGTTTTCCGGCGAAAACGCACACCACGGCTCTTTCTGAGAAAAAGCAAGCACGGAGGACGAGAATCGCTTTTGCCCTGCGTAGCGTTCCGGGCAGCGGGTAGAACCAGGCAGAGAATTCCCGGCTAGCAGCTTCCCTGTGGCCGGGAAGTGCAAACGTACACGTTTTCGGCCGAAAACGCGTTTTCCGGCGAAAACGCACTCCACGGCTCTTTCTGAGAAAAAGCAAGCACGGAGGACGAGAATCGCTTTTGCCCTGCGTAGCGTTCCGGGCAGCGGGTAGAACCAGGCAGAGAATTCCCGGCTAGCAGCTTCCCTGTGGCCGGGAAGTGCAAACGTACACGTTTTCGGCCGAAAACGCGTTTTCCCGCGAAAACGCACACCACGGCTCTTTCTGAGAAAAAGAAAGCACGGAGGACGAGAATCGCTTTTGCCCTGCGTAACGTTCTGAGCAGCGGGTAGAAATAGGCAGCGAATTGCCGGCTAGCAGCTTCCCTGTGGCCGGGAAGTGCAAACGTACACGTTTTCGGCCGAAAACGCGTTTTCCGGCGAAAACGCACACCACGGCTCTTTCTGAGAAAAAGCAAGCACGGAGGACGAGAATCGCTATTGCCCTGCGTAGCGTTCCGGGCAGCGGGTAGAACCAGGCAGAGAATTCCCGGCTAGCAGCTTCCCTGTGGCCGGGAAGTGCAAACGTACACGTTTTCGGCCGAAAACGCGTTTTCCGGCGAAAACGCACACCACGGCTCTTTCTGAGAAAAAGCAAGCACGGAGGACGAGAATCGCTTTTGCCCTGCGTAGCGTTCCGGGCAGCGGGTAGAACCAGGCAGAGAATTCCCGGCTAGCAGCTTCCCTGTGGCGGGGAAGTGCAAACGTACACGTTTTCGGCCGAAAACGCGTTTTCCGGCGAAAACGCACACCACGGCTCTTTCTGAGAAAAAGCAAGCACGGAGGACGAGAATCGCTTTTGCCCTGCGTAGCGTTCTGAGCAGCGGGTAGAAATAGGCAGCGAATTGCCGGCTAGCAGCTTCCCTGTGGCCGGGAAGTGCAAACGTACACGTTTTCGGCCGAAAACGCGTTTTCCGGCGATAAAGCACACCACGGCTCTTTCTGAGAAAAAGCAAGCACGGAGGACGAGAATCGCTTTTGCCCTGCGTAGCGTTCCGGGCAGCGGGTAGAACCAGGCAGAGAATTCCCGGCTAGCAGCTTCCCTGTGGCCGGGAAGTGCAAACGTACACGTTTTCGGCCGAAAACGCGTTTTCCGGTGAAAACGCACACCACGGCTCTTTCTGAGAAAAAGCTAGCACGGAGGACGAGAATCGCTTTTGCCCTGCGTAGCGTTCCGGGCAGCGGGTAGAACCAGGCAGAGAATTCCCGGCTAGCAGCTTCCCTGTGGCCGGGAAGTGCAAACGTACACGTTTTCGGCCGAAAACGCGTTTTCCGGTGAAAACGCACACCACGGCTCTTTCTGAGAAAAAGCAAGCACGGAGGACGAGAATCGCTTTTGCCCTGCGTAGCGTTCCGGGCAGCGGGTAGAACCAGGCAGAGAATTCCCGGCTAGCAGCTTCCCTGTGGCCGGGAATTGCAAACGTACACGTTTTCGCCGAAAACACGTTTTCCGGCGAAAACGCACACCACGGCTCTTTCTGAGAAAAAGCAAGCACGGAGGACGAGAATCGCTTTTGCCCTGCGTAGCGTTCCGGGCAGCGGGTAGAACCAGGCAGAGAATTCCCGGCTAGCAGCTTACCTGTGGCCGGGAAGTGCAAACGTACACGTTTTCGGCCGAAAACGCGTTTTCCGGCGAAAACGCACACCACGGCTCTTTCTGAGAAAAAGCAAGCACGGAGGACGAGAATCGCTTTTGCCCTGCGTAGCGTTCTGAGCAGCGGGTAGAAATAGGCAGCGAATTGCCGGCTAGCAGCTTCCCTGTGGCCGGGAAGTGCAAACGTACACGTTTTCGGCCGAAAACGCGTTTTCCGGCGACAACGCACACCACGGCTCTTTCTGAGAAAAAGCAAGCACGGAGGACGAGAATCGCTTTTGCCCTGCGTAGCGTTCCGGGCAGCGGGTAGAACCAGGCAGAGAATTCCCGGCTAGCAGCTTCCCTGTGGCCGGGAAGTGCAAACGTACACGTTTTCGGCCGAAAACGCGTTTTCCGGCGAAAAAGCACACCACGGCTCTTTCTGAGAAAAAGCAAGCACGGAGGACGAGAATCGCTTTTGCCCTGCGTAGCGTTCCTGGCAGCGGGTAGAACCAGGCAGAGAATTCCCGTCTAGCAGCTTCCCTGTGGCGGGGAAGTGCAAACGTACACGTTTTCGGCCGAAAACGCGTTTTCCGGCGAAAACGCACACCACGGCTCTTTCTGAGAAAAAGCAAGCACGGAGGACGAGAATCGCTTTTGCCCTGCGTAGCGTTCCGGGCAGCGGGTAGAACCAGGCAGAGAATTGCCGGCTAGCAGCTTCCCTGTGGCCGGGAAGTGCAAACGTACACGTTTTCGGCCGAAAACGCCTTTTCCGGCGAAAACGCACACCACGGCTCTTTCTGAGAAAAAGCAAGAACGGAGGACGAGAATCGCTTTTGCCCTGCGTAGCGTTCCGGGCAGCGGGTAGAACCAGGCAGAGAATTCCCGGCTAGCAGCTTCCCTGTGGCCGGGAAGTGCAAACGTACACGTTTTCGGCCGAAAACGCGTTTTCTGGCAAAAACGCACACCACGGCTCTTTCTGAGAAAAAGCAAGCACGGAGGACGAGAATCGCTTTTGCCCTGCGTAGTGTTCCGGGCAGCGGGTAGAACCAGGCAGAGAATTCCCGGCTAGCAGCTTCCCTGTGGCCGGGAAGTGCAAACGTACACGTTTTCGGCCGAAAACGCGTTTTCCGGCGAAAACGCACACCACGGCTCTTTCTGAGAAAAAGCAAGCACGGAGGACGAGAATCGCTTTTGCCCTGCGTAGCGTTCCGGGCAGCGGGTAGAACCAGGCAGAGAATTCCCGGCTAGCAGCTTCCCTGTGGCCGGGAAGTGCAAACGTACACGTTTTCGGCCGAAAACGCGTTTTCCGGCGAAAACGCACACCACGGCTCTTTCTGAGAAAAAGCAAGCACGGAGGACGAGAATCGCTTTTGCCCTGCGTAGCGTTCCGGGCAGCGGGTAGAACCAGGCAGAGAATTCCCGGCTAGCAGCTTCCCTGTGGCCGGGAAGTGCAAACGTACACGTTTTCGGCCGAAAACGCGTTTTCCGGCGAAAACGCACACCACGGCTCTTTCTGAGAAAAAGCAAGCACGGAGGACGAGAATCGCTTTTGCCCTGCGTAGCGTTCCGGGCAGCGGGTAGAACCAGGCAGAGAATTCCCGGCTAGCAGCTTCCCTGTGGCCGGGAAGTGCAAACGTACACGTTTTCGGCCGAAAACGCGTTTTCCGGCGAAAACGCACACCACGGCTCTTTCTGAGAAAAAGCAAGCACGGAGGACGAGAATCGCTTTTGCCCTGCGTAGCGTTCCGGGCAGCGGGTAGAACCAGGCAGAGAATTCCCGGCTAGCAGCTTCCCTGTGGCGGGGAAGTGCAAACGTACACGTTTTCGGCCGAAAACGCGTTTTCCGGCGAAAACGCACACCACGGCTCTTTCTGAGAAAAAGCAAGCACGGAGGACGAGAATCGCTTTTGCCCTGCGTAGCGTTCTGAGCAGCGGGTAGAAATAGGCAGCTAATTGCCGGCTAGCAGCTTCCCTGTGGCCGGGAAGTGCAAACGTACACGTTTTCGGCCGAAAACGCGTTTTCCGGCGAAAAAGCACACCATGGCTCTTTCTGAGAAAAAGCAAGCACGGAGGACGAGAATCGCTTTTGCCCTGCGTAGCGTTCTGAGCAGCGGGTAGAAATAGGCAGCGAGTTGCCGGCTAGCAGCTTCCCTGTGGCCGGGAAGTGCAAACGTACACGTTTTCGGCCGAAAACGCGTTTTCCGGCGAAAAAGCACACCACGGCTCTTTCTGAGAAAAAGCAAGCACGGAGGACGAGAATCGCTTTTGCCGTGCGTAGCGTTCCTGGCAGCGGGTAGAACCAGGCAGAGAATTCCCGTCTAGCAGCTTCCCTGTGGCGGGGAAGTGCAAACGTACACGTTTTCGGCCGAAAACGCGTTTTCCGGCGAAAACGCACACCACGGCTCTTTCTGAGAAAAAGAACGCACGGAGGACGAGAATCGCTTTTGCCCTGCGTAGCGTTCCGGGCAGCGGGTAGAACCAGGCAGAGAATTCCCGGCTAGCAGCTTCCCTGTGGCCGGGAAGTGCAAACGTACACGTTTTCGGCCGAAAACGCGTTTTCCGGCGAAAACGCACACCACGGCTCTTTCTGAGAAAAAGCAAGAACGGCGGACGAGAATCGCTTTTGCCCTGCGTAGTGTTCCGGGCAACGGGTAGAACCAGGCAGAGAATTCCCGGCTAGCAGCTTCCCTGTGGCCGGGAAGTGCAAACGTACACGTTTTCGCCGAAAACGCATTTTCCGGCGAAAACGCACACCACGGCTCTTTCTGAGAAAAAGCAAGCACGGAGGACGAGAATCGCTTTTGCCCTGCGTAGCGTTCCGGGCAGCGGGTAGAACCAGGCAGAGAATTCCCGGCTAGCAGCTTCCCTGTGGCCGGGAAGTGCAAACGTACACGTTTTCGGCCGAAAACGCGTTTTCTGGCGAAAACGCACACCACGGCTCTTTCTGAGAAAAAGCAAGCACGGAGGACGAGAATCGCTTTTGCCCTGCGTAGTGTTCCGGGCAGCGGGTAGAACCAGGCAGAGAATTCCCGGCTAGCAGCTTCCCTGTGGCCGGGAAGTGCAAACGTACACGTTTTCGGCCGAAAACGTGTTTTCCGGCGAAAACGCACACCACGGCTCTTTCTGAGAAAAAGCAAGCACGGAGGACGAGAATCGCTTTTGCCCTGCGTAGCGTTCCGGGCAGCGGGTAGAACCAGGCAGAGAATTCCCGGCTAGCAGCTGCCCTGTGGCCGGGAAGTGCAAACGTACACGTTTTCGGCCGAAAACGCGTTTTACCGCGAAAACGCACACCACGGCTCTTTCTGAGAAAAAGCAAGCACGGAGGACGAGAATCGCTTTTGCCCTGCGTAGCGTTCCGGGCAGCGGGTAGAACCAGGCAGAGAATTCCCGGCTAGCAGCTTCCCTGTGGCCGGGAAGTGCAAACGTACACGTTTTCGGCCGAAAACGCGTTTTCCGGCGAAAACGCACACCACGGCTCTTTCTGAGAAAAAGCAAGCACGGAGGACGAGAATCGCTTTTGCCCTGCGTAGCGTTCCGGGCAGCGGGTAGAACCAGGCAGAGAATTCCCGGCTAGCAGCTTCCCTGTGGCGGGGAAGTGCAAACGTACACGTTTTCGGCCGAAAACGCGTTTTCCGGCGAAAACGCACACCACGGCTCTTTCTGAGAAAAAGCAAGCACGGAGGACGAGAATCGCTTTTGCCCTGCGTAGCGTTCTGAGCAGCGGGTAGAACCAGGCAGAGAATTCCCGGCTAGCAGCTTCCCTGTGACGGGGAAGTGCAAACGTACACGTTTTCGGCCGAAAAAGCGTTTTCTGGCGAAAAAGCACACCATGGCTCTTTCTGAGAAAAAGCAAGCACGAAGGACGAAAATCGCTTTTGCCCTGCGTAGCGTTCCGGGCAGCGGGTAGAACCAGGCAGAGAATTCCCGGCTAGCAGCTTCCCTGTGGCCGGGAAGTGCAAACGTACACGTTTTCGGCCGAAAACGCGTTTTCCGGCGAAAACGCACACCACGGCTCTTTCTGGGAAAAAGCAAGCACGGAGGACGAGAATCGCTTTTGCCCTGCGTAGCGTTCCGGGCAGCGGGTAGAACCAGGCAGAGAATTCCCGTCTAGCAGCTTCCCTGTGGCGGGGAAGTGCAAACGTACACGTTTTCGGCCGAAAACGCGTTTTTCGGCGAAAACGCACACCACGGCTCTTTCTGAGAAAAAGCAAGCACGGAGGACGAGAATCGCTTTTGCCCTGCGTAGCGTTCCGGGCAGCGGGTAGAACCAGGCAGAGAATTCCCGGCTAGCAGCTACCCTGTGGCGGGGAAGTGCAAACGTACACGTTTTCGGCCGAAAACGCGTTTTCCGGCGAAAAAGCACACCATGGCTCTTTCTGAGAAAAAGCAAGCACGGAGGACGAGAATCGCTTTTGCCCTGCGTAGCGTTCCTGGCAGCGGGTAGAACCAGGCAGAGAATTCCCGTCTAGCAGCTTCCCTGTGGCGGGGAAGTGCAAACGTACACGTTTTCGGCCGAAAACGCGTTTTCCGGCGAAAACGCACACCACGGCTCTTTCTGAGAAAAAGCAAGCACGGAAGACGAGAATCGCTTTTGCCCTGCGTAGCGTTCCGGGCAGCGGGTAGAACCAGGCAGAGAATTCCCGGCTAGCAGCTTCCCTGTGGCCGGGAAGTGCAAACGTACACGTTTTCGGCCGAAAACGCGTTTTCCGGTGAAAACGCACACCACGGCTCTTTCTGAGAAAAAGCAAGCACGGAGGACGAGAATCGCTTTTGCCCTGCGTAGTGTTACGGGCAGCGGGTAGAACCAGGCAGAGAATTCCCGGCTAGCAGCTTCCCTGTGGCCGGGAAGTGCAAACGTACACGTTTTCGGCCGAAAACGCGTTTACCGGCGAAAACGCACACCACGGCACTTTCTGAGAAAAAGCAAGCACGGAGGACGAGAATCGCTTTTGCCCTGCGTAGCGTTCCGGGCAGCGGGTAGAACCAGGCAGAGAATTCCCGGCTAGCAGCTTCCCTGTGGCCGGGAAGTGCAAACGTACACGTTTTCGGCCGAAAACGCGTTTTCCCGCGAAAACGCACACCACGGATCTTTCTGAGAAAAAGCAAGCACGGAGGACGAGAATCGCTTTTGCCCTGCGTAGCGTTCCGGGCAACAGGTAGAACCAGGCAGAGAATTCCCGGCTAGCAGCTTCCCTGTGGCCGGGAAGTGCAAACGTACACGTTTTCGCCGAAAACACGTTTTCCGGCGAAAACGCACACCACGGCTCTTTCTGAGAAAAAGCAAGCACGGAGGACGAGAATCGCTTTTGCCCTGCGTAGCGTTCTGAGCAGCGGGTAGAAATAGGCAGCGAATTGCCGGCTAGCAGCTTCCCTGTGGCCGGGAAGTGCAAACGTACACGTTTTCGGCCGAAAACGCGTTTTCCGGCGAAAAAGCACACCATGGCTCTTTCTGAGAAAAAGCAAGCACGGAGGACGAGAATCGCTTTTGCCCTGCGTAGCGTTCCGGGCAGCGGGTAGAACCAGGCAGAGAATTCCCGGCTAGCAGCTTCCCTGTGGCCGGGAAGTGCAAACGTACACGTTTTCGGCCGAAAACTCGTTTTCCGGCGAAAACGCACACCACGGCTCTTTCTGAGAAAAAGCAAGCACGGAGGACGAGAATCGCTTTTGCCCTGCGTAGCGTTCCGGGCAGCGGGTAGAACCAGGCAGAGAATTCCCGGCTAGCAGCTGCCCTGTGGCCGGGAAGTGCAAACGTACACGTTTTCGGCCGAAAACGCGTTTTCCGGCTAAAAAGCACACCACGGCTCTTTCTGAGAAAAAGCAAGCACGGAGGACGAGAATCGCTTTTGCCCTGCGTAGCGTTCCGGGCAGCGGGTAGAACCAGGCAGAGAATTCCCGGCTAGCAGCTTCCCTGTGGCCGGGAAGTGCAAACGTACACGTTTTCGGCCGAAAACGCGTTTTCCCGCGAAAACGCACACCACGGCTCTTTCTGAGAAAAAGAAAGCACGGAGGACGAGAATCGCTTTTGCCCTGCGTAACGTTCTGAGCAGCGAGTAGAAATAGGCAGCGAATTGCCGGCTAGCAGCTTCCCTGTGGCCGGGAAGTACAAACGTACACGTTTTCGGCCGAAAACGCGTTTTCCGGCGAAAACGCACACCACGGCTCTTTCTGAGAAAAAGCAAGCACGGAGGACGAGAATCGCTTTTGCCCTGCGTAGCGTTCCGGGCAGCGGGTAGAACCAGGCAGAGAATTCCCGGCTAGCAGCTTCCCTGTGGCGGGGAAGTGCAAACGTACACGTTTTCGGCCGAAAACGCGTTTTCCGGCGAAAACGCACACCACGGCTCTTTCTGAGATAAAGCAAGCACGGAGGACGAGAATCGCTTTTGCCCTGCGTAGCGTTCTGAGCAGCGGGTAGAAATAGGCAGCGAATTGCCGGCTAGCAGCTTCCCTGTGGCCGGGAAGTGCAAACGTACACGTTTTCGGACGAAAACGCGTTTTCCGGCGAAAAAGCACACCATGGCTCTTTCTGAGAAAAAGCAAGCACGGAGGACGAGAATCGCTTTTGCCCTGCGTAGTGTTCCGGGCAGCGGGTAGAACCAGGCAGAGAATTCCCGGCTAGCAGCTTCCCTGTGGCCGGGAAGTGCAAACGTACACGTTTTCGGCCGAAAACGCGTTTTCCGGCGATAAAGCACACCACGGCTCTTTCTGAGAAAAAGCAAGCACGGAGGACGAGAATCGCTTTTGCCCTGCGTAGCGTTCCGGGCAGCGGGTAGAACCAGGCAGAGAATTCCCGGCTAGCAGCTTCCCTGTGGCCGGGAAGTGCAAACGTACACGTTTTCGGCCGAAAACGCGTTTTCCGGCGAAAACGCACACCACGGCTCTTTCTGAGAAAAAGCAAGCACGGAGGACGAGAATCGCTTTTGCCCTGCGTAGCGTTCCGGGCAGCGGGTAGAACCAGGCAGAGAATTCCCGGCTAGCAGCTTCCCTGTGGCCGGGAAGTGCAAACGTACACGTTTTCGGCCGAAAACGCGTTTTCCCGCGAAAACGCACACCACGGCTCTTTCTGAGAAAAAGCAAGCACGGAGGACGAGAATCGCTTTTGCCCTGCGTAGCGTTCCGGGCAGCGGGTAGAACCAGGCAGAGAATTCCCGGCTAGCAGCTTCCCTGTGGCCGGGAATTGCAAACGTACACGTTTTCGCCGAAAACACGTTTTCCGGCGAAAACGCACACCACGGCTCTTTCTGAGAAAAAGCAAGCACGGAGGACGAGAATCGCTTTTGCCCTGCGTAGCGTTCCGGGCAGCGGGTAGAACCAGGCAGAGAATTCCCGGCTAGCAGCTTCCCTGTGGCCGGGAAGTGCAAACGTACACGTTTTCGGCCGAAAACGCGTTTTCCGGCGAAAACGCACACCACGGCTCTTTCTGAGAAAAAGCAAGCACGGAGGACGAGAATCGCTTTTGCCCTGCGTAGCGTTCCGGGCAGCGGGTAGAACCAGGCAGAGAATTCCCGGCTAGCAGCTTCCCTGTGGCGGGGATGTGCAAACGTACACGTTTTCGGCCGAAAACGCGTTTTCCGGCGAAAACGCACACCACGGCTCTTTCTGAGAAAAAGCAAGCACGGAGGACGAGAATCGCTTTTGCCCTGCGTAGCGTTCTGAGCAGCGGGTAGAAAAAGGCAGCGAATTGCCGGCTAGCAGCTTCCCTGTGGCCGGGAAGTGCAAACGTACACGTTTTCGGCCGAAAACGCGTTTTCCGGAGAAAAAGCACACCATGGCTCTTTCTGAGAAAAAGCAAGCACGGAGGACGAGAATCGCTTTTGCCCTGCGTAGTGTTCCGAGCAGCGGGTAGAACCAGGCAGAGAATTCCCGGCTAGCAGCTTCCCTGTGGCCGGGAAGTGCAAACGTACACGTTTTCGGCCGAAAACACGTTTTTCGGCGATAAAGCACACCACGGCTCTTTCTGAGAAAAAGCAAGCACGGAGGACGAGAATCGCTTTTGCCCTGCGTAGCGTTCTGAGCAGCGGGTAGAAATAGGCAGCGAATTGCCGGCTAGCAGCTTCCCTGTGGCCGGGAAGTGCAAACGTACACGTTTTCGGCCGAAAACGCGTTTTCCGGCGAAAACGCACACCACGGCTCTTTCTGAGAAAAAGCAAGCACGGAGGAGGAGAATCGCTTTTGCCCTGCGTAGTGTTCCGGGCAGCGGGTAGAACCAGGCAGAGAATTCCCGGCTAGCAGCTTCCCTGTGGCCGGGAAGTGCAAACGTACACGTTTTCGGCCGAAAACGCGTTTTCCCGCGAAAACGCACACCACGGCTCTTTCTGAGAAAAAGCAAGCACGGAGGACGAGAATCGCTTTTGCCCTGCGTAGCGTTCCGGGCAGCGGGTAGAACCAGGCAGAGAATTCCCGGCTAGCAGCTTCCCTGTGGCCGGGAAGTGCAAACGTACACGTTTTCGGCCGAAAACGCGTTTTCCCGCGAAAACGCACACCATGGCTCTTTCTGAGAAAAAGCAAGCACGGAGGACGAGAATCGCTTTTGCCCTGCGTAGCGTTCCGGGCAACGGGTAGAACCAGGCAGAGAATTCCCGGCTAGCAGCTTCCCTGTGGCCGGGAAGTGCAAACGTACACGTTTTCGGCCGAAAACGCGTTTTCCGGCGAAAAAGCACACCACGGCTCTTTCTGAGAAAAAGCAAGCACGGAGGACGAGAATCGCTTTTGCCCTGCGTAGCGTTCCGGGCAGCGGGTAGAACCAGGCAGAGAATTCCCGGCTAGCAGCTTCCCTGTGGCCTGGAAGTGCAAACGTACACGTTTTCGGCCGAAAACGCGTTTTCCGGAGAAAAAGCACACCATGGCTCTTTCTGAGAAAAAGCAAGCACGGAGGACGAGAATCGCTTTTGCCCTGCGTAGCGTTCCGGGCAGCGGGTAGAACCAGGCAGAGAATTCCCGGCTAGCAGCTGCCCTGTGGCCGGGAAGTGCAAACGTACACGTTTTCGGCCGAAAACGCGTTTTTCGGCGAAAACGCACACCACGGCTCTTTCTGAGAAAAAGCAAGCACGGAGGACGAGAATCGCTTTTGCCCTGCGTAGCGTTCCGGGCAGTGGGTAGAACCAGGCAGAGAATTCCCGGCTAGCAGCTTCCCTGTGGCCGGGAAGTGCAAACGTACACGTTTTCGGCCGAAAACGCGTTTTCCGGCGAAAACGCACACCACGGCTCTTTCTGAGAAAAAGCAAGCACGGAGGACGAGAATCGCTTTTGCCCTGCGTAGCGTTCCGGGCAGCGGGTAGAACCAGGCAGAGAATTCCCGGCTAGCAGCTTCCCTGTGGCCGGGAAGTGCAAACGTACACGTTTTCGGCCGAAAACGCGTTTTCCGGCGAAAACGCACACCACGGCTCTTTCTGAGAAAAAGCAAGCACGGAGGACGAGAATCGCTTTTGCCCTGCGTAGCGTTCCGGGCAGCGGGTAGAACCAGGCAGAGAATTCCCGGCTAGCAGCTTCCCTGTGGCCGGGAAGTGCAAACGTACACGTTTTCGGCCGAAAACGCGTTTTCCGGCGAAAACGCACACCACGGCTCTTTCTGAGAAAAAGCAAGCACGGAGGACGAGAATCGCTTTTGCCCTGCGTAGCGTTCCGGGCAGCGGGTAGAACCAGGCAGCGAATTGCCGGCTAGCAGCTTCCCTGTGGCCGGGAAGTGCAAACGTACACGTTTTCGGCCGAAAACGCGTTTTCCGGTGAAAACGCACACCACGGCTCTTTCTGAGAAAAAGCAAGCACGGAGGACGAGAATCGCTTTTGCCCTGCGTAGCGTTCCGGGCAGTGGGTAGAACCAGGCAGAGAATTCCCGGCTAGCAGCTGCCCTGTGGCCGGGAAGTGCAAACGTACACGTTTTCGCCGAAAACGCGTTTTCCGGCGAAAACGCACACCACGGCTCTTTCTGAGAAAAAGCAAGCACGGAGGACGAGAATCGCTTTTGCCCTGCGTAGCGTTCCGGGCAGCGGGTAGAACCAGGCAGAGAATTCCCGGCTAGCAGCTTCCCTGTGGCCGGGAAGTGCAAACGTACACGTTTTCGGCCGAAAACGCGTTTTCCGGCGAAAACGCACACCACGGCTCTTTCTGAGAAAAAGCAAGCACGGAGGACGAGAATCGCTTTTGCCCTGCGTAACGTTCTGAGCAGCGGGTAGAAATAGGCAGCGAATTGCCGGCTAGCAGCTTCCCTGTGGCCGGGAAGTGCAAACGTACACGTTTTCGGCCGAAAACGCGTTTTCCGGCGATAAAGCACACCACGGCTCTTTCTGAGAAAAAGCAAGCACGGAGGACGAGAATCGCTTTTGCCCTGCGTAGCGTTCCGGGCAGCGGGTAGAACCAGGCAGAGAATTCCCGGCTAGCAGCTTCCCTGTGGCCGGGAAGTGCAAACGTACACGTTTTCGGCCGAAAACGCGTTTTCTCGCGAAAACGCACACCACGGCTCTTTCTGAGAAAAAGCAAGCACGGAGGACGAGAATCGCTTTTGCCCTGCGTAGCGTTCCGGGCAGCGGGTAGAACCAGGCAGAGAATTCCCGGCTAGCAGCTTCCCTGTGGCGGGGAAGTGCAAACGTACACGTTTTCGGCCGAAAACGCGTTTTCCGGCGAAAACGCACACCACGGCTCTTTCTGAGATAAAGCAAGCACGGAGGACGAGAATCGCTTTTGCCCTGCGTAGCGTTCTGAGCAGCGGGTAGAAATAGGCAGCGAATGGCCGGCTAGCAGCTTCCCTGTGGCCGGGAAGTGCAAACGTACACGTTTTCGGCCGAAAACGCGTTTTCCGGCGAAAAAGCACACCATGGCACTTTCTGAGAAAAAGCAAGCACGGAGGACGAGAATCGCTTTTGCCCTGCGTAGTGTTCCGGGCAGCGGGTAGAACCAGGCAGAGAATTCCCGGCTAGCAGCTTCCCTGTGGCCGGGAAGTGCAAACGTACACGTTTTCGGCCGAAAACGCGTTTTCCGGCGATAAAGCACACCACGGCTCTTTCTGAGAAAAAGCAAGCACGGAGGACGAGAATCGCTTTTGCCCTGCGTAGCGTTCCGGGCAGCGGGTAGAACCAGGCAGAGAATTCCCGTCTAGCAGCTTCCCTGTGGCCGGGAAGTGCAAACGTACACGTTTTCGGCCGAAAACGCGTTTTCTGGCGAAAACGCACACCACGGCTCTTTCTGAGAAAAAGCAAGCACGGAGGACGAGAATCGCTTTTGCCCTGCGTAGCGTTCCGGGCAGCGGGTAGAACCAGGCAGAGAATTCCCGGCTAGCAGCTTCCCTGTGGCCGGGAAGTGCAAACGTACACGTTTTCGGCCGAAAACGCGTTTTCCCGCGAAAACGCACACCACGGCTCTTTCTGAGAAAAAGCAAGCACGGAGGACGAGAATCGCTTTTGCCCTGCGTAGCGTTCCGGGCAGCGGGTAGAACCAGGCAGAGAATTCCCGGCTAGCAGCTTCCCTGTGGCCGGGAAGTGCAAACGTACACGTTTTCGCCGAAAACACGTTTTCCGGCGAAAACGCACACCACGGCTCTTTCTGAGAAAAAGCAAGCACGGAGGACGAGAATCGCTTTTGCCCTGCGTAGCGTTCCGGGCAGCGGGTAGAACCAGGCAGAGAATTCCCGGCTAGCAGCTTCCCTGTGGCCGGGAAGTGCAAACGTACACGTTTTCGGCCGAAAACGCGTTTTCCCGCGAAAACTCACACCACGGCTCTTTCTGAGAAAAAGAAAGCACGGAGGACGAGAATCGCTTTTGCCCTGCGTAACGTTCTGAGCAGCGGGTAGAAATAGGCAGCGAATTGCCGGCTAGCAGCTTTCCTGTGGCCGGGAAGTGCAAACGTACTACGTTTTCGGCCGAAAACGCGTTTTCCGGTGAAAACGCACACCACGGCTCTTTCTGAGAAAAAGCAAGCACGGAGGACGAGAATCGCTTTTGCCCTGCGTAGCGTTCCGGGCAGTGGGTAGAACCAGGCAGAGAATTCCCGGCTAGCAGCTTCCCTGTGGCCGGGAAGTGCAAACGTACACGTTTTCGCCGAAAACGCGTTTTCCGGCGAAAACGCACACCACGGCTCTTTCTGAGAAAAAGCAAGCACGGAGGACGAGAATCGCTTTTGCCCTGCGTAGCGTTCCGGGCAGCGGGTAGAACCAGGCAGAGAATTCCCGGCTAGCAGCTTCCCTGTGGCCGGGAAGTGCAAACGTACACGTTTTCGGCCGAAAACGCGTTTTCCGGCGAAAACGCACACCACGGCTCTTTCTGAGAAAAAGCAAGCACGGAGGACGAGAATCGCTTTTGCCCTGCGTAGCGTTCCGGGCAGCGGGTAGAACCAGGCAGAGAATTCCCGGCTAGCAGCTTCCCTGTGGCCGGGAATTGCAAACGTACACGTTTTCGCCGAAAACACGTTTTCCGGCGAAAACGCACACCACGGCTCTTTCTGAGAAAAAGCAAGCACGGAGGACGAGAATCGCTTTTGCCCTGCGTAGCGTTCCGGGCAGCGGGTAGAACCAGGCAGAGAATTCCCGGCTAGCAGCTTCCCTGTGGCCGGGAAGTGCAAACGTACACGTTTTCGGCCGAAAACGCGTTTTCCGGCGAAAACGCACACCACGGCTCTTTCTGAGAAAAAGCAAGCACGGAGGACGAGAATCGCTTTTGCCCTGCGTAGCGTTCCGGGCAGCGGGTAGAACCAGGCAGAGAATTCCCGGCTAGCAGCTTCCCTGTGGCGGGGATGTGCAAACGTACACGTTTTCGGCCGAAAACGCGTTTTCCGGCGAAAACGCACACCACGGCTCTTTCTGAGAAAAAGCAAGCACGGAGGACGAGAATCGCTTTTGCCCTGCGTAGCGTTCTGAGCAGCGGGTAGAAAAAGGCAGCGAATTGCCGGCTAGCAGCTTCCCTGTGGCCGGGAAGTGCAAACGTACACGTTTTCGGCCGAAAACGCGTTTTCCGGAGAAAAAGCACACCATGGCTCTTTCTGAGAAAAAGCAAGCACGGAGGACGAGAATCGCTTTTGCCCTGCGTAGTGTTCCGAGCAGCGGGTAGAACCAGGCAGAGAATTCCCGGCTAGCAGCTTCCCTGTGGCCGGGAAGTGCAAACGTACACGTTTTCGGCCGAAAACACGTTTTTCGGCGATAAAGCACACCACGGCTCTTTCTGAGAAAAAGCAAGCACGGAGGACGAGAATCGCTTTTGCCCTGCGTAGCGTTCTGAGCAGCGGGTAGAAATAGGCAGCGAATTGCCGGCTAGCAGCTTCCCTGTGGCCGGGAAGTGCAAACGTACACGTTTTCGGCCGAAAACGCGTTTTCCGGCGAAAACGCACACCACGGCTCTTTCTGAGAAAAAGCAAGCACGGAGGAGGAGAATCGCTTTTGCCCTGCGTAGTGTTCCGGGCAGCGGGTAGAACCAGGCAGAGAATTCCCGGCTAGCAGCTTCCCTGTGGCCGGGAAGTGCAAACGTACACGTTTTCGGCCGAAAACGCGTTTTCCCGCGAAAACGCACACCACGGCTCTTTCTGAGAAAAAGCAAGCACGGAGGACGAGAATCGCTTTTGCCCTGCGTAGCGTTCCGGGCAGCGGGTAGAACCAGGCAGAGAATTCCCGGCTAGCAGCTTCCCTGTGGCCGGGAAGTGCAAACGTACACGTTTTCGGCCGAAAACGCGTTTTCCCGCGAAAACGCACACCATGGCTCTTTCTGAGAAAAAGCAAGCACGGAGGACGAGAATCGCTTTTGCCCTGCGTAGCGTTCCGGGCAACGGGTAGAACCAGGCAGAGAATTCCCGGCTAGCAGCTTCCCTGTGGCCGGGAAGTGCAAACGTACACGTTTTCGGCCGAAAACGCGTTTTCCGGCGAAAAAGCACACCACGGCTCTTTCTGAGAAAAAGCAAGCACGGAGGACGAGAATCGCTTTTGCCCTGCGTAGCGTTCCGGGCAGCGGGTAGAACCAGGCAGAGAATTCCCGGCTAGCAGCTTCCCTGTGGCCTGGAAGTGCAAACGTACACGTTTTCGGCCGAAAACGCGTTTTCCGGAGAAAAAGCACACCATGGCTCTTTCTGAGAAAAAGCAAGCACGGAGGACGAGAATCGCTTTTGCCCTGCGTAGCGTTCCGGGCAGCGGGTAGAACCAGGCAGAGAATTCCCGGCTAGCAGCTTCCCTGTGCCCGGGAAGTGCAAACGTACACGTTTTCGGCCGAAAACGCGTTTTTCGGCGAAAACGCACACCACGGCTCTTTCTGAGAAAAAGCAAGCACGGAGGACGAGAATCGCTTTTGCCCTGCGTAGCGTTCCGGGCAGCGGGTAGAACCAGGCAGAGAATTCCCGGCTAGCAGCTTCCCTGTGGCGGGGAAGTGCAAACGTACACGTTTTCGGCCGAAAACGCGTTTTCCGGCGAAAACGCACACCACGGCTCTTTCTGAGAAAAAGCAAGCACGGAGGACGAGAATCGCTTTTGCCCTGCGTAGCGTTCCGGGCAGCGGGTAGAACCAGGCAGAGAATTCCCGTCTAGCAGCTTCCCTGTGGCCGGGAAGTGCAAACGTACACGTTTTCGGCCGAAAACGCGTTTACCAGCGAAAACGCACACCACGGCTCTTTCTGAGAAAAAGCAAGCACGGAGGACGAGAATCGCTTTTGCCCTGCGTAGCGTTCCGGGCAGCGGGTAGAACCAGGCAGAGAATTCCCGGCTAGCAGCTTACCTGTGGCCGGGAAGTGCAAACGTACACGTTTTCGGCCGAAAACGCGTTTTCCGGCGAAAACGCACACCACGGCTCTTTCTGAGAAAAAGCAAGCACGGAGGACGAGAATCGCTTTTGCCCTGCGTAGCGTTCCGGGCAGCGGGTAGAACCAGGCAGAGAATTCCCGGCTAGCAGCTTCCCTGTGGCGGGGAAGTGCAAACGTTCACGTTTTTGGTCGTAAACGCGTTTTCCGGCGAAAACGCACACCACGGCTCTTTCTGAGATAAAGCAAGCACGGAGGACGAGAATCGCTTTTGCCCTGCGTAGCGTTCTGAGCAGCGGGTAGAAATAGGCAGCGAATTGCCGGCTAGCAGCTTCCCTGTGGCCGGGAAGTGCAAACGTACACGTTTTCGGCCGAAAACGCGTTTTCCGGCGAAAACGCACACCACGGCTCTTTCTGAGAAAAAGCAAGCACGGAGGACGAGAATCGCTTTTGCCCTGCGTAGCGTTCCGGGCAGCGGGTAGAACCAGGCAGAGAATTCCCGGCTAGCAGCTTCCCTGTGGCCGGGAAGTGCAAACGTACACGTTTTCGGCCGAAAACGCGTTTTCCGGCGAAAACGCACACCACGGCTCTTTCTGAGAAAAAGCAAGCACGGAGGACGAGAATCGCTTTTGCCCTGCGTAGCGTTCCGGGCAGCGGGTAGAACCAGGCAGCGAATTGCCGGCTAGCAGCTTCCCTGTGGCCGGGAAGTGCAAACGTACACGTTTTCGGCCGAAAACGCGTTTTCCGGTGAAAACGCACACCACGGCTCTTTCTGAGAAAAAGCAAGCACGGAGGACGAGAATCGCTTTTGCCCTGCGTAGCGTTCCGGGCAGTGGGTAGAACCAGGCAGAGAATTCCCGGCTAGCAGCTTCCCTGTGGCCGGGAAGTGCAAACGTACACGTTTTCGCCGAAAACGCGTTTTCCGGCGAAAACGCACACCACGGCTCTTTCTGAGAAAAAGCAAGCACGGAGGACGAGAATCGCTTTTGCCCTGCGTAGCGTTCCGGGCAGCGGGTAGAACCAGGCAGAGAATTCCCGGCTAGCAGCTTCCCTGTGGCCGGGAAGTGCAAACGTACACGTTTTCGGCCGAAAACGCGTTTTCCGGCGAAAACGCACACCACGGCTCTTTCTGAGAAAAAGCAAGCACGGAGGACGAGAATCGCTTTTGCCCTGCGTAGCGTTCCGGGCAGCGGGTAGAACCAGGCAGAGAATTCCCGGCTAGCAGCTTCCCTGTGGCCGGGAAGTGCAAACGTACACGTTTTCGGCCGAAAACGCGTTTTCCGGCGAAAACGCACACCACGGCTCTTTCTGAGAAAAAGCAAGCACGGAGGACGAGAATCGCTTTTGCCCTGCGTAGCGTTCCGGGCAGCGGGTAGAACCAGGCAGCGAATTGCCGGCTAGCAGCTTCCCTGTGGCCGGGAAGTGCAAACGTACACGTTTTCGGCCGAAAACGCGTTTTCCGGTGAAAACGCACACCACGGCTCTTTCTGAGAAAAAGCAAGCACGGAGGACGAGAATCGCTTTTGCCCTGCGTAGCGTTCCGGGCAGTGGGTAGAACCAGGCAGAGAATTCCCGGCTAGCAGCTGCCCTGTGGCCGGGAAGTGCAAACGTACACGTTTTCGCCGAAAACGCGTTTTCCGGCGAAAACGCACACCACGGCTCTTTCTGAGAAAAAGCAAGCACGGAGGACGAGAATCGCTTTTGCCCTGCGTAGCGTTCCGGGCAGCGGGTAGAACCAGGCAGAGAATTCCCGGCTAGCAGCTTCCCTGTGGCCGGGAAGTGCAAACGTACACGTTTTCGGCCGAAAACGCGTTTTCCGGCGAAAACGCACACCACGGCTCTTTCTGAGAAAAAGCAAGCACGGAGGACGAGAATCGCTTTTGCCCTGCGTAACGTTCTGAGCAGCGGGTAGAAATAGGCAGCGAATTGCCGGCTAGCAGCTTCCCTGTGGCCGGGAAGTGCAAACGTACACGTTTTCGGCCGAAAACGCGTTTTCCGGCGAAAACGCACACCACGGCTCTTTCTGAGAAAAAGCAAGCACGGAGGACGAGAATCGCTTTTGCCCTGCGTAGCGTTCCGGGCAGCGGGTAGAACCAGGCAGAGAATTCCCGGCTAGCAGCTTCCCTGTGGCCGGGAAGTGCAAACGTACACGTTTTCGGCCGAAAACGCGTTTTCTCGCGAAAACGCACACCACGGCTCTTTCTGAGAAAAAGCAAGCACGGAGGACGAGAATCGCTTTTGCCCTGCGTAGCGTTCCGGGCAGCGGGTAGAACCAGGCAGAGAATTCCCGGCTAGCAGCTTCCCTGTGGCGGGGAAGTGCAAACGTACACGTTTTCGGCCGAAAACGCGTTTTCCGGCGAAAACGCACACCACGGCTCTTTCTGAGATAAAGCAAGCACGGAGGACGAGAATCGCTTTTGCCCTGCGTAGCGTTCTGAGCAGCGGGTAGAAATAGGCAGCGAATGGCCGGCTAGCAGCTTCCCTGTGGCCGGGAAGTGCAAACGTACACGTTTTCGGCCGAAAACGCGTTTTCCGGCGAAAAAGCACACCATGGCACTTTCTGAGAAAAAGCAAGCACGGAGGACGAGAATCGCTTTTGCCCTGCGTAGTGTTCCGGGCAGCGGGTAGAACCAGGCAGAGAATTCCCGGCTAGCAGCTTCCCTGTGGCCGGGAAGTGCAAACGTACACGTTTTCGGCCGAAAACGCGTTTTCCGGCGATAAAGCACACCACGGCTCTTTCTGAGAAAAAGCAAGCACGGAGGACGAGAATCGCTTTTGCCCTGCGTAGCGTTCCGGGCAGCGGGTAGAACCAGGCAGAGAATTCCCGTCTAGCAGCTTCCCTGTGGCCGGGAAGTGCAAACGTACACGTTTTCGGCCGAAAACGCGTTTTCCGGTGAAAACGCACACCACGGCTCTTTCTGAGAAAAAGCAAGCACGGAGGACGAGAATCGCTTTTGCCCTGCGTAGCGTTCCGGGCAGCGGGTAGAACCAGGCAGAGAATTCCCGGCTAGCAGCTTCCCTGTGGCCGGGAAGTGCAAACGTACACGTTTTCGGCCGAAAACGCGTTTTCCCGCGAAAACGCACACCACGGCTCTTTCTGAGAAAAAGCAAGCACGGAGGACGAGAATCGCTTTTGCCCTGCGTAGCGTTCCGGGCAGCGGGTAGAACCAGGCAGAGAATTCCCGGCTAGCAGCTTCCCTGTGGCCGGGAAGTGCAAACGTACACGTTTTCGCCGAAAACACGTTTTCCGGCGAAAACGCACACCACGGCTCTTTCTGAGAAAAAGCAAGCACGGAGGACGAGAATCGCTTTTGCCCTGCGTAGCGTTCCGGGCAGCGGGTAGAACCAGGCAGAGAATTCCCGGCTAGCAGCTTCCCTGTGGCCGGGAAGTGCAAACGTACACGTTTTCGGCCGAAAACGCGTTTTCCCGCGAAAACTCACACCACGGCTCTTTCTGAGAAAAAGAAAGCACGGAGGACGAGAATCGCTTTTGCCCTGCGTAACGTTCTGAGCAGCGGGTAGAAATAGGCAGCGAATTGCCGGCTAGCAGCTTTCCTGTGGCCGGGAAGTGCAAACGTACTACGTTTTCGGCCGAAAACGCGTTTTCCGGTGAAAACGCACACCACGGCTCTTTCTGAGAAAAAGCAAGCACGGAGGACGAGAATCGCTTTTGCCCTGCGTAGCGTTCCGGGCAGCGGGTAGAACCAGGCAGAGAATTCCCGGCTAGCAGCTTCCCTGTGGCCGGGAAGTGCAAACGTACACGTTTTCGGCCGAAAACGCGTTTTCCGGCGAAAACGCACACCACGGCTCTTTCTGAGAAAAAGCAAGCACGGAGGACGAGAATCGCTTTTGCCCTGCGTAGCGTTCCGGGCAGCGGGTAGAAACAGGCAGAGAATTCCCGGCTAGCAGCTGCCCTGTGGCCGGGAAGTGCAAACGTACACGTTTTCGGCCGAAAACGCGTTTTCCGGCGAAAAAGCACACCACGGCTCTTTCTGAGAAAAAGCAAGCACGGAGGACGAGAATCGCTTTTGCCCTGCGTAGCGTTCCGGGCAGTGGGTAGAACCAGGCAGAGAATTCCCGGCTAGCAGCTTCCCTGTGGCCGGGAAGTGCAAACGTACACGTTTTCGGCCGAAAACGCGTTTTCCCGCGAAAACGCACACCACGGCTCTTTCTGAGAAAAAGAAAGCACGGAGGACGAGAATCGCTTTTGCCCTGCGTAACGTTCCGGGCAGCGGGTAGAACCAGGCAGAGAATTCCCGGCTAGCAGCTTCCCTGTGGCCGGGAAGTGCAAACGTACACGTTTTCGGCCGAAAACGCGTTTTCTGGCGAAAACGCACACCACGGCTCTTTCTGAGAAAAAGCAAGCACGGAGGACGAGAATCGCTTTTGCCCTGCGTAGCGTTCCGGGCAGCAGGTAGAACCAGGCAGAGAATTCCCGGCTAGCAGCTTCCCTGTGGCGGGGAAGTGCAAACGTACACGTTTTCGGCCGAAAACGCGTTTTCCGGCGAAAACGCACACCACGGCTCTTTCTGAGAAAAAGCAAGCACGGAGGACGAGAATCGCTTTTGCCCTGCGTAGCGTTCTGAGCAGCGGGTAGAAATAGGCAGCGAATGGCCGGCTAGCAGCTTCCCTGTGGCCGGGAAGTGCAAACGTACACGTTTTCGGCCGAAAACGCGTTTTCCGGCGAAAAAGCACACCATGGCTCTTTCTGAGAAAAAGCAAGCACGGAGGACGAGAATCGCTTTTGCCCTGCGTAGCGTTCCGGGCAGCGGGTAGAACCAGGCAGAGAATTCCCGGCTAGCAGCTTCCCTGTGGCCGGGAAGTGCAAACGTACACGTTTTCGGCCGAAAACGCGTTTTCCGGCGAAAACGCACACCACGGCTCTTTCTGAGAAAAAGCAAGCACGGAGGACGAGAATCGCTTTTGCCCTGCGTAGCGTTCCGGGCAGCGGGTAGAACCAGGCAGCGAATTGCCGGCTAGCAGCTTCCCTGTGGCCGGGAAGTGCAAACGTACACGTTTTCGGCCGAAAACGCGTTTTCCGGTGAAAACGCACACCACGGCTCTTTCTGAGAAAAAGCAAGCACGGAGGACGAGAATCGCTTTTGCCCTGCGTAGCGTTCCGGGCAGTGGGTAGAACCAGGCAGAGAATTCCCGGCTAGCAGCTGCCCTGTGGCCGGGAAGTGCAAACGTACACGTTTTCGCCGAAAACGCGTTTTCCGGCGAAAACGCACACCACGGCTCTTTCTGAGAAAAAGCAAGCACGGAGGACGAGAATCGCTTTTGCCCTGCGTAGCGTTCCGGGCAGCGGGTAGAACCAGGCAGAGAATTCCCGGCTAGCAGCTTCCCTGTGGCCGGGAAGTGCAAACGTACACGTTTTCGGCCGAAAACGCGTTTTCCGGCGAAAACGCACACCACGGCTCTTTCTGAGAAAAAGCAAGCACGGAGGACGAGAATCGCTTTTGCCCTGCGTAACGTTCTGAGCAGCGGGTAGAAATAGGCAGCGAATTGCCGGCTAGCAGCTTCCCTGTGGCCGGGAAGTGCAAACGTACACGTTTTCGGCCGAAAACGCGTTTTCCGGCGAAAACGCACACCACGGCTCTTTCTGAGAAAAAGCAAGCACGGAGGACGAGAATCGCTTTTGCCCTGCGTAGCGTTCCGGGCAGCGGGTAGAACCAGGCAGAGAATTCCCGGCTAGCAGCTTCCCTGTGGCCGGGAAGTGCAAACGTACACGTTTTCGGCCGAAAACGCGTTTTCTCGCGAAAACGCACACCACGGCTCTTTCTGAGAAAAAGCAAGCACGGAGGACGAGAATCGCTTTTGCCCTGCGTAGCGTTCCGGGCAGCGGGTAGAACCAGGCAGAGAATTCCCGGCTAGCAGCTTCCCTGTGGCGGGGAAGTGCAAACGTACACGTTTTCGGCCGAAAACGCGTTTTCCGGCGAAAACGCACACCACGGCTCTTTCTGAGATAAAGCAAGCACGGAGGACGAGAATCGCTTTTGCCCTGCGTAGCGTTCTGAGCAGCGGGTAGAAATAGGCAGCGAATGGCCGGCTAGCAGCTTCCCTGTGGCCGGGAAGTGCAAACGTACACGTTTTCGGCCGAAAACGCGTTTTCCGGCGAAAAAGCACACCATGGCACTTTCTGAGAAAAAGCAAGCACGGAGGACGAGAATCGCTTTTGCCCTGCGTAGTGTTCCGGGCAGCGGGTAGAACCAGGCAGAGAATTCCCGGCTAGCAGCTTCCCTGTGGCCGGGAAGTGCAAACGTACACGTTTTCGGCCGAAAACGCGTTTTCCGGCGATAAAGCACACCACGGCTCTTTCTGAGAAAAAGCAAGCACGGAGGACGAGAATCGCTTTTGCCCTGCGTAGCGTTCCGGGCAGCGGGTAGAACCAGGCAGAGAATTCCCGTCTAGCAGCTTCCCTGTGGCCGGGAAGTGCAAACGTACACGTTTTCGGCCGAAAACGCGTTTTCCGGTGAAAACGCACACCACGGCTCTTTCTGAGAAAAAGCAAGCACGGAGGACGAGAATCGCTTTTGCCCTGCGTAGCGTTCCGGGCAGCGGGTAGAACCAGGCAGAGAATTCCCGGCTAGCAGCTTCCCTGTGGCCGGGAAGTGCAAACGTACACGTTTTCGGCCGAAAACGCGTTTTCCCGCGAAAACGCACACCACGGCTCTTTCTGAGAAAAAGCAAGCACGGAGGACGAGAATCGCTTTTGCCCTGCGTAGCGTTCCGGGCAGCGGGTAGAACCAGGCAGAGAATTCCCGGCTAGCAGCTTCCCTGTGGCCGGGAAGTGCAAACGTACACGTTTTCGCCGAAAACACGTTTTCCGGCGAAAACGCACACCACGGCTCTTTCTGAGAAAAAGCAAGCACGGAGGACGAGAATCGCTTTTGCCCTGCGTAGCGTTCCGGGCAGCGGGTAGAACCAGGCAGAGAATTCCCGGCTAGCAGCTTCCCTGTGGCCGGGAAGTGCAAACGTACACGTTTTCGGCCGAAAACGCGTTTTCCCGCGAAAACTCACACCACGGCTCTTTCTGAGAAAAAGAAAGCACGGAGGACGAGAATCGCTTTTGCCCTGCGTAACGTTCTGAGCAGCGGGTAGAAATAGGCAGCGAATTGCCGGCTAGCAGCTTTCCTGTGGCCGGGAAGTGCAAACGTACTACGTTTTCGGCCGAAAACGCGTTTTCCGGTGAAAACGCACACCACGGCTCTTTCTGAGAAAAAGCAAGCACGGAGGACGAGAATCGCTTTTGCCCTGCGTAGCGTTCCGGGCAGTGGGTAGAACCAGGCAGAGAATTCCCGGCTAGCAGCTTCCCTGTGGCCGGGAAGTGCAAACGTACACGTTTTCGCCGAAAACGCGTTTTCCGGCGAAAACGCACACCACGGCTCTTTCTGAGAAAAAGCAAGCACGGAGGACGAGAATCGCTTTTGCCCTGCGTAGCGTTCCGGGCAGCGGGTAGAACCAGGCAGAGAATTCCCGGCTAGCAGCTTCCCTGTGGCCGGGAAGTGCAAACGTACACGTTTTCGGCCGAAAACGCGTTTTCCGGCGAAAACGCACACCACGGCTCTTTCTGAGAAAAAGCAAGCACGGAGGACGAGAATCGCTTTTGCCCTGCGTAGCGTTCCGGGCAGCGGGTAGAAACAGGCAGAGAATTCCCGGCTAGCAGCTGCCCTGTGGCCGGGAAGTGCAAACGTACACGTTTTCGGCCGAAAACGCGTTTTCCGGCGAAAAAGCACACCACGGCTCTTTCTGAGAAAAAGCAAGCACGGAGGACGAGAATCGCTTTTGCCCTGCGTAGCGTTCCGGGCAGTGGGTAGAACCAGGCAGAGAATTCCCGGCTAGCAGCTTCCCTGTGGCCGGGAAGTGCAAACGTACACGTTTTCGGCCGAAAACGCGTTTTCCCGCGAAAACGCACACCACGGCTCTTTCTGAGAAAAAGAAAGCACGGAGGACGAGAATCGCTTTTGCCCTGCGTAACGTTCCGGGCAGCGGGTAGAACCAGGCAGAGAATTCCCGGCTAGCAGCTTCCCTGTGGCCGGGAAGTGCAAACGTACACGTTTTCGGCCGAAAACGCGTTTTCTGGCGAAAACGCACACCACGGCTCTTTCTGAGAAAAAGCAAGCACGGAGGACGAGAATCGCTTTTGCCCTGCGTAGCGTTCCGGGCAGCAGGTAGAACCAGGCAGAGAATTCCCGGCTAGCAGCTTCCCTGTGGCGGGGAAGTGCAAACGTACACGTTTTCGGCCGAAAACGCGTTTTCCGGCGAAAACGCACACCACGGCTCTTTCTGAGAAAAAGCAAGCACGGAGGACGAGAATCGCTTTTGCCCTGCGTAGCGTTCTGAGCAGCGGGTAGAAATAGGCAGCGAATGGCCGGCTAGCAGCTTCCCTGTGGCCGGGAAGTGCAAACGTACACGTTTTCGGCCGAAAACGCGTTTTCCGGCGAAAAAGCACACCATGGCTCTTTCTGAGAAAAAGCAAGCACGGAGGACGAGAATCGCTTTTGCCCTGCGTAGTGTTCCGGGCAGTGGGTAGAACCAGGCAGAGAATTCCCGGCTAGCAGCTTCCCTGTGGCCGGGAAGTGCAAACGTACACGTTTTCGGCCGAAAACGCGTTTTCCGGCGATAAAGCACACCACGGCTCTTTCTGAGAAAAAGCAAGCACGGAGGACGAGAATCGCTTTTGCCCTGCGTAGCGTTCCGGGCAGCGGGTAGAACCAGGCAGAGAATTCCCGTCTAGCAGCTTCCCTGTGGCCGGGAAGTGCAAACGTACACGTTTTCGGCCGAAAACGCGTTTTCCGGTGAAAACGCACACCACGGCTCTTTCTGAGAAAAAGCAAGCACGGAGGACGAGAATCGCTTTTGCCCTGCGTAGCGTTCCGGGCAGCGGGTAGAACCAGGCAGCGAATTGCCGGCTAGCAGCTTCCCTGTGGCCGGGAAGTGCAAACGTACACGTTTTCGGCCGAAAACGCGTTTTCCGGTGAAAACGCACACCACGGCTCTTTCTGAGAAAAAGCAAGCACGGAGGACGAGAATCGCTTTTGCCCTGCGTAGCGTTCCGGGCAGTGGGTAGAACCAGGCAGAGAATTCCCGGCTAGCAGCTGCCCTGTGGCCGGGAAGTGCAAACGTACACGTTTTCGCCGAAAACGCGTTTTCCGGCGAAAACGCACACCACGGCTCTTTCTGAGAAAAAGCAAGCACGGAGGACGAGAATCGCTTTTGCCCTGCGTAGCGTTCCGGGCAGCGGGTAGAACCAGGCAGAGAATTCCCGGCTAGCAGCTTCCCTGTGGCCGGGAAGTGCAAACGTACACGTTTTCGGCCGAAAACGCGTTTTCCGGCGAAAACGCACACCACGGCTCTTTCTGAGAAAAAGCAAGCACGGAGGACGAGAATCGCTTTTGCCCTGCGTAGCGTTCTGAGCAGCGGGTAGAAATAGGCAGCGAATGGCCGGCTAGCAGCTTCCCTGTGGCCGGGAAGTGCAAACGTACACGTTTTCGGCCGAAAACGCGTTTTCCGGCGAAAAAGCACACCATGGCACTTTCTGAGAAAAAGCAAGCACGGAGGACGAGAATCGCTTTTGCCCTGCGTAGTGTTCCGGGCAGCGGGTAGAACCAGGCAGAGAATTCCCGGCTAGCAGCTTCCCTGTGGCCGGGAAGTGCAAACGTACACGTTTTCGGCCGAAAACGCGTTTTCCGGCGATAAAGCACACCACGGCTCTTTCTGAGAAAAAGCAAGCACGGAGGACGAGAATCGCTTTTGCCCTGCGTAGCGTTCCGGGCAGCGGGTAGAACCAGGCAGAGAATTCCCGTCTAGCAGCTTCCCTGTGGCCGGGAAGTGCAAACGTACACGTTTTCGGCCGAAAACGCGTTTTCCGGTGAAAACGCACACCACGGCTCTTTCTGAGAAAAAGCAAGCACGGAGGACGAGAATCGCTTTTGCCCTGCGTAGCGTTCCGGGCAGCGGGTAGAACCAGGCAGAGAATTCCCGGCTAGCAGCTTCCCTGTGGCCGGGAAGTGCAAACGTACACGTTTTCGGCCGAAAACGCGTTTTCCCGCGAAAACGCACACCACGGCTCTTTCTGAGAAAAAGCAAGCACGGAGGACGAGAATCGCTTTTGCCCTGCGTAGCGTTCCGGGCAGCGGGTAGAACCAGGCAGAGAATTCCCGGCTAGCAGCTTCCCTGTGGCCGGGAAGTGCAAACGTACACGTTTTCGCCGAAAACACGTTTTCCGGCGAAAACGCACACCACGGCTCTTTCTGAGAAAAAGCAAGCACGGAGGACGAGAATCGCTTTTGCCCTGCGTAGCGTTCCGGGCAGCGGGTAGAACCAGGCAGAGAATTCCCGGCTAGCAGCTTCCCTGTGGCCGGGAAGTGCAAACGTACACGTTTTCAGCCGAAAACGCGTTTTCCCGCGAAAACTCACACCACGGCTCTTTCTGAGAAAAAGAAAGCACGGAGGACGAGAATCGCTTTTGCCCTGCGTAACGTTCTGAGCAGCGGGTAGAAATAGGCAGCGAATTGCCGGCTAGCAGCTTCCCTGTGGCCGGGAAGTGCAAACGTACTACGTTTTCGGCCGAAAACGCGTTTTCCGGTGAAAACGCACACCACGGCTCTTTCTGAGAAAAAGCAAGCACGGAGGACGAGAATCGCTTTTGCCCTGCGTAGCGTTCCGGGCAGTGGGTAGAACCAGGCAGAGAATTCCCGGCTAGCAGCTTCCCTGTGGCCGGGAAGTGCAAACGTACACGTTTTCGCCGAAAACGCGTTTTCCGGCGAAAACGCACACCACGGCTCTTTCTGAGAAAAAGCAAGCACGGAGGACGAGAATCGCTTTTGCCCTGCGTAGCGTTCCGGGCAGCGGGTAGAACCAGGCAGAGAATTCCCGGCTAGCAGCTTCCCTGTGGCCGGGAAGTGCAAACGTACACGTTTTCGGCCGAAAACGCGTTTTCCGGCGAAAACGCACACCACGGCTCTTTCTGAGAAAAAGCAAGCACGGAGGACGAGAATCGCTTTTGCCCTGCGTAGCGTTCCGGGCAGCGGGTAGAACCAGGCAGAGAATTCCCGGCTAGCAGCTGCCCTGTGGCCGGGAAGTGCAAACGTACACGTTTTCGGCCGAAAACGCGTTTTCCGGCGAAAAAGCACACCACGGCTCTTTCTGAGAAAAAGCAAGCACGGAGGACGAGAATCGCTTTTGCCCTGCGTAGCGTTCCGGGCAGTGGGTAGAACCAGGCAGAGAATTCCCGGCTAGCAGCTTCCCTGTGGCCGGGAAGTGCAAACGTACACGTTTTCGGCCGAAAACGCGTTTTCCCGCGAAAACGCACACCACGGCTCTTTCTGAGAAAAAGAAAGCACGGAGGACGAGAATCGCTTTTGCCCTGCGTAACGTTCCGGGCAGCGGGTAGAACCAGGCAGAGAATTCCCGGCTAGCAGCTTCCCTGTGGCCGGGAAGTGCAAACGTACACGTTTTCGGCCGAAAACGCGTTTTCTGGCGAAAACGCACACCACGGCTCTTTCTGAGAAAAAGCAAGCACGGAGGACGAGAATCGCTTTTGCCCTGCGTAGCGTTCCGGGCAGCGGGTAGAACCAGGCAGAGAATTCCCGGCTAGCAGCTTCCCTGTGGCGGGGAAGTGCAAACGTACACGTTTTCGGCCGAAAACGCGTTTTCCGGCGAAAACGCACACCACGGCTCTTTCTGAGAAAAAGCAAGCACGGAGGACGAGAATCGCTTTTGCCCTGCGTAGCGTTCTGAGCAGCGGGTAGAAATAGGCAGCGAATGGCCGGCTAGCAGCTTCCCTGTGGCCGGGAAGTGCAAACGTACACGTTTTCGGCCGAAAACGCGTTTTCCGGCGAAAAAGCACACCATGGCTCTTTCTGAGAAAAAGCAAGCACGGAGGACGAGAATCGCTTTTGCCCTGCGTAGTGTTCCGGGCAGTGGGTAGAACCAGGCAGAGAATTCCCGGCTAGCAGCTTCCCTGTGGCCGGGAAGTGCAAACGTACACGTTTTCGGCCGAAAACGCGTTTTCCGGCGATAAAGCACACCACGGCTCTTTCTGAGAAAAAGCAAGCACGGAGGACGAGAATCGCTTTTGCCCTGCGTAGCGTTCCGGGCAGCGGGTAGAACCAGGCAGAGAATTCCCGTCTAGCAGCTTCCCTGTGGCCGGGAAGTGCAAACGTACACGTTTTCGGCCGAAAACGCGTTTTCCGGTGAAAACGCACACCACGGCTCTTTCTGAGAAAAAGCAAGCACGGAGGACGAGAATCGCTTTTGCCCTGCGTAGCGTTCCGGGCAGCGGGTAGAACCAGGCAGAGAATTCCCGGCTAGCAGCTTCCCTGTGGCCGGGAAGTGCAAACGTACACGTTTTCGGCCGCAAACGCGTTTTCCCGCGAAAACGCACACCACGGCTCTTTCTGAGAAAAAGCAAGCACGGAGGACGAGAATCGCTTTTGCCCTGCGTAGCGTTCCGGGCAGCGGGTAGAACCAGGCAGAGAATTCCCGGCTAGCAGCTGCCCTGTGGCCAGGAAGTGCAAACGTACACGTTTTCGCCGAAAACGCGTTTTCCGGCGAAAACGCACACCACGGCTCTTTCTGAGAAAAAGCAAGCACGGAGGACGAGAATCGCTTTTGCCCTGCGTAGCGTTCCGGGCAGCGGGTAGAACCAGGCAGAGAATTCCCGGCTAGCAGCTTCCCTGTGGCCGGGAAGTGCAAACGTACACGTTTTCGGCCGAAAACGCGTTTTCCGGCGAAAACGCACACCACGGCTCTTTCTGAGAAAAAGCAAGCACGGAGGACGAGAATCGCTTTTGCCCTGCGTAGCGTTCCGGGCAGTGGGTAGAACCAGGCAGAGAATTCCCGGCTAGCAGCTTCCCTGTGGCCGGGAAGTGCAAACGTACACGTTTTCGCCGAAAACGCGTTTTCCGGCGAAAACGCACACCACGGCTCTTTCTGAGAAAAAGCAAGCACGGAGGACGAGAATCGCTTTTGCCCTGCGTAGCGTTCCGGGCAGCGGGTAGAACCAGGCAGAGAATTCCCGGCTAGCAGCTTCCCTGTGGCCGGGAAGTGCAAACGTACACGTTTTCGGCCGAAAACGCGTTTTCCGGCGAAAACGCACACCACGGCTCTTTCTGAGAAAAAGCAAGCACGGAGGACGAGAATCGCTTTTGCCCTGCGTAGCGTTCCGGGCAGCGGGTAGAACCAGGCAGAGAATTCCCGGCTAGCAGCTGCCCTGTGGCCGGGAAGTGCAAACGTACACGTTTTCGGCCGAAAACGCGTTTTCCGGCGAAAAAGCACACCACGGCTCTTTCTGAGAAAAAGCAAGCACGGAGGACGAGAATCGCTTTTGCCCTGCGTAGCGTTCCGGGCAGTGGGTAGAACCAGGCAGAGAATTCCCGGCTAGCAGCTTCCCTGTGGCCGGGAAGTGCAAACGTACACGTTTTCGGCCGAAAACGCGTTTTCCCGCGAAAACGCACACCACGGCTCTTTCTGAGAAAAAGAAAGCACGGAGGACGAGAATCGCTTTTGCCCTGCGTAACGTTCCGGGCAGCGGGTAGAACCAGGCAGAGAATTCCCGGCTAGCAGCTTCCCTGTGGCCGGGAAGTGCAAACGTACACGTTTTCGGCCGAAAACGCGTTTTCTGGCGAAAACGCACACCACGGCTCTTTCTGAGAAAAAGCAAGCACGGAGGACGAGAATCGCTTTTGCCCTGCGTAGCGTTCCGGGCAGCGGGTAGAACCAGGCAGAGAATTCCCGGCTAGCAGCTTCCCTGTGGCGGGGAAGTGCAAACGTACACGTTTTCGGCCGAAAACGCGTTTTCCGGCGAAAACGCACACCACGGCTCTTTCTGAGAAAAAGCAAGCACGGAGGACGAGAATCGCTTTTGCCCTGCGTAGCGTTCTGAGCAGCGGGTAGAAATAGGCAGCGAATGGCCGGCTAGCAGCTTCCCTGTGGCCGGGAAGTGCAAACGTACACGTTTTCGGCCGAAAACGCGTTTTCCGGCGAAAAAGCACACCATGGCTCTTTCTGAGAAAAAGCAAGCACGGAGGACGAGAATCGCTTTTGCCCTGTGTAGTGTTCCGGGCAGTGGGTAGAACCAGGCAGAGAATTCCCGGCTAGCAGCTTCCCTGTGGCCGGGAAGTGCAAACGTACACGTTTTCGGCCGAAAACGCGTTTTCCGGCGATAAAGCACACCACGGCTCTTTCTGAGAAAAAGCAAGCACGGAGGACGAGAATCGCTTTTGCCCTGCGTAGCGTTCCGGGCAGCGGGTAGAACCAGGCAGAGAATTCCCGTCTAGCAGCTTCCCTGTGGCCGGGAAGTGCAAACGTACACGTTTTCGGCCGAAAACGCGTTTTCCGGTGAAAACGCACACCACGGCTCTTTCTGAGAAAAAGCAAGCACGGAGGACGAGAATCGCTTTTGCCCTGCGTAGCGTTCCGGGCAGCGGGTAGAACCAGGCAGAGAATTCCCGGCTAGCAGCTTCCCTGTGGCCGGGAAGTGCAAACGTACACGTTTTCGGCCGCAAACGCGTTTTCCCGCGAAAACGCACACCACGGCTCTTTCTGAGAAAAAGCAAGCACGGAGGACGAGAATCGCTTTTGCCCTGCGTAGCGTTCCGGGCAGCGGGTAGAACCAGGCAGAGAATTCCCGGCTAGCAGCTTCCCTGTGGCCGGGAAGTGCAAACGTACACGTTTTCGCCGAAAACACGTTTTCCGGCGAAAACGCACACCACGGCTCTTTCTGAGAAAAAGCAAGCACGGAGGACGAGAATCGCTTTTGCCCTGCGTAGCGTTCCGGGCAGCGGGTAGAACCAGGCAGAGAATTCCCGGCTAGCAGCTTCCCTGTGGCCGGGAAGTGCAAACGTACACGTTTTCGGCCGAAAAAGCATTTTCCGGCGAAAACGCACACCACGGCTCTTTCTGAGAAAAAGCAAGCACGGAGGACGAGAATCGCTTTTGCCCTGCGTAGCGTTCTGAGCAGCGGGTAGAAATAGGCAGCGAATTGCCGGCTAGCAGCTTCCCTGTGGCCGGGAAGTGCAAACGTACACGTTTTCGGCCGAAAACGCGTTTTCCGGCGAAAACGCACACCACGGCTCTTTCTGAGAAAAAGCAAGCACGGAGGACGAGAATCGCTTTTGCCCTGCGTAGCGTTCCGAGCAGCGGGTAGAATCAGGCAGAGAATTCCCGGCTAGCAGCTGCCCTGTGGCCGGGAAGTGCAAACGTACACGTTTTCGCCGAAAACACGTTTTCCGGCGAAAACGCACACCACGGCTCTTTCTGAGAAAAAGCAAGCACGGAGGACGAGAATCGCTTTTGCCCTGCGTAGCGTTCCGGGCAGCGGGTAGAACCAGGCAGAGAATTCCCGGCTAGCAGCTTCCCTGTGGCCGGGAAGTGCAAACGTACACGTTTTCGGCCGAAAACGCGTTTTCCCGCGAAAACGCACACCACAGCTCTTTCTGAGAAAAAGCAAGCACGGAGGACGAGAATCGCTTTTGCCCTGCGTAGCGTTCCGGGCAGCGGGTAGAATCAGGCAGAGAATTCCCGGCTAGCAGCTGCCCTGTGGCCGGGAAGTGCAAACGTACACGTTTTCGCCGAAAACACGTTTTCCGGCGAAAACGCACACCACGGCTCTTTCTGAGAAAAAGCAAGCACGGAGGACGAGAATCGCTTTTGCCCTGCGTAGCGTTCCGGGCAGCGGGTAGAACCAGGCAGAGAATTCCCGGCTAGCAGCTTACCTGTGGCCGGGAAGTGCAAACGTACACGTTTTCGGCCGAAAACGCGTTTTCCAGCGAAAACGCACACCACGGCTCTTTCTGAGAAAAAGCAAGCACGGAGGACGAGAATCGCTTTTGCCCTGCGTAGCGTTCCGGGCAGCGGGTAGAACCAGGCAGAGAATTCCCGGCTAGCAGCTTCCCTGTGGCGGGGAAGTGCAAACGTACACGTTTTCGGCCGAAAACGCGTTTTCCGGCGAAAACGCACACCACGGCTCTTTCTGAGAAAAAGCAAGCACGGAGGACGAGAATCGCTTTTGCCCTGCGTAGCGTTCTGAGCAGCGGGTAGAAATAGGCAGCGAATTGCCGGCTAGCAGCTTCCCTGTGGCCGGGAAGTGCAAACGTACACGTTTTCGGCCGAAAAGGCGTTTTCCGGCGAAAACGCACACCACGGCTCTTTCTGAGAAAAAGCAAGCACGGAGGACGAGAATCGCTTTTGCCCTGCGTAGCGTTCCGGGCAGCGGGTAGAACCAGGCAGAGAATTCCCGGCTAGCAGCTTCCCTGTGGCCGGGAAGTGCAAACGTACACGTTTTCGGCCGAAAACGCGTTTTCCCGCGAAAACGCACACCACGGCTCTTTCTGAGAAAAAGCAAGCACGGAGGACGAGAATCGCTTTTGCCCTGCGTAGCGTTCTGAGCAGCGGGTAGAAATAGGCAGCGAATGGCCGGCTAGCAGCTTCCCTGTGGCCGGGAAGTGCAAACGTACACGTTTTCGGCCGAAAACGCGTTTTCCGGCGAAAAAGCACACCATGGCTCTTTCTGAGAAAAAGCAAGCACGGAGGACGAGAATCGCTTTTGCCCTGCGTAGTGTTCCGGGCAGTGGGTAGAACCAGGCAGAGAATTCCCGGCTAGCAGCTTCCCTGTGGCCGGGAAGTGCAAACGTACAAGTTTTCGGCCGAAAACGCGTTTTCCGGCGATAAAGCACACCACGGCTCTTTCTGAGAAAAAGCAAGCACGGAGGACGAGAATCGCTTTTGCCCTGCGTAGCGTTCCGGGCAGCGGGTAGAACCAGGCAGAGAATTCCCGTCTAGCAGCTTCCCTGTGGCCGGGAAGTGCAAACGTACACGTTTTCGGCCGAAAACGCGTTTTCCGGTGAAAACGCACACCACGGCTCTTTCTGAGAAAAAGCAAGCACGGAGGACGAGAATCGCTTTTGCCCTGCGTAGCGTTCCGGGCAGCGGGTAGAACCAGGCAGAGAATTCCCGGCTAGCAGCTTCCCTGTGGCCGGGAAGTGCAAACGTACACGTTTTCGGCCGCAAACGCGTTTTCCCGCGAAAACGCACACCACGGCTCTTTCTGAGAAAAAGCAAGCACGGAGGACGAGAATCGCTTTTGCCCTGCGTAGCGTTCCGGGCAGCGGGTAGAACCAGGCAGAGAATTCCCGGCTAGCAGCTTCCCTGTGGCCGGGAAGTGCAAACGTACACGTTTTCGCCGAAAACACGTTTTCCGGCGAAAACGCACACCACGGCTCTTTCTGAGAAAAAGCAAGCACGGAGGACGAGAATCGCTTTTGCCCTGCGTAGCGTTCCGGGCAGCGGGTAGAACCAGGCAGAGAATTCCCGGCTAGCAGCTTCCCTGTGGCCGGGAAGTGCAAACGTACACGTTTTCGGCCGAAAAAGCATTTTCCGGCGAAAACGCACACCACGGCTCTTTCTGAGAAAAAGCAAGCACGGAGGACGAGAATCGCTTTTGCCCTGCGTAGCGTTCTGAGCAGCGGGTAGAAATAGGCAGCGAATTGCCGGCTAGCAGCTTCCCTGTGGCCGGGAAGTGCAAACGTACACGTTTTCGGCCGAAAACGCGTTTTCCGGCGAAAACGCACACCACGGCTCTTTCTGAGAAAAAGCAAGCACGGAGGACGAGAATCGCTTTTGCCCTGCGTAGCGTTCCGAGCAGCGGGTAGAATCAGGCAGAGAATTCCCGGCTAGCAGCTGCCCTGTGGCCGGGAAGTGCAAACGTACACGTTTTCGCCGAAAACACGTTTTCCGGCGAAAACGCACACCACGGCTCTTTCTGAGAAAAAGCAAGCACGGAGGACGAGAATCGCTTTTGCCCTGCGTAGCGTTCCGGGCAGCGGGTAGAACCAGGCAGAGAATTCCCGGCTAGCAGCTTCCCTGTGGCCGGGAAGTGCAAACGTACACGTTTTCGGCCGAAAACGCGTTTTCCCGCGAAAACGCACACCACGGCTCTTTCTGAGAAAAAGCAAGCACGGAGGACGAGAATCGCTTTTGCCCTGCGTAGCGTTCCGGGCAGCGGGTAGAACCAGGCAGAGAATTCCCGGCTAGCAGCTTCCCTGTGGCGGGGAAGTGCAAACGTACACGTTTTCGGCCGAAAACGCGTTTTCCGGCGAAAACGCACACCACGGCTCTTTCTGAGAAAAAGCAAGCACGGAGGACGAGAATCGCTTTTGCCCTGCGTAGCGTTCTGAGCAGCGGGTAGAAATAGGCAGCGAATTGCCGGCTAGCAGCTTCCCTGTGGCCGGGAAGTGCAAACGTACACGTTTTCGGCCGAAAAGGCGTTTTCCGGCGAAAACGCACACCACGGCTCTTTCTGAGAAAAAGCAAGCACGGAGGACGAGAATCGCTTTTGCCCTGCGTAGCGTTCCGGGCAGCGGGTAGAACCAGGCAGAGAATTCCCGGCTAGCAGCTTCCCTGTGGCCGGGAAGTGCAAACGTACACGTTTTCGGCCGAAAACGCGTTTTCCCGCGAAAACGCACACCACGGCTCTTTCTGAGAAAAAGCAAGCACGGAGGACGAGAATCGCTTTTGCCCTGCGTAGCGTTCCGGGCAACGGGTAGAACCAGGCAGAGAATTCCCGGCTAGCAGCTTCCCTGTGGCCGGGAAGTGCAAACGTACACGTTTTCGGCCGAAAACGCGTTTTCCGGCGAAAACGCACACCACGGCTCTTTCTGAGAAAAAGCAAGCACGGAGGACGAGAATCGCTTTTGCCCTGCGTAGCGTTCCGGGCAGCGGGTAGAACCAGGCAGAGAATTCCCGGCTAGCAGCTTCCCTGTGGCGGGGAAGTGCAAACGTACACGTTTTCGGCCGAAAACGCGTTTTACGGCGAAAATGCACACCACGGCTCTTTCTGAGAAAAAGCAAGCACGGAGGACGAGAATCGCTTTTGCCCTGCGTAGCGTTCTGAGCAGCGGGTAGAAATAGGCAGCGAATTGCCGGCTAGCAGCTTCCCTGTGGCCGGGAAGTGCAAACGTACACGTTTTCGGCCGAAAACGCGTTTTCCCGCGAAAACGCACACCACGGCTCTTTCTGAGAAAAAGCAAGCACGGAGGACGAGAATCGCTTTTGCCCTGCGTAGCGTTCCGGGCAGCGGGTAGAACCAGGCAGAGAATTCCCGGCTAGCAGCTTCCCTGTGGCCGGGAAGTGCAAACGT
The DNA here is from genome assembly GCF_965140245.1 of Athene noctua. NCBI lineage: Eukaryota > Metazoa > Chordata > Aves > Strigiformes > Strigidae > Athene > Athene noctua. Next base: position 751,218 of record NW_027437550.1, on the reverse strand, counting down.
ACACGTTTTCGCCGAAAACACGTTTTCCGGCGAAAACGCACACCACGGCTCTTTCTGAGAAAAAGCAAGCACGGAGGACGAGAATCGCTTTTGCCCTGCGTAGCGTTCCGGGCAGCGGGTAGAACCAGGCAGAGAATTCCCGGCTAGCAGCTTCCCTGTGGCCGGGAAGTGCAAACGTACACGTTTTCGGCCGAAAAAGCATTTTCCGGCGAAAACGCACACCACGGCTCTTTCTGAGAAAAAGCAAGCACGGAGGACGAGAATCGCTTTTGCCCTGCGTAGCGTTCTGAGCAGCGGGTAGAAATAGTCAGCGAATTGCCGGCTAGCAGCTTCCCTGTGGCCGGGAAGTGCAAACGTACACGTTTTCGGCCGAAAACGCGTTTTCCGGCGAAAACGCACACCACGGCTCTTTCTGAGAAAAAGCAAGCACGGAGGACGAGAATCGCTTTTGCCCTGCGTAGCGTTCCGGGCAGCGGGTAGAATCAGGCAGAGAATTCCCGGCTAGCAGCTGCCCTGTGGCCGGGAAGTGCAAACGTACACGTTTTCGCCGAAAACACGTTTTCCGGCGAAAACGCACACCACGGCTCTTTCTGAGAAAAAGCAAGCACGGAGGACGAGAATCGCTTTTGCCCTGCGTAGCGTTCCGGGCAGCGTGTAGAAATAGGCAGAGAATTCCCGGCTAGCAGCTTCCCTGTGGCCGGGAAGTGCAAACGTACACGTTTTCGGCCGAAAACGCGTTTTCCCGCGAAAACGCACACCACGGCTCTTTCTGAGAAAAAGCAAGCACGGAGGACGAGAATCGCTTTTGCCCTGCGTAGCGTTCCTGGCAGCGGGTAGAATCAGGCAGAGAATTCCCGGCTAGCAGCTGCCCTGTGGCCGGGAAGTGCAAACGTACACGTATTCGCCGAAAACACGTTTTCCGGCGAAAACGCACACCACGGCTCTTTCTGAGAAAAAGCAAGCACGGAGGACGAGAATCGCTTTTGCCCTGCGTAGCGTTCCGGGCAGCGGGTAGAACCAGGCAGAGAATTCCCGGCTAGCAGCTTCCCTGTGGCCGGGAAGTGCAAACGTACACGTTTTCGGCCGAAAAGGCGTTTTCCGGCGAAAACGCACACCACGGCTCTTTCTGAGAAAAAGCAAGCACGGAGGACGAGAATCGCTTTTGCCCTGCGTAGCGTTCCGGGCAACGGGTAGAACCAGGCAGAGAATTCCCGGCTAGCAGCTTCCCTGTGGCCGGGAAGTGCAAACGTACACGTTTTCGCCGAAAACGCGTTTTCCGGCGAAAACGCACACCACGGCTCTTTCTGAGAAAAAGCAAGCACGGAGGACGAGAATCGGTTTTGCCCTGCGTAGCGTTCTGAGCAGCGGGTAGAAATAGGCAGCGAATTGCCGGCTAGCAGCTTCCCTGTGGCCGGGAAGTGCAAACGTACACGTTTTCGGCCGAAAACGCGTTTTCCGGCGAAAAAGCACACCATGGCTCTTTCTGAGAAAAAGCAAGCACGGAGGACGAGAATCGTTTTTGCCCTGCGTAGCGTTCCTGGCAGCGGGTAGAACCAGGCAGAGAATTCCCGGCTAGCAGCTTCCCTGTGGCCGGGAAGTGCAAACGTACACGTTTTCGGCCGAAAACGCGTTTACCGGCGAAAACGCACACCACGGCTCTTTCTGAGAAAAAGCAAGCACGGAGGACGAGAATCGCTTTTGCCCTGCGTAGCGTTCCGGGCAGCGGGTAGAACCAGGCAGAGAATTCCCGGCTAGCAGCTTCCCTGTGGCCGGGAAGTGCAAACGTACACATTTTCGGCCGAAAACGCGTTTTCCGGCGAAAACGCACACCACGGCTCTTTCTGAGAAAAAGCAAGCACGGAGGACGAGAATCGCTTTTGCCCTGCGTAGCGTTCCGGGCAGCGGGTAGAACCAGGCAGAGAATTCCCGGCTAGCAGCTTCCCTGTGGCCGGGAAGTGCAAACGTACACGTTTTCGGCCGAAAACGCGTTTTCCGGCGAAAACGCACACCACGGCTCTTTCTGGGAAAAAGCAAGCACGGAGGACGAGAATCGCTTTTGCCCTGCGTAGCGTTCCGGGCAGCGGGTAGAACCAGGCAGAGAATTCCCGGCTAGCAGCTTCCCTGTGGCGGGGAAGTGCAAACGTACACGTTTTCGGCCGAAAACGCGTTTTCCGGCGAAAACGCACACCACGGCTCTTTCTGAGAAAAAGCAAGCACGGAGGACGAGAATCGCTTTTGCCCTGCGTAGCGTTCTGAGCAGCGGGTAGAAATAGGCAGCTAATTGCCGGCTAGCAGCTTCCCTGTGGCCGGGAAGTGCAAACGTACACGTTTTCGGCCGAAAACGCGTTTTCCGGCGAAAAAGCACACCATGGCTCTTTCTGAGAAAAAGCAAGCACGGAGGACGAGAATCGCTTTTGCCCTGCGTAGCGTTCTGAGCAGCGGGTAGAAATAGGCAGCGAGTTGCCGGCTAGCAGCTTCCCTGTGGCCGGGAAGTGCAAACGTACACGTTTTCGGCCGAAAACGCGTTTTCCGGCGAAAACGCACACCACGGCTCTTTCTGAGAAAAAGCAAGCACGGAGGACGAGAATCGCTTTTGCCCTGCGTAGCGTTCCTGGCAGCGGGTAGAACCAGGCAGAGAATTCCCGGCTAGCAGCTTCCCTGTGGCCGGGAAGTGCAAACGTACACGTTTTCGGCCGAAAACGCGTTTTCCCGCGAAAACTCACACCACGGCTCTTTCTGAGAAAAAGAAAGCACGGAGGACGAGAATCGCTTTTGCCCTGCGTAACGTTCTGAGCAGCGGGTAGAAATAGGCAGCGAATTGCCGGCTAGCAGCTTCCCTGTGGCCGGGAAGTGCAAACGTACTACGTTTTCGGCCGAAAACGCGTTTTCCGATGAAAACGCACACCACGGCTCTTTCTGAGAAAAAGCAAGCACGGAGGACGAGAATCGCTTTTGCCCTGCGTAGCGTTCCGGGCAGTGGGTAGAACCAGGCAGAGAATTCCCGGCTAGCAGCTTCCCTGTGGCCGGGAAGTGCAAACGTACACGTTTTCGCCGAAAACGCGTTTTCCGGCGAAAACGCACACCACGGCTCTTTCTGAGAAAAAGCAAGCACGGAGGACGAGAATCGCTTTTGCCCTGCGTAGCGTTCCGGGCAGCGGGTAGAACCAGGCAGAGAATTCCCGGCTAGCAGCTTCCCTGTGGCCGGGAAGTGCAAACGTACACGTTTTCGGCCGAAAAGGCGTTTTCCGGCGAAAACGCACACCACGGCTCTTTCTGAGAAAAAGCAAGCACGGAGGACGAGAATCGCTTTTGCCCTGCGTAGCGTTCCGGGCAACGGGTAGAACCAGGCAGAGAATTCCCGGCTAGCAGCTTCCCTGTGGCCGGGAAGTGCAAACGTACACGTTTTCGCCGAAAACGCGTTTTCCGGCGAAAACGCACACCACGGCTCTTTCTGAGAAAAAGCAAGCACGGAGGACGAGAATCGGTTTTGCCCTGCGTAGCGTTCTGAGCAGCGGGTAGAAATAGGCAGCGAATTGCCGGCTAGCAGCTTCCCTGTGGCCGGGAAGTGCAAACGTACACGTTTTCGGCCGAAAACGCGTTTTCCGGCGAAAAAGCACACCATGGCTCTTTCTGAGAAAAAGCAAGCACGGAGGACGAGAATCGTTTTTGCCCTGCGTAGCGTTCCTGGCAGCGGGTAGAACCAGGCAGAGAATTCCCGGCTAGCAGCTTCCCTGTGGCCGGGAAGTGCAAACGTACACGTTTTCGGCCGAAAACGCGTTTACCGGCGAAAACGCACACCACGGCTCTTTCTGAGAAAAAGCAAGCACGGAGGACGAGAATCGCTTTTGCCCTGCGTAGCGTTCCGGGCAGCGGGTAGAACCAGGCAGAGAATTCCCGGCTAGCAGCTTCCCTGTGGCCGGGAAGTGCAAACGTACACATTTTCGGCCGAAAACGCGTTTTCCGGCGAAAACGCACACCACGGCTCTTTCTGAGAAAAAGCAAGCACGGAGGACGAGAATCGCTTTTGCCCTGCGTAGCGTTCCGGGCAGCGGGTAGAACCAGGCAGAGAATTCCCGGCTAGCAGCTTCCCTGTGGCCGGGAAGTGCAAACGTACACGTTTTCGGCCGAAAACGCGTTTTCCGGCGAAAACGCACACCACGGCTCTTTCTGGGAAAAAGCAAGCACGGAGGACGAGAATCGCTTTTGCCCTGCGTAGCGTTCCGGGCAGCGGGTAGAACCAGGCAGAGAATTCCCGGCTAGCAGCTTCCCTGTGGCGGGGAAGTGCAAACGTACACGTTTTCGGCCGAAAACGCGTTTTCCGGCGAAAACGCACACCACGGCTCTTTCTGAGAAAAAGCAAGCACGGAGGACGAGAATCGCTTTTGCCCTGCGTAGCGTTCTGAGCAGCGGGTAGAAATAGGCAGCTAATTGCCGGCTAGCAGCTTCCCTGTGGCCGGGAAGTGCAAACGTACACGTTTTCGGCCGAAAACGCGTTTTCCGGCGAAAAAGCACACCATGGCTCTTTCTGAGAAAAAGCAAGCACGGAGGACGAGAATCGCTTTTGCCCTGCGTAGCGTTCTGAGCAGCGGGTAGAAATAGGCAGCGAGTTGCCGGCTAGCAGCTTCCCTGTGGCCGGGAAGTGCAAACGTACACGTTTTCGGCCGAAAACGCGTTTTCCGGCGAAAACGCACACCACGGCTCTTTCTGAGAAAAAGCAAGCACGGAGGACGAGAATCGCTTTTGCCCTGCGTAGCGTTCCTGGCAGCGGGTAGAACCAGGCAGAGAATTCCCGGCTAGCAGCTTCCCTGTGGCCGGGAAGTGCAAACGTACACGTTTTCGGCCGAAAACGCGTTTTCCCGCGAAAACTCACACCACGGCTCTTTCTGAGAAAAAGAAAGCACGGAGGACGAGAATCGCTTTTGCCCTGCGTAACGTTCTGAGCAGCGGGTAGAAATAGGCAGCGAATTGCCGGCTAGCAGCTTCCCTGTGGCCGGGAAGTGCAAACGTACTACGTTTTCGGCCGAAAACGCGTTTTCCGATGAAAACGCACACCACGGCTCTTTCTGAGAAAAAGCAAGCACGGAGGACGAGAATCGCTTTTGCCCTGCGTAGCGTTCCGGGCAGTGGGTAGAACCAGGCAGAGAATTCCCGGCTAGCAGCTTCCCTGTGGCCGGGAAGTGCAAACGTACACGTTTTCGCCGAAAACGCGTTTTCCGGCGAAAACGCACACCACGGCTCTTTCTGAGAAAAAGCAAGCACGGAGGACGAGAATCGCTTTTGCCCTGCGTAGCGTTCCGGGCAGCGGGTAGAACCAGGCAGAGAATTCCCGGCTAGCAGCTTCCCTGTGGCCGGGAAGTGCAAACGTACACGTTTTCGGCCGAAAACGCGTTTTCCGGCGAAAACGCACACCACGGCTCTTTCTGAGAAAAAGCAAGCACGGAGGACGAGAATCGCTTTTGCCCTGCGTAGCGTTCCGGGCAGCGGGTAGAACCAGGCAGAGAATTCCCGGCTAGCAGCTGCCCTGTGGCCGGGAAGTGCAAACGTACACGTTTTCGGCCGAAAACGCGTTTTCCGGCGAAAAAGCACACCACGGCTCTTTCTGAGAAAAAGCAAGCACGGAGGACGAGAATCGCTTTTGCCCTGCGTAGCGTTCCGGGCAGTGGGTAGAACCAGGCAGAGAATTCCCGGCTAGCAGCTTCCCTGTGGCCGGGAAGTGCAAACGTACACGTTTTCGGCCGAAAACGCGTTTTCCGGCGAAAACGCACACCACGGCTCTTTCTGAGAAAAAGAAAGCACGGAGGACGAGAATCGCTTTTGCCCTGCGTAACGTTCTGAGCAGCGGGTAGAAATAGGCAGCGAATTGCCGGCTAGCAGCTTCCCTGTGGCCGGGAAGTGCAAACGTACACGTTTTCGGCCGAAAACGCGTTTTCCGGCGAAAACGCACACCACGGCTCTTTCTGAGAAAAAGCAAGCACGGAGGACGAGAATCGCTTTTGCCCTGCGTAGCGTTCTGAGCAGCGGTTAGAAATAGGCAGCGAATGGCCGGCTAGCAGCTTCCCTGTGGCCGGGAAGTGCAAACGTACACGTTTTCGGCCGAAAACGCGTTTTCCGGCGAAAAAGCACACCATGGCTCTTTCTGAGAAAAAGCAAGCACGGAGGACGAGAATCGCTTTTGCCCTGCGTAGTGTTCCGGGCAGCGGGTAGAACCAGGCAGAGAATTCCCGGCTAGCAGCTTCCCTGTGGCCGGGAAGTGCAAACGTACTACGTTTTCGGCCGAAAACGCGTTTTCCGGCGAAAACGCACACCACGGCTCTTTCTGAGAAAAAGCAAGCACGGAGGACGAGAATCGCTTTTGCCCTGCGTAGCGTTCCGGGCAGTGGGTAGAACCAGGCAGAGAATTCCCGGCTAGCAGCTTCCCTGTGGCCGGGAAGTGCAAACGTACACGTTTTCGCCGAAAACGCGTTTTCCGGCGAAAACGCACACCACGGCTCTTTCTGAGAAAAAGCAAGCACGGAGGACGAGAATCGCTTTTGCCCTGCGTAGCGTTCCGGGCAGCGGGTAGAACCAGGCAGAGAATTCCCGGCTAGCAGCTTCCCTGTGGCCGGGAAGTGCAAACGTACACGTTTTCGGCCGAAAACGCGTTTTCCGGCGAAAACGCACACCACGGCTCTTTCTGAGAAAAAGCAAGCACGGAGGACGAGAATCGCTTTTGCCCTGCGTAGCGTTCCGGGCAGCGGGTAGAACCAGGCAGAGAATTCCCGGCTAGCAGCTGCCCTGTGGCCGGGAAGTGCAAACGTACACGTTTTCGGCCGAAAACGCGTTTTCCGGCGAAAAAGCACACCACGGCTCTTTCTGAGAAAAAGCAAGCACGGAGGACGAGAATCGCTTTTGCCCTGCGTAGCGTTCCGGGCAGGGGGTAGAACCAGGCAGAGAATTCCCGGCTAGCAGCTTCCCTGTGGCCGGGAAGTGCAAACGTACACGTTTTCGGCCGAAAACGCGTTTTCCCGCGAAAACGCACACCACGGCTCTTTCTGAGAAAAAGAAAGCACGGAGGACGAGAATCGCTTTTGCCCTGCGTAACGTTCTGAGCAGCGGGTAGAAATAGGCAGCGAATTCCCGGCTAGCAGCTTCCCTGTGGCCGGGAAGTGCAAACGTACACGTTTTCGGCCGAAAACGCGTTTTCCGGCGAAAACGCAGACCACGGCTCTTTCTGAGAAAAAGCAAGCACGGAGGACGAGAATCGCTTTTGCCCTGCGTAGCGTTCCGGGCAGCGGGTAGAACCAGGCAGAGAATTCCCGGCTAGCAGCTTCCCTGTGGCCGGGAAGTGCAAACGTACACGTTTTCGGCCGAAAACGCGTTTTCCGGCGAAAACGCACACCACGGCTCTTTCTGAGAAAAAGCAAGCACGGAGGACGAGAATCGCTTTTGCCCTGCGTAGCGTTCCGGGCAGCGGGTAGAACCAGGCAGAGAATTCCCGGCTAGCAGCTTCCCTGTGGCCGGGAAGTGCAAACGTACACGTTTTCGGCCGAAAACGCATTTTCCGGCGAAAACGCACACCACGGCTCTTTCTGAGAAAAAGCAAGCACGGAGGACGAGAATCGCTTTTGCCCTGCGTAGCGTTCTGAGCAGCGGGTAGAAATAGGCAGCGAATTGCCGGCTAGCAGCTTCCCTGTGGCCGGGAAGTGCAAACGTACACGTTTTCGGCCGAAAACGCGTTTTCCGGCGAAAACGCACACCACGGCTCTTTCTGAGAAAAAGCAAGCACGGAGGACGAGAATCGCTTTTGCCCTGCGTAGCGTTCCGGGCAGCGGGTAGAATCAGGCAGAGAATTCCCGGCTAGCAGCTGCCCTGTGGCCGGGAAGTGCAAACGTACACGTTTTCGCCGAAAACACGTTTTCCGGCGAAAACGCACACCACGGCTCTTTCTGAGAAAAAGCAAGCACGGAGGACGAGAATCGCTTTTGCCCTGCGTAGCGTTCCGGGCAGCGGGTAGAACCAGGCAGAGAATTCCCGGCTAGCAGCTTCCCTGTGGCCGGGAAGTGCAAACGTACACGTTTTCGGCCGAAAACGCGTTTTCCCGCGAAAACGCACACCACGGCTCTTTCTGAGAAAAAGCAAGCACGGAGGACGAGAATCGCTTTTGCCCTGCGTAGCGTTCCGGGCAGCGGGTAGAATCAGGCAGAGAATTCCCGGCTAGCAGCTGCCCTGTGGCCGGGAAGTGCAAACGTACACGTTTTCGCCGAAAACACGTTTTCCGGCGAAAACGCACACCACGGCTCTTTCTGAGAAAAAGCAAGCACGGAGGACGAGAATCGCTTTTGCCCTGCGTAGCGTTCCGGGCAGCGGGTAGAACCAGGCAGAGAATTCCCGGCTAGCAGCTTCCCTGTGGCCGGGAAGTGCAAACGTACACGTTTTCGGCCGAAAACGCGTTTTCCCGCGAAAACGCACACCACGGCTCTTTCTGAGAAAAAGCAAGCACGGAGGACGAGAATCGCTTTTGCCCTGCGTAGCGTTCCGGGCAGCGGGTAGAATCAGGCAGAGAATTCCCGGCTAGCAGCTGCCCTGTGGCCGGGAAGTGCAAACGTACACGTTTTCGCCGAAAACACGTTTTCCGGCGAAAACGCACACCACGGCTCTTTCTGAGAAAAAGCAAGCACGGAGGACGAGAATCGCTTTTGCCCTGCGTAGCGTTCCGGGCAGTGGGTAGAACCAGGCAGAGAATTCCCGGCTAGCAGCTTCCCTGTGGCCGGGAAGTGCAAACGTACACGTTTTCGGCCGAAAACGCGTTTTCCGGCGAAAACGCACACCACGGCTCTTTCTGAGAAAAAGCAAGCACGGAGGACGAGAATCGCTTTTGCCCTGCGTAGCGTTCCGGGCAGCGGGTAGAACCAGGCAGAGAATTCCCGGCTAGCAGCTTCCCTGTGGCGGGGAAGTGCAAACGTACACGTTTTCGGCCGAAAACGCGTTTTCCGGCGAAAACGCACACCACGGCTCTTTCTGAGAAAAAGCAAGCACGGAGGACGAGAATCGCTTTTGCCCTGCGTAGCGTTCTGAGCAGCGGGTAGAAATAGGCAGCGAATTGCCGGCTAGCAGCTTCCCTGTGGCCGGGAAGTGCAAACGTACACGTTTTCGGCCGAAAAGGCGTTTTCCGGCGAAAACGCACACCACGGCTCTTTCTGAGAAAAAGCAAGCACGGAGGACGAGAATCGCTTTTGCCCTGCGTAGCGTTCCGGGCAGCGGGTAGAACCAGGCAGAGAATTCCCGGCTAGCAGCTTCCCTGTGGCCGGGAAGTGCAAACGTACACGTTTTCGGCCGAAAACGCGTTTTCCGGCGAAAACGCACACCACGGCTCTTTCTGAGAAAAAGCAAGCACGGAGGACGAGAATCGCTTTTGCCCTGCGTAGCGTTCCGGGCAACGGGTAGAACCAGGCAGAGAATTCCCGGCTAGCAGCTTCCCTGTGGCCGGGAAGTGCAAACGTACACGTTTTCGGCCGAAAACGCGTTTTCCGGTGAAAACGCACACCACGGCTCTTTCTGAGAAAAAGCAAGCACGGAGGACGAGAATCGCTTTTGCCCTGCGTAGCGTTCCGGGCAGCGGGTAGAACCAGGCAGAGAATTCCCGGCTAGCAGCTTCCCTGTGGCCGGGAAGTGCAAACGTACACGTTTTCGGCCGAAAACGCGTTTTCCCGCGAAAACGCACACCACGGCTCTTTCTGAGAAAAAGCAAGCACGGAGGACGAGAATCGCTTTTGCCCTGCGTAGCGTTCCGGGCAGCGGGTAGAACCAGGCAGAGAATTCCCGGCTAGCAGCTTCCCTGTGGCCGGGAAGTGCAAACGTACACGTTTTCGCCGAAAACACGTTTTCCGGCGAAAACGCACACCACGGCTCTTTCTGAGAAAAAGCAAGCACGGAGGACGAGAATCGCTTTTGCCCTGCGTAGCGTTCCGGGCAGCGGGTAGAACCAGGCAGAGAATTCCCGGCTAGCAGCTTCCCTGTGGCCGGGAAGTGCAAACGTACACGTTTTCGGCCGAAAAAGCATTTTCCGGCGAAAACGCACACCACGGCTCTTTCTGAGAAAAAGCAAGCACGGAGGACGAGAATCGCTTTTGCCCTGCGTAGCGTTCTGAGCAGCGGGTAGAAATAGGCAGCGAATTCCCGGCTAGCAGCTTCCCTGTGGCCGGGAAGTGCAAACGTACACGTTTTCGGCCGAAAACGCGTTTTCCGGCGAAAACGCACACCACGGCTCTTTCTGAGAAAAAGCAAGCACGGAGGACGAGAATCGCTTTTGCCCTGCGTAGCGTTCCGGGCAGCGGGTAGAACCAGGCAGAGAATTCCCGGCTAGCAGCTTCCCTGTGGCCGGGAAGTGCAAACGTACACGTTTTCGGCCGAAAACGCGTTTTCCGGCGAAAACGCACACCACGGCTCTTTCTGAGAAAAAGCAAGCACGGAGGACGAGAATCGCTTTTGCCCTGCGTAGCGTTCCGGGCAGCGGGTAGAACCAGGCAGAGAATTCCCGGCTAGCAGCTGCCCTGTGGCCGGGAAGTGCAAACGTACACGTTTTCGGCCGAAAACGCGTTTTCCGGCGAAAAAGCACACCACGGCTCTTTCTGAGAAAAAGCAAGCACGGAGGACGAGAATCGCTTTTGCCCTGCGTAGCGTTCCGGGCAGTGGGTAGAACCAGGCAGAGAATTCCCGGCTAGCAGCTTCCCTGTGGCCGGGAAGTGCAAACGTACACGTTTTCGGCCGAAAACGCGTTTTCCCGCGAAAACGCACACCACGGCTCTTTCTGAGAAAAAGAAAGCACGGAGGACGAGAATCGCTTTTGCCCTGCGTAGCGTTCCGGGCAGCGGGTAGAACCAGGCAGCGAATTCCCGGCTAGCAGCTTCCCTGTGGCCGGGAAGTGCAAACGTACACGTTTTCGGCCGAAAACGCGTTTTCCGGCGAAAACGCACACCACGGCTCTTTCTGAGAAAAAGCAAGCACGGAGGACGAGAATCGCTTTTGCCCTGCGTAGCGTTCCGGGCAGCGGGTAGAACCAGGCAGAGAATTCCCGGCTAGCAGCTTCCCTGTGGCCGGGAAGTGCAAACGTACACGTTTTCGGCCGAAAACGCGTTTTCTAGCGAAAACGCACACCACGGCTCTTTCTGAGAAAAAGCAAGCACGGAGGACGAGAATCGGTTTTGCCCTGCGTAGCGTTCCGGGCAGCGGGTAGAACCAGGCAGTGAATTCCCGGCTAGCAGCTTCCCTGTGGCGGGGAAGTGCAAACGTACACGTTTTCGGCCGAAAATGCGTTTTCCGGCGAAAACGCACACCACGGCTCTTTCTGAGAAAAAGCAAGCACGGAGGACGAGAATCGCTTTTGCCCTGCGTAGCGTTCTGAGCAGCGGGTAGAAATAGGCAGCGAATGGCCGGCTAGCAGCTTCCCTGTGGCCGGGAAGTGCAAACGTACACGTTTTCGGCCGAAAAGGCGTTTTCCGGCGAAAAAGCACACCATGGCTCTTTCTGAGAAAAAGCAAGCACGGAGGACGAGAATCGCTTTTGCCCTGCGTAGTGTTCCGGGCAGCGGGTAGAACCAGGCAGAGAATTCCCGGCTAGCAGCTTCCCTGTGGCCGGGAAGTGCAAACGTACACGTTTTCGGCCGAAAACGCGTTTTCCGGCGATAAAGCACACCACGGCTCTTTCTGAGAAAAAGCAAGCACGGAGGACGAGAATCGCTTTTGCCCTGCGTAGCGTTCCGGGCAGCGGGTAGAACCAGGCAGAGAATTCCCGTCTAGCAGCTTCCCTGTGGCCGGGAAGTGCAAACGTACACGTTTTCGGCCGAAAACGCGTTTTCCGGTGAAAACGCACACCACGGCTCTTTCTGAGAAAAAGCAAGCACGGAGGACGAGAATCGCTTTTGCCCTGCGTAGCGTTCCGGGCAGCGGGTAGAACCAGGCAGAGAATTCCCGGCTAGCAGCTTCCCTGTGGCCGGGAAGTGCAAACGTACACGTTTTCGGCCGAAAACGCGTTTTCCCGCGAAAACGCACACCACGGCTCTTTCTGAGAAAAAGCAAGCACGGAGGACGAGAATCGCTTTTGCCCTGCGTAGCGTTCCGGGCAGCGGGTAGAACCAGGCAGAGAATTCCCGGCTAGCAGCTTCCCTGTGGCCGGGAAGTGCAAACGTACACGTTTTCGGCCGAAAACACGTTTTCCGGCGAAAACGCACACCACGGCTCTTTCTGAGAAAAAGCAAGCACGGAGGACGAGAATCGCTTTTGCCCTGCGTAGCGTTCTGAGCAGCGGGTAGAAATAGGCAGCGAATTGCCGGCTAGCAGCTTCCCTGTGGCCGGGAAGTGCAAACGTACACGTTTTCGGCCGAAAAAGCATTTTCCGGCGAAAACGCACACCACGGCTCTTTCTGAGAAAAAGCAAGCACGGAGGACTAGAATCGCTTTTGCCCTGCGTAGCGTTCTGAGCAGCGGGTAGAAATAGGCAGCGAATTGCCGGCTAGCAGCTTCCCTGTGGCCGGGAAGTGCAAACGTACACGTTTTCGGCCGAAAACGCGTTTTCCGGCGAAAACGCACACCACGGCTCTTTCTGAGAAAAAGCAAGCACGGAGGACGAGAATCGCTTTTGCCCTGCGTAGCGTTCCGGGCAGCGGGTAGAATCAGGCAGAGAATTCCCGGCTAGCAGCTTCCCTGTGGCCGGGAAGTGCAAACGTACACGTTTTCGGCCGAAAACGCGTTTTCTGGCGAAAACGCACACCACGGCTCTTTCTGAGAAAAAGCAAGCACGGAGGACGAGAATCGCTTTTGCCCTGCGTAGCGTTCCGGGCAGCGGGTAGAACCAGGCAGAGAATTCCCGGCTAGCAGCTTCCCTGTGGCCGGGAAGTGCAAACGTACACGTTTTCGGCCGAAAACGCGTTTTCCCGCGAAAACGCACACCACGGCTCTTTCTGAGAAAAAGCAAGCACGGAGGACGAGAATCGCTTTTGCCCTGCGTAGCGTTCCGGGCAGCGGGTAGAATCAGGCAGAGAATTCCCGGCTAGCAGCTGCCCTGTGGCCGGGAAGTGCAAACGTACACGTTTTCGCCGAAAACACGTTTTCCGGCGAAAACGCACACCACGGCTCTTTCTGAGAAAAAGCAAGCACGGAGGACGAGAATCGCTTTTGCCCTGCGTAGCGTTCCGGGCAGCGGGTAGAACCAGGCAGAGAATTCCCGGCTAGCAGCTTCCCTGTGGCCGGGAAGTGCAAACGTACACGTTTTCGGCCGAAAACGCGTTTTCCGGCGAAAACGCACACCACGGCTCTTTCTGAGAAAAAGCAAGCACGGAGGACGAGAATCGCTTTTGCCCTGCGTAGCGTTCCGGGCAGCGGGTAGAACCAGGCAGAGAATTCCCGGCTAGCAGCTTCCCTGTGGCGGGGAAGTGCAAACGTACACGTTTTCGGCCGAAAACGCGTTTTCCGGCGAAAACGCACACCACGGCTCTTTCTGAGAAAAAGCAAGCACGGAGGACGAGAATCGCTTTTGCCCTGCGTAGCGTTCTGAGCAGCGGGTAGAAATAGGCAGCGAATTGCCGGCTAGCAGCTTCCCTGTGGCCGGGAAGTGCAAACGTACACGTTTTCGGCCGAAAAGGCGTTTTCCGGCGAAAACGCACACCACGGCTCTTTCTGAGAAAAAGCAAGCACGGAGGACGAGAATCGCTTTTGCCCTGCGTAGCGTTCCGGGCAGCGGGTAGAACCAGGCAGAGAATTCCCGGCTAGCAGCTTCCCTGTGGCCGGGAAGTGCAAACGTACACGTTTTCGGCCGAAAACGCGTTTTCCCGCGAAAACGCACACCACGGCTCTTTCTGAGAAAAAGCAAGCACGGAGGACGAGAATCGCTTTTGCCCTGCGTAGCGTTCCGGGCAGCGGGTAGAACCAGGCAGAGAATTCCCGGCTAGCAGCTTCCCTGTGGCCGGGAAGTGCAAACGTACACGTTTTCGCCGAAAACACGTTTTCCGGCGAAAACGCACACCACGGCTCTTTCTGAGAAAAAGCAAGCACGGAGGACGAGAATCGCTTTTGCCCTGCGTAGCGTTCCGGGCAGCGGGTAGAACCAGGCAGAGAATTCCCGGCTAGCAGCTTCCCTGTGGCCGGGAAGTGCAAACGTACACGTTTTCGGCCGAAAAAGCATTTTCCGGCGAAAACGCACACCACGGCTCTTTCTGAGAAAAAGCAAGCACGGAGGACGAGAATCGCTTTTGCCCTGCGTAGCGTTCTGAGCAGCGGGTAGAAATAGGCAGCGAATTCCCGGCTAGCAGCTTCCCTGTGGCCGGGAAGTGCAAACGTACACGTTTTCGGCCGAAAACGCGTTTTCCGGCGAAAACGCACACCACGGCTCTTTCTGAGAAAAAGCAAGCACGGAGGACGAGAATCGCTTTTGCCCTGCGTAGCGTTCCGGGCAGCGGGTAGAATCAGGCAGAGAATTCCCGGCTAGCAGCTGCCCTGTGGCCGGGAAGTGCAAACGTACACGTTTTCGCCGAAAACACGTTTTCCGGCGAAAACGCACACCACGGCTCTTTCTGAGAAAAAGCAAGCACGGATGACGAGAATCGCTTTTGCCCTGCGTAGCGTTCCGGGCAGCGGGTAGAACCAGGCAGAGAATTCCCGGCTAGCAGCTTCCCTGTGGCCGGGAAGTGCAAACGTACACGTTTTCGGCCGAAAACGCGTTTTCCGGCGAAAACGCACACCACGGCTCTTTCTGAGAAAAAGCAAGCACGGAGGACGAGAATCGCTTTTGCCCTGCGTAGCGTTCCGGGCAGCGGGTAGAATCAGGCAGAGAATTCCCGGCTAGCAGCTGCCCTGTGGCCGGGAAGTGCAAACGTACACGTTTTCGCCGAAAACACGTTTTCCGGCGAAAACGCACACCACGGCTCTTTCTGAGAAAAAGCAAGCACGGAGGACGAGAATCGCTTTTGCCCTGCGTAGCGTTCCGGGCAGCGGGTAGAACCAGGCAGAGAATTCCCGGCTAGCAGCTTCCCTGTGGCCGGGAAGTGCAAACGTACACGTTTTCGGCCGAAAACGCGTTTTCCGGCGAAAACGCACACCACGGCTCTTTCTGAGAAAAAGCAAGCACGGAGGACGAGAATCGGTTTTGCCCTGCGTAGCGTTCCGGGCAGCGGGTAGAACCAGGCAGAGAATTCCCGGCTAGCAGCTTCCCTGTGGCGGGGAAGTGCAAACGTACACGTTTTCGGCCGAAAACGCGTTTTCCGGCGAAAACGCACACCACGGCTCTTTCTGAGAAAAAGCAAGCACGGAGGACGAGAATCGCTTTTGCCCTGCGTAGCGTTCTGAGCAGCGGGTAGAAATAGGCAGCGAATTGCCGGCTAGCAGCTTCCCTGTGGCCGGGAAGTGCAAACGTACACGTTTTCGGCCGAAAAGGCGTTTTCCGGCGAAAACGCACACCACGGCTCTTTCTGAGAAAAAGCAAGCACGGAGGACGAGAATCGGTTTTGCCCTGCGTAGCGTTCTGAGCAGCGGGTAGAAATAGGCAGCGAATTGCCGGCTAGCAGCTTCCCTGTGGCCGGGAAGTGCAAACGTACACATTTTCGGCCGAAAACGCGTTTTCCGGCGAAAACGCACACCACGGCTCTTTCTGAGAAAAAGCAAGCACGGAGGACGAGAATCGCTTTTGCCCTGCGTAGCGTTCCGGGCAGCGGGTAGAACCAGGCAGAGAATTCCCGGCTAGCAGCTTCCCTGTGGCCGGGAAGTGCAAACGTACACGTTTTCGGCCGAAAACGCGTTTTCCGGCGAAAACGCACACCACGGCTCTTTCTGAGAAAAAGCAAGCACGGAGGACGAGAATCGGTTTTGCCCTGCGTAGCGTTCTGAGCAGCGGGTAGAAATAGGCAGCGAATTGCCGGCTAGCAGCTTCCCTGTGGCGGGGAAGTGCAAACGTACACGTTTTCGTCCGAAAACGCGTTTTCCGGCGAAAACGCACACCACGGCTCTTTCTGAGAAAAAGCAAGCACGGAGGACGAGAATCGCTTTTGCCCTGCGTAGCGTTCCTGGCAGCGGGTAGAACCAGGCAGAGAATTCCCGTCTAGCAGCTTCCCTGTTGCGGGGAAGTGCAAACGTACACGTTTTCGGCCGAAAACGCATTTTCCGGCGAAAACGCACACCACGGCTCTTTCTGAGAAAAAGCAAGCACGGAGGACGAGAATCGCTTTTGCCCTGCGTAGCGTTCCGGGCAGCGGGTAGAACCAGGCAGAGAATTCCCGGCTAGCAGCTTCCCTGTGGCCGGGAAGTGCAAACGTACACGTTTTCGGCCGAAAACGCGTTTTCTAGCGAAAACGCACACCACGGCTCTTTCTGAGAAAAAGCAAGCACGGAGGACGAGAATCGCTTTTGCCCTGCGTAGTGTTCCGGGCAGCGGGTAGAACCAGGCAGAGAATTCCCGGCTAGCAGCTTCCCTGTGGCCGGGAAGTGCAAACGTACACGTTTTCGGCCGAAAACGCGTTTTCCGGCGAAAACGCACACCACGGCTCTTTCTGAGAAAAAGCAAGCACGGAGGACGAGAATCGCTTTTGCCCTGCGTAGCGTTCCGGGTAGCGGGTAGAACCAGGCAGAGAATTCCCGGCTAGCAGCTGCCCTGTGGCCGGGAAGTGCAAACGTACACGTTTTCGGCCGAAAACGCGTTTTACCGCGAAAACGCACACCACGGCTCTTTCTGAGAAAAAGCAAGCACGGAGGACGAGAATCGCTTTTGCCCTGCGTAGTGTTCCGGGCAGCGGGTAGAACCAGGCAGAGAATTCCCGGCTAGCAGCTTCCCTGTGGCGGGGAAGTGCAAACGTACACGTTTTCGGCCGAAAACGCGTTTTCTGGCGAAAACGCACACCACGGCTCTTTCTGAGAAAAAGCAAGCACGGAGGACGAGAATCGCTTTTGCCCTGCGTAGCGTTCCGGGCAGCGGGTAGAACCAGGCAGAGAATTCCCGGCTAGCAGCTTCCCTGTGGCCAGGAAGTGCAAACGTACACGTTTTCGGCCGAAAACGCGTTTTCCGGCGAAAACGCACACCACGGCTCTTTCTGAGAAAAAGCAAGCACGGAGGACGAGAATCGCTTTTGCCCTGCGTAGCGTTCCGGGCAGCGGGTAGAACCAGGCAGAGAATTCCCGGCTAGCAGCTTCCCTGTGGCCGGGAAGTGCAAACGTACACGTTTTCGGCCGAAAACGCGTTTTCCGGCGAAAACGCACACCACGGCTCTTTCTGAGAAAAAGCAAGCACGGAGGACGAGAATCGCTTTTGCCCTGCGTAGTGTTCCGGGCAACGGGTAGAACCAGGCAGAGAATTCCCGGCTAGCAGCTTCCCTGTGGCCGGGAAGTGCAAACGTACACGTTTTCGCCGAAAACGCATTTTCCGGCGAAAACGCACACCACGGCTCTTTCTGAGAAAAAGCAAGCACGGAGGACTAGAATCGCTTTTGCCCTGCGTAGCGTTCCGGGCAGCGGGTAGAACCAGGCAGAGAATTCCCGGCTAGCAGCTTCCCTGTGGCCGGGAAGTGCAAACGTACACGTTTTCGGCCGAAAACGCGTTTTCCGGCGAAAACGCACACCACGGCTCTTTCTGAGAAAAAGCAAGCACGGAGGACGAGAATCGCTTTTGCCCTGCGTAGCGTTCCGGGCAGCGGGTAGAACCAGGCAGAGAATTCCCGGCTAGCAGCTTCCCTGTGGCCGGGAAGTGCAAACGTACACGTTTTCGGCCGAAAACGCGTTTATCGGCGAAAACGCACACCACGGCTCTTTCTGAGAAAAAGCAAGCACGGAGGACGAGAATCGCTTTTGCCCTCTGTAACGTTCTGAGCACCGGGTAGAAATAGGCAGCGAATTGCCGGCTAGCAGCTTCCCTGTGGCCGGGAAGTGCAAACGTACACGTTTTCGTCCGAAAACGCGTTTTCCGGCGAAAACGCACACCACGGCTCTTTCTGAGAAAAAGCAAGCACGGAGGACGAGAATCGCTTTTGCCCTGCGTAGCGTTCCTGGCAGCGGGTAGAACCAGGCAGAGAATTCCCGTCTAGCAGCTTCCCTGTTGCGGGGAAGTGCAAACGTACACGTTTTCGGCCGAAAACGCGTTTTCCCGCGAAAACGCACACCACGGCTCTTTCTGAGAAAAAGCAAGCACGGAGGACGAGAATCGCTTTTGCCCTGCGTAGCGTTCCGGGCAGCGGGTAGAACCAGGCAGAGAATTCCCGGCTAGCAGCTTCCCTGTGGCCGGGAAGTGCAAACGTACACGTTTTCGGCCGAAAACGCGTTTTCCAGCGAAAACGCACACCACGGCTCTTTCTGAGAAAAAGCAAGAACGGAGGACGAGAATCGCTTTTGCCCTGCGTAGTGTTCCGGGCAACGGGTAGAACCAGGCAGAGAATTCCCGGCTAGCAGCTTCCCTGTGGCCGGGAAGTGCAAACGTACACGTTTTCGCCGAAAACGCATTTTCCGGCGAAAACGCACACCACGGCTCTTTCTGAGAAAAAGCAAGCACGGAGGACGAGAATCGCTTTTGCCCTGCGTAGCGTTCCGGGCAGCGGGTAGAACCAGGCAGAGAATTCCCGGCTAGCAGCTTCCCTGTGGCCGGGAAGTGCAAACGTACACGTTTTCGGCCGAAAACGCGTTTTCTGGCGAAAACGCACACCACGGCTCTTTCTGAGAAAAAGCAAGCACGGAGGACGAGAATCGCTTTTGCCCTGCGTAGTGTTCCGGGCACCGGGTAGAACCAGGCAGAGAATTCCCGGCTAGCAGCTTCCCTGTGGCCGGGAAGTGCAAACGTACACGTTTTCGGCCGAAAACGCGTTTTCCGGCGAAAACGCACACCACGGCTCTTTCTGAGAAAAAGCAAGCACGGAGGACGAGAATCGATTTTGCCCTGCGTAGCGTTCCGGGCAGCGGGTAGAACCAGGCAGAGAATTCCCGGCTAGCAGCTTCCCTGTGGCGGGGAAGTGCAAACGTACACGTTTTCGGCCGAAAACGCGTTTTCCGGCGAAAACGCACACCACGGCTCTTTCTGAGAAAAAGCAAGCACGGAGGACGAGAATCGCTTTTGCCCTGCGTAGCGTTCCGGGCAGCGGGTAGAACCAGGCAGAGAATTCCCGGCTAGCAGCTTCCCTGTGGCCAGGAAGTGCAAACGTACACGTTTTCGGCCGAAAACGCGTTTTCCGGCGAAAACGCACACCACGGCTCTTTCTGAGAAAAAGCAAGCACGGAGGACGAGAATCGCTTTTGCCCTGCGTAGCGTTCCGGGCAGCGGGTAGAACCAGGCAGAGAATTCCCGGCTAGCAGCTTCCCTGTGGCCGGGAAGTGCAAACGTACACGTTTTCGGCCGAAAACGCGTTTTCCGGCGAAAACGCACACCACGGCTCTTTCTGAGAAAAAGCAAGCACGGAGGACGAGAATCGCTTTTGCCCTGCGTAGCGTTCCGGGCAGCGGGTAGAACCAGGCAGAGAATTCCCGGCTAGCAGCTTCCCTGTGGCCGGGAAGTGCAAACGTACACGTTTTCGGCCGAAAACGCGTTTTCCGGCGAAAACGCACACCACGGCTCTTTCTGAGAAAAGCAAGCACGGAGGACGAGAATCGCTTTTGCCCTGCGTAGCGTTCCGGGCAGCGGGTAGAACCAGGCAGAGAATTCCCGGCTAGCAGCTTCCCTGTGGCGGGGAAGTGCAAACGTACACGTTTTCGGCCGAAAACGCGTTTTCCGGCGAAAACGCACACCACGGCTCTTTCTGAGAAAAAGCAAGCACGGAGGACGAGAATCGCTTTTGCCCTGCGTAGCGTTCCGGGCAGCGGGTAGAACCAGGCAGAGAGTTCCCGGCTAGCAGCTTCCCTGTGGCCGGGAAGTGCAAACGTACACGTTTTCGCCGAAAACGCGTTTACCGGCGAAAACGCACACCACGGCTCTTTCTGAGAAAAAGCAAGCACGGAGGACGAGAATCGCTTTTGCCCTGCGTAGCGTTCCGGGCAGCGGGTAGAACCAGGCAGAGAATTCCCGGCTAGCAGCTTCCCTGTGGCCGGGAAGTGCAAACGTACACGTTTTCGGTCGAAAACGCGTTTACCGGCGAAAACGCACACCACGGCTCTTTCTGAGAAAAAGCAAGCACGGAGGACGAGAATCGCTTTTGCCCTGCGTAGCGTTCCGGGCAGCGGGTAGAACCAGGCAGAGAATTCCCGGCTAGCAGCTTCCCTGTGGCGGGGAAGTGCAAACGTACACGTTTTCGGCCGAAAACGCGTTTTCCGGCGAAAACGCACACCACGGCTCTTTCTGAGAAAAAGCAAGCACGGAGGACGAGAATCGCTTTTGCCCTGCGTAGCGTTCCGGGCAGCGGGTAGAACCAGGCAGAGAATTCCCGGCTAGCAGCTTCCCTGTGGCCGGGAAGTGCAAACGTACACGTTTTCGGCCGAAAACGCGTTTTCCCGCGAAAACGCACACCACAGCTCTTTCTGAGAAAAAGAAAGCACGGAGGACGAGAATCGCTTTTGCCCTGCGTAGCGTTCCGGGCAGCGGGTAGAACCAGGCAGAGAATTCCCGGCTAGCAGCTTCCCTGTGGCGGGGAAGTGCAAACGTACACGTTTTCGGCCGAAAACGCATTTTCCGGCGAAAAAGCCCACCATGGCTCTTTCTGAGAAAAAGCAAGCACGACGGACGAGAATCGCTTTTGCCCTGCGTAGCGTTCCGGGCAGCGGGTAGAACCAGGCAGAGAATTTCCGGCTAGCAGCTTCCCTGTGGCCGGGAAGTGCAAACGTACACGTTTTCGGCCGAAAACGCGTTTTCCGGCGAAAACGCACACCACGGCTCATTCTGAGAAAAAGCAAGCACGGAGGACGAGAATCGCTTTTGCCCTGCGTAGCGCTCCGGGCAGAGGGTAGAACCAGGCAGAGAATTCCCGTCTAGCAGCTTCCCTGTGGCGGGGAAGTGCAAACGTACACGTTTTCGGCCGAAAACGCGTTTTCCGGCGAAAACGCACACCACGGCTCTTTCTGAGAAAAAGCAAGCACGGAGGACGAGAATCGCTTTTGCCCTGCGTAGCGTTCCGGGCAGCGGGTAGAACCAGGCAGAGAATTCCCGGCTAGCAGCTTCCCTGTGGCCGGGAAGTGCAAACGTACACGTTTTCGGCCGAAAACGCGTTTTCCGGCGAAAACGCACACCACGGCTCTTTCTGAGAAAAAGCAAGCACGGAGGACGAGAATCGCTTTTGCCCTGCGTAGCGTTCCGGGCAGCGGGTAGAACCAGGCAGAGAATTCCCGGCTAGCAGCTTCCCTGTGGCGGGGAAGTGCAAACGTACACGTTTTCGGCCGAAAACGCGTTTTCCGACGAAAACGCACACCACGGCTCTTTCTGAGAAAAAGCAAGCACGGAGGACGAGAATCGCTTTTGCCCTGCGTAGCGTTCCAGGCAGCGGGTAGAACCAGGCAGAGAATTCCCGGCTAGCAGCTTCCCTGTGGCCGGGAAGTGCAAACGTACACGTTTTCGGCCGAAAACGCGTTTTCCGGCGAAAACGCACACCACGGCTCTTTCTGAGAAAAAGCAAGCACGGAGGACGAGAATCGCTTTTGCCCTGCGTAGCGTTCCGGGCAGCGGGTAGAACCAGGCAGAGAATTCCCGGCTAGCAGCTTCCCTGTGGCCGGGAAGTGCAAACGTACACGTTTTCGGCCGAAAACGCGTTTATCGGCGAAAACGCACACCACGGCTCTTTCTGAGAAAAAGCAAGCACGGAGGACGAGAATCGCTTTTGCCCTGTGTAACGTTCTGAGCACCGGATAGAAATAGGCAGCGAATTGCCGGCTAGCAGCTTCCCTGTGGCGGGGAAGTGCAAACGTACACGTTTTCGTCCGAAAACGCGTTTTCCGGCGAAAACGCACACCACGGCTCTTTCTGAGAAAAAGCAAGCACGGAGGACGAGAATCGCTTTTGCCCTGCGTAGCGTTCCTGGCAGCGGGTAGAACCAGGCAGAGAATTCCCGTCTAGCAGCTTCCCTGTTGCGGGGAAGTGCAAACGTACACGTTTTCGGCCGAAAACGCATTTTCCGGCGAAAACGCACACCACGGCTCTTTCTGAGAAAAAGCAAGCACGGAGGACGAGAATCGCTTTTGCCCTGCTTAGCGCTCCGGGCAGAGGGTAGAACCAGGCAGAGAATTCCCGTCTAGCAGCTTCCCTGTGGCGGGGAAGTGCAAACGTACACGTTTTCGGCCGAAAACGCGTTTTCCGGCGAAAACGCACACCACGGCTCTTTCTGAGAAAAAGCAAGCACGGAGGACGAGAATCGCTTTTGCCCTGCGTAGCGTTCCGGGCAGCGGGTAGAACCAGGCAGAGAATTCCCGGCTAGCAGCTTCCCTGTGGCCGGGAAGTGCAAACGTACACGTTTTCGGCCGAAAACGCGTTTTCCGGCGAAAACGCACACCACGGCTCTTTCTGAGAAAAAGCAAGCACGGAGGACGAGAATCGCTTTTGCCCTGCGTAGCGTTCCGGGCAGCGGGTAGAACCAGGCAGAGAATTCCCGGCTAGCAGCTTCCCTGTGGCGGGGAAGTGCAAACGTACACGTTTTCGGCCGAAAACGCGTTTTCCGACGAAAACGCACACCACGGCTCTTTCTGAGAAAAAGCAAGCACGGAGGACGAGAATCGCTTTTGCCCTGCGTAGCGTTCCAGGCAGCGGGTAGAACCAGGCAGAGAATTCCCGGCTAGCAGCTTCCCTGTGGCCGGGAAGTGCAAACGTACACGTTTTCGGCCGAAAACGCGTTTTCCGGCGAAAACGCACACCACGGCTCTTTCTGAGAAAAAGCAAGCACGGAGGACGAGAATCGCTTTTGCCCTGCGTAGCGTTCCGGGCAGCGGGTAGAACCAGGCAGAGAATTCCCGGCTAGCAGCTTCCCTGTGGCCGGGAAGTGCAAACGTACACGTTTTCGGCCGAAAACTCGTTTTCCCGCGAAAACGCACACCACGGCTCTTTCTGAGAAAAAGAAAGCACGGAGGACGAGAATCGCTTTTGCCCTGCGTAGCGTTCCGGGCAGCGGGTAGAACCAGGCAGAGAATTCCCGGCTAGCAGCTTCCCTGTGGCGGGGAAGTGCAAACGTACACGTTTTCGGCCGAAAACGCGTTTTCCGGCGAAAACGCACACCACGGCTCTTTCTGAGAAAAAGCAAGCACGGAGGACGAGAATCGCTTTTGCCCTGCGTAGCGTTCCGGGCAGCGGGTAGAACCAGGCAGAGAATTCCCGGCTAGCAGCTTCCCTGTGGCGGGGAAGTGCAAACGTACACGTTTTCGGCCGAAAACGCGTTTTCCGGCGAAAACGCACACCACGGCTCTTTCTGAGAAAAAGCAAGCACGGAGGACGAGAATCGCTTTTGCCCTGCGTAGTGTTCCGGGCAGCGTGTAGAACCAGGCAGAGAATTCCCGGCTAGCAGCTTCCCTGTGGCCGGGAAGTGCAAACGTACACGTTTTCGCCGAAAACGCGTTTTCCGGCGAAAACGCACACCACGGCTCTTTCTGAGAAAAAGCAAGCACGGAGGACGAGAATCGCTTTTGCCCTGCGTAGCGTTCCGGGCAGCGGGTAGAACCAGGCAGAGAATTCCCGTCTAGCAGCTTCCCTGTGGCCGGGAAGTGCAAACGTACACGTTTTCGGCCGAAAACGCGTTTTCTGGCGAAAACGCACACCACGGCTCTTTCTGAGAAAAAGCAAGCACGGAGGACGAGAATCGCTTTTGCCCTGCGTAGCGTTCCGGGCAGCGGGTAGAACCAGGCAGAGAATTCCCGGCTAGCAGCTTCCCTGTGGCCGGGAAGTGCAAACGTACACGTTTTCGGCCGAAAACGCGTTTTCCGGCGAAAACGCACACCACGGATCTTTCTGAGAAAAAGCAAGCACGGAGGACGAGAATCGCTTTTGCCCTGCGTAGCGTTCCGGGCAGCGGGTAGAACCAGGCAGAGAGTTCCCGGCTAGCAGCTTCCCTGTGGCCGGGAAGTGCAAACGTACACGTTTTCGCCGAAGACGCGTTTACCGGCGAAAACGCACACCACGGCTCTTTCTGAGAAAAAGCAAGCACGGAGGACGAGATTCGCTTTTGCCCTGCGTAGCGTTCCGGGCAGCGGGTAGAACCAGGCAGAGAATTCCCGGCTAGCAGCTTCCCTGTGGCGGGGAAGTGCAAACGTACACGTTTTCGGCCGAAAACGCATTTTCCGGCGAAAAAGCACACCATGGCTCTTTCTGAGAAAAAGCAAGCACGACGGACGAGAATCGCTTTTGCCCTGCGTAGCGTTCCGGGCAGCGGGTAGAACCAGGCAGAGAATTCCCGTCTAGCAGCTTCCCTGTGGCCGGGAAGTGCAAACGTACACGTTTTCGGCCGAAAACGCGTTTTCCGGCGAAAACGCACACCACGGCTCTTTCTGAGAAAAAGCAAGCACGGAGGACGAGAATCGCTTTTGCCCTGCGTAGCGCTCCGGGCAGAGGGTAGAACCAGGCAGAGAATTCCCGTCGAGCAGCTTCCCTGTGGCGGGGAAGTGCAAACGTACATGTTTTCGGCCGAAAACGCGTTTTCCGGCGAAAACGCACACCACGGCTCTTTCTGAGAAAAAGCAAGCACGGAGGACGAGAATCGCTTTTGCCCTGCGTAGCGTTCCGGGCAGCGGGTAGAACCAGGCAGAGAATTCCCGGCTAGCAGCTTCCCTGTGGCCGGGAAGTGCAAACGTACACGTTTTCGGCCGAAAACGCGTTTTCCGGCGAAAACGCACACCACGGCTCTTTCTGAGAAAAAGCAAGCACGGAGGACGAGAATCGCTTTTGCCCTGCGTAGCGTTCCGGGCAGCGGGTAGAACCAGGCAGAGAATTCCCGGCTAGCAGCTTCCCTGTGGCCGGGAAGTGCAAACGTACACGTTTTCGTCCGAAAACTCGTTTTCCGGCGACAACGCACACCACGGCTCTTTCTGAGAAAAAGCAAGCACGGAGGACGAGAATCGCTTTTGCCCTGCGTAGCGTTCCGGGCAGCGGGTAGAACCAGGCAGAGAATTCCCGGCTAGCAGCTTCCCTGTGGCCGGGAAGTGCAAACGTACACGTTTTCGGCCGAAAACGCGTTTTCCGGCGAAAACGCACACCACGGATCTTTCTGAGAAAAAGCAAGCACGGAGGACGAGAATCGCTTTTGCCCTGCGTAGCGTTCCGGGCAGCGGGTAGAACCAGGCAGAGAATTCCCGGCTAGCAGCTTCCCTGTGGCCGGGAAGTGCAAACGTACACGTTTTCGGCCGAAAACGCGTTTTCCGACGAAAACGCACACCACGGCTCTTTCTGAGAAAAAGCAAGCACGGAGGACGAGAATCGCTTTTGCCCTGCGTAGCGTTCCGGGCAGCGGGTAGAACCAGGCAGAGAATTCCCGGCTAGCAGCTTCCCTGTGGCCGGGAAGTGCAAACGTACACGTTTTCGTCCGAAAACGCGTTTTCCGGCGAAAACGCACACCACGGCTCTTTCTGAGAAAAAGCAAGCACGGAGGACGAGAATCGCTTTTGCCCTGCGTAGCGTTCCGGGCAGCGGGTAGAACCAGGCAGAGAATTCCCGGCTAGCAGCTTCCCTGTGGCCGGGAAGTGCAAACGTACACGTTTTCGGCCGAAAACTCGTTTTCCCGCGAAAACGCACACCACGGCTCTTTCTGAGAAAAAGAAAGCACGGAGGACGAGAATCGCTTTTGCCCTGCGTAGCGTTCCGGGCAGCGGGTAGAACCAGGCAGAGAATTCCCGGCTAGCAGCTTCCCTGTGGCGGGGAAGTGCAAACGTACACGTTTTCGGCCGAAAACGCGTTTTCCGGCGAAAACGCACACCACGGCTCATTCTGAGAAAAAGCAAGCACGGAGGACGAGAATCGCTTTTGCCCTGCGTAGCGCTCCGGGCAGCGGGTAGAACCAGGCAGAGAATTCCCGTCTAGCAGCTTCCCTGTGGCGGGGAAGTGCAAACGTACACGTTTACGGCCGAAAACGCGTTTTCCGGCGAAAACGCACACCACGGCTCTTTCTGAGAAAAAGCAAGCACGGAGGACGAGAATCGCTTTTGCCCTGCGTAGCGTTCCGGGCAGCGGGTAGAACCAGGCAGAGAATTCCCGGCTAGCAGCTTCCCTGTGGCCGGGAAGTGCAAACGTACACGTTTTCGGCCGAAAACGCGTTTTCCCGCGAAAATGCACACCACGGCTCTTTCTGAGAAAAAGAAAGCACGGAGGACGAGAATCGCTTTTGCCCTGCGTAGCGTTCCGGGCAGCGGGTAGAACAAGGCAGAGAATTCCCGGCTAGCAGCTTCCCTGTGGCGGGGAAGTGCAAACGTACACGTTTTCGGCCGAAAACGCGTTTTGCGGCGAAAACGCACACCACGGCTCTTTCTGAGATAAAGCAAGCACGGAGGACGAGAATCGCTTTTGCCCTGCGTAGCGTTCCGGGCAGCGGGTAGAACCAGGCAGAGAATTCCCGTCTAGCAGCTTCCCTGTGGCCGGGAAGTGCAAACGTACACGTTTTCGGCCGAAAAAGCGTTTTCCGGCGAAAACGCACACCACGGCTCATTCTGAGAAAAAGCAAGCACGGAGGACGAGAATCGCTTTTGCCCTGCGTAGCGCTCCGGGCAGAGGGTAGAACCAGGCAGAGAATTCCCGGCTAGCAGCTTCCCTGTGGCGGGGAAGTGCAAACGTACACGTTTTCGGCCGAAAACGCGTTTTCCGGCGAAAACGCACACCACGGCTCTTTCTGAGAAAAAGCAAGCACGGAGGACGAGAATCGCTTTTGCCCTGCGTAGCGTTCCGGGCAGCGGGTAGAACCAGGCAGAGAATTCCCGGCTAGCAGCTTCCCTGTGGCCGGGAAGTGCAAACGTACACGTTTTCGGCCGAAAACGCGTTTTCTGGCGAAAACGCACACCACGGCTCTTTCTGAGAAAAAGCAAGCACGGAGGACGAGAATCGCTTTTGCCCTGCGTAGCGTTCCGGGCAGCGGGTAGAACCAGGCAGAGAATTCCCGGCTAGCAGCTTCCCTGTGGCCGGGAAGTGCAAACGTACACGTTTTCTCCGAAAACGCGTTTTCCGGCGAAAACGTACACCACGGCTCTTTCTGAGAAAAAGCAAGCACGGAGGACGAGAATCGCTTTTGCCCTGCGTAGCGTTCCGGGCAGCGGGTAGAACCAGGCAGAGAATTCCCGGCTAGCAGCTTCCCTGTGCCCGGGAAGTGCAAACGTACACGTTTTCGGCCGAAAACGCGTTTTCCGGCGAAAACGCACACCACGGCTCTTTCTGAGAAAAAGCAAGCACGGAGGACGAGAATCGCTTTTGCCCTGCGTAGCGTTCCGGGCAGCGGGTAGAACCAGGCAGAGAATTCCCGTCTAGCTGCTTCCCTGTGGCCGGGAAGTGCAAACGTACACGTTTTCGGCCGAAAACGCGTTTTCCGGCGAAAACGCACACCACGGCTCTTTCTGAGAAAAAGCAAGCACGGAGGACGAGAATCGCTTTTGCCCTGCGTAGCGTTCCGGGCAGCGGGTAGAACCAGGCAGAGAATTCCCGGCTAGCAGCTTCCCTGTGGCGGGGAAGTGCAAACGTACACGTTTTCGGCCGAAAACGCGTTTTCTGGCGAAAACGCACACCACGGCTCTTTCTGAGAAAAAGCAAGCACGGAGGACGAGAATCGCTTTTGCCCTGCGTAGTGTTCCGGGCAGCGGGTAGAACCAGGCAGAGAATTCCCGTCTAGCAGCTTCCCTGTGGCCGGGAAGTGCAAACGTACACGTTTTCGTCGAAAAACGCGTTTTCCGGCGAAAACGCACACCACGGCTCTTTCTGAGAAAAAGCAAGCACGGAGGACGAGAATCGCTTTTGCCCTGCGTAGCGTTCCGGGCAGCGGGTAGAACCAGGCAGAGAATTCCCGGCTAGCAGCTTCCCTGTGGCCGGGAAGTGCAAACGTACACGTTTTCGGCCGAAAACGCGTTTTCTGGCGAAAACGCACACCACGGCTCTTTCTGAGAAAAAGCAAGCACGGAGGACGAGAACCGCTTTTGCCCTGCGTAGCGTTCCGGGCAGCGGGTAGAACCAGTCAGAGAATTCCCGTCTAGCAGCTTCCCTGTGGCCGGGATGTGCAAACGTACACGTTTTCGGCCGAAAACGCGTTTTCCCGCGAAAACGCACACCACGGCTCTTTCTGAGAAAAAGCAAGCACGGAGGACGAGAATCGCTTTTGCCCTGCGTAGCGTTCTGAGCAGCGGGTAGAAATAGGCAGCGAATTGCCGGCTAGTAGCTTCCCTGTGGCGGGGAAGTGCAAACGTACACGTTTTCGGCCGAAAACGCGTTTTCCGGCGAAAACGCACACCACGGCTCTTTCTGAGAAAAAGCAAGCACGGAGGACGAGAATCGCTTTTGCCGTGCGTAGCGTTCCGGGCAGCGGGTAGCACCAGGCAGAGAATTCCCGGCTAGCAGCTTCCCTGTGGCCGGGAAGTGCAAACGTACACGTTTTCGGCCGAAAACGCGTTTTCCCGCGAAAACGCACACCACGGCTCTTTCTGAGAAAAAGCAAGCACGGAGGACGAGAATCGCTTTTGCCCTGCGTAGCGTTCCGGGCAGCGGGTAGAACCAGGCAGAGAATTCCCGGCTAGCAGCTTCCCTGTGGCCGGGAAGTGCAAACGTACACGTTTTCGGCCGAAAACGCGTTTTCCCGCGAAAACGCACACCACTGCTCTTTCTGAGAAAAAGCAAGCATGGAGGACGAGAATCGCTTTTGCCCTGCGTAGCGTTCCGGGCAGGGGGTAGAACCAGGCAGAGAATTCCCTGATAGCAGCTTCCCTGTGGCGGGGAAGTGCAAACGTACAGGTTTTCGGCCGAAAACGCGTTTTGCGGCGAAAACGCACACCACGGCTCTTTCTGAGAAAAAACAAGCACGGAGGACGAGAATCGCTTTTGCCCTGCGTAGCGTTCTGAGCAGCGGGTAGAAATAGGCAGCGAATTGCCGGCTAGCAGCTTCCCTGTGGCCGGGAAGTGCAAACGTACACGTTTCCGGCCGAAAACGCGTTTTCCGGCGAAAACGCACACCATGGTTCTTTCTGAGAAAAAGCAAGCACGGAGGACGAGAATCGCTTTTGCCCTGCGTAGCGTTCCGGGCAGCGGGTAGAACCAGGCAGAGAATTCCCGGCTAGCAGCTTCCCTGTGGCCGGGAAGTGCAAACGTACACGTTTTCGGCCTAAAACGCGTTTTCCGGCGAAAACGCACACCACGTCTCTTTCTGAGAAAAAGCAAGCACGGAGGACGAGAATCGCTTTTGCCCTGCGTAGCGTTCCGGGCAGGGGGTAGAACCAGGCAGAGAATTCCCGGCTAGCAGCTTCCCTGTGGCCGGGAAGTGCAAACGTACACGTTTTCGGCCGAAAACGCGTTTTCCCGCGAAAACGCACACCACGGCTCTTTCTGAGAAAAAGCAAGCACGGAGGACGAGAATCGCTTTTGCCCTGCGTAGCGTTCCGGGCAGCGGGTAGAACCAGGCAGAGAATTCCCGGCTAGCAGCTTCCCTGTGGCCGGGAAGTGCAAACGTACACGTTTTCGGCCGAAAACGCGTTTTCCGGCGAAAACGCACACCACGGCTCTTTCTGAGAAAAAGCAAGCACGGAGGACGAGAATCGCTTTTGCCCTGCGTAGCGTTCCGGGCAGCGGGTAGAACCAGGCAGAGAATTCCCGTCTAGCAGCTTCCCTGTGGCCGGGAAGTGCAAACGTACACGTTTTCGCCGAAAACACGTTTTCCGGCGAAAACGCACACCACGGCTCTTTCTGAGAAAAAGCAAGCACGGAGGACGAGAATCGCTTTTGCCCTGCGTAGCGTTCCGGGCAGCGGGTAGAACCAGGCAGAGAATTCCCGGCTAGCAGCTTCCCTGTGGCCGGGAAGTGCAAACGTACACGTTAAAGCCGAAAACGCGTTTTCCGGCGAAAACGCACACCATGGCTCTTTCTGAGAAAAAGCAAGCACGGAGGACGAGAATCGCTTTTGCCCTGCGTAGCGTTCCGGGCAGCGGGTAGAACCAGGCAGAGAATTCCCGGCTAGCAGCTTCCCTGTGGCGGGGAAGTGCAAACGTACACGTTTTCGGCCGAAAACGCGTTTTGCCGCGAAAACGCACACCACGGCTCTTTCTGAGAAAAAGCAAGCACGGAGGACGAGAATCGCTTTTGCCCTGCGTAGCGTTCCGGGCAGCGGGTAGAACCAGGCAGAGAATTCCCGGCTAGCAGCTTCCCTGTGGCGGGGAAGTGCAAACGTACACGTTTTCGGCCGAAAACTCGTTTTCCGGCGAAAACGCACACCACGGCTCTTTCTGAGAAAAAGCAAGCACGGAGGACGAGAATCGCTTTTGCCCTGCGTAGCGTTCCGGGCAGCGGGTAGAACCAGGCAGAGAATTCCCGGCTAGCAGCTTCCCTGTGGCCGGGAAGTGCAAACGTACACGTTTTCGGCCGAAAACGCGTTTTCTGGCGAAAACGCACACCACGGCTCTTTCTGAGAAAAAGCAAGCACGGAGGACGAGAATCGCTTTTGCCCTGCGTAGCGTTCCGGGCAGCGGGTAGAACCAGGCAGAGAATTCCCGGCTAGCAGCTTCCCTGTGGCCGGGAAGTGCAAACGTACACGTTTTCGGCCGAAAAGGCGTTTACCGGCGAAAACGCACACCACGGCTCTTTCTGAGAAAAAGCAAGCACGGAGGACGAGAATCGCTTTTGCCCTGCGTAGCGTTCCGGGCAGCGGGTAGAACCAGGCAGAGAATTCCCGGCTAGCAGCTTCCCTGTGGCCGGGAAGTGCAAACGTACACGTTTTCGGCCGAAAACGCGTTTTCCGGCGAAAACGCACACCACGGCTCATTCTGAGAAAAAGCAAGCACGGAGGACGAGAATCGCTTTTGCCCTGCGTAGCGCTCCGGGCAGCGGGTAGAACCAGGCAGAGAATTCCCGGCTAGCAGCTTCCCTGTGGCGGGGAAGTGCAAACGTACACGTTTTCGGCCGAAAACGCGTTTTCTGGCGAAAACGCACACCACGGCTCTTTCTGAGAAAAAGCAAGCACGGAGGACGAGAATCGCTTTTGCCCTGCGTAGCGTTCCGGGCAGCGGGTAGAACCAGGCAGAGAATTCCCGGCTAGCAGCTTCCCTGTGGCGGGGAAGTGCAAACGTACACGTTTTCAGCCGAAAACGCGTTTTCCGGCGAAAACGCACACCACGGCTCTTTCTGAGAAAAAGCAAGCACGGAGGACGAGAATCGCTTTTGCCCTGCGTAGTGTTCCGGGCAGCGGGTAGAACCAGGCAGAGAATTCCCGGCTAGCAGCTTCCCTGTGGCCGGGAAGTGCAAACGTACACGTTTTCGTCCGAAAAAGCGTTTTCCGGCGAAAACGCACACCACGGCTCTTTCTGAGAAAAAGCAAGCACGGAGGACGAGAATCGCTTTTGCCCTGCGTAGCGTTCCGGGCAGCGGGTAGAACCAGGCAGAGAATTCCCGGCTAGCAGCTTCCCTGTGGCCGGGAAGTGCAAACGTACACGTTTTCGGCCGAAAACGCGTTTTCCCGCGAAAACGCACAACACGGCTCTTTCTGAGAAAAAGCAAGCACGGAGGACGAGAATCGCTTTTGCCCTGCGTAGCGTTCCGGGCAGCGGGTAGAACCAGGCAGAGAATTCCCGGCTAGCAGCTGCCCTGTGGCGGGGAAGTGCAAACGTACACGTTTTCGGCCGAAAACGCGTTTTCCGGCGAAAACGCACACCACGGCTCTTTCTGAGAAAAAGCAAGCACGGAGGACGAGAATCGCTTTTGCCCTGCGTAGCGTTCCGGGCAGCGGGTAGAACCAGGCAGAGAATTCCCGGCTAGCAGCTTCCCTGTGGCCGGGAAGTGCAAACGTACACGTTTTCGGCCGAAAACGCGTTTTGCCGCGAAAACGCACACCACGGCTCTTTCTGAGAAAAAGCAAGCACGGAGGACGAGAATCGCTTTTGCCCTGCGTAGCGTTCCGGGCAGCGGGTAGAACCAGGCAGAGAATTCCCGGCTAGCAGCTTCCCTGTGGCGGGGAAGTGCAAACGTACACGTTTTCGGCCGAAAACTCGTTTTCCGGCGAAAACGCACACCACGGCTCTTTCTGAGAAAAAGCAAGCACGGAGGACGAGAATCGCTTTTGCCCTGCGTAGCGTTCCGGGCAGCGGGTAGAACCAGGCAGAGAATTCCCGGCTAGCAGCTTCCGTGTGGCGGGGAAGTGCAAACGTACACGTTTTCGGCCGAAAACGCGTTTTCTGGCGAAAAAGCACACCACGGCTCTTTCTGAGAAAAAGCAAGCACGGAGGACGAGAATCGCTTTTGCCCTGCGTAGCGTTCCGGGCAGCGGGTAGAACCAGGCAGAGAATTCCCGGCTAGAAGCTTCCCTGTGGCCGGGAAGTGCAAACGTACACGTTTTCGGCCGAAAACGCGTTTTCTGGCGAAAACGCACACCACGGCTCTTTCTGAGAAAAAGCAAGCACGGAGGACGAGAATCGCTTTTGCCCTGCGTAGCGTTCCGGGCAGCGGGTAGAACCAGGCAGAGAATTCCCGTCTAGCAGCTTCCCTGTGGCCGGGAAGTGCAAACGTACACGTTTTCGGCCGAAAACGCGTTTTCCGGCGAAAACGCACACCACGGCTCTTTCTGAGAAAAAGCAAGCACGGAGGACGAGAATCGCTTTTGCCCTGCGTAGCGTTCCGTGCAGCGGGTAGAACCAGGCAGAGAATTCCCGGCTAGCAGCTTCCCTGTGGCCGGGAAGTGCAAACGTACACGTTTTCGGTGAAAACGCGTTTTCCGGCGAAAACGCACACCACGGCTCTTTCTGAGAAAAAGCAAGCACGGAGGACGAGAATCGCTTTTGCCCTGCGTAGCGTTCCGGGCAGCGGGTAGAACCAGGCAGAGAATTCCCGGCTAGCAGCTTCCCTGTGGCGGGGAAGTGCAAACGTACACGTTTTCGGCCGAAAACGCATTTTCCGGCGAAAACGCACACCACGGCTCTTTCTGAGAAAAAGCAAGCACGGAGGACGAGAATCGCTTTTGCCCTGCGTAGCGTTCCGGGCAGCGGGTAGAACCAGGCAGAGAATTCCCGGCTAGCAGCTTCCCTGTGGCCGGGAAGTGCAAACGTACTACGTTTTCGGCCGAAAACGCGTTTTCCGGCGAAAACGCACACCACGGCTCTTTCTGAGAAAAAGCAAGCACGGAGGACGAGAATCGCTTTTGCCCTGCGTAGCGTTCCGGGCAGCGGGTAGAACCAGGCAGAGAATTCCCGGCTAGCAGCTTCCCTGTGGCGGGGAAGTGCAAACGTACACGTTTTCGGCCGAAAACGCGTTTTCCGGCGAAAACGCACACCACGGCTCTTTCTGAGAAAAAGCAAGCACGGAGGACGAGAATCGCTTTTGCCCTGCGTAACGTTCTGAGTAGCGGGTAGAAATAGGCAGCGAATTGCCGGCTAGCAGCTTCCCTGTGGCCCGGAAGTGCAAACGTACACGTTTCCGGCCGAAAACGCGTTTTCCGGAGAAAAAGCACACCACGGCTCTTTCTGAGAAAAAGCAAGCACGGAGGACGAGAATCGCTTTTGCCCTGCGTAGTGTTCCGGGCAGCGGGTAGAACCAGGCAGAGAATTCCCGGCTAGCAGCTTCCCTGTGGCCGGGAAGTGCAAACGTACACGTTTTCGGCCGAAAACGCGTTTTCCGGCGAAAACGCACACCACGGCTCTTTCTCAGAAAAAGCAAGCACGGAGGACGAGAATCGCTTTTGCCCTGCGTAGCGTTCCGGGCAGCGGGTAGAACCAGGCAGAGAATTCCCGTCTAGCAGCTTCCCTGTGGCCGGGAAGTGCAAACGTACACGTTTTCGGCCGAAAACGCGTTTTCCGGCGAAAACGCACACCACGGCTCTTTCTGAGAAAAAGCAAGCACGGAGGACGAGAATCGCTTTTGCCCTGCGTAGCGTTCCGGGCAGCGGGTAGAACCAGGCAGAGAATTCCCGGCTAGCAGCTTCCCTGTGGCCGGGAAGTGCAAACGTACACGTTTTCGTCCGAAAAAGCGTTTTCCGGCGAAAAGGCACACCACGGCTCTTTCTGAGAAAAAGCAAGCACGGAGGACGAGAATCGCTTTTGCCCTGCGTAGCGTTCCGGGCAGCGGGTAGAACCAGTCAGAGAATTCCCGGCTAGCAGCTTCCCTGTGGCCGGGAAGTGCAAACGTACACGTTTTCGGCCGAAAACGCGTTTTGCCGCGAAAACGCACACCACGGCTCTTTCTGAGAAAAAGCAAGCACGGAGGACGAGAATCGCTTTTGCCCTGCGTAGCGTTCCGGGCAGCGGGTAGAACCAGGCAGAGAATTCCCGGCTAGCAGCTTCCCTGTGGCGGGGAAGTGCAAACGTACACGTTTTCGGCCGAAAACTCGTTTTCCGGCGAAAACGAACACCACGGCTCTTTCTGAGAAAAAGCAAGCACGGAGGACGAGAATCGCTTTTGCCCTGCGTAGCGTTCCGGGCAGCGGGTAGAACCAGGCAGAGAATTCCCGGCTAGCAGCTTCCGTGTGGCGGGGAAGTGCAAACGTACACGTTTTCGGCCGAAAACGCGTTTTCTGGCGAAAAAGCACACCACGGCTCTTTCTGAGAAAAAGCAAGCACGGAGGACGAGAATCGCTTTTGCCCTGCGTAGCGTTCCGGGCAGCGGGTAGAACCAGGCAGAGAATTCCCGGCTAGAAGCTTCCCTGTGGCCGGGAAGTGCAAACGTACACGTTTTCGGCCGAAAACGCGTTTTCTGGCGAAAACGCACACCACGGCTCTTTCTGAGAAAAAGCAAGCACGGAGGACGAGAATCGCTTTTGCCCTGCGTAGCGTTCCGGGCAGCGGGTAGAACCAGGCAGAGAATTCCCGGCTAGCAGCTTCCCTGTGGCCGGGAAGTGCAAACGTACACGTTTTCGGCCGAAAAGGCGTTTACCGGCGAAAACGCACACCACGGCTCTTTCTGAGAAAAAGCAAGCACGGAGGACGAGAATCGCTTTTGCCCTGCGTAGCGTTCCGGGCAGCGGGTAGAACCAGGCAGAGAATTCCCGGCTAGCAGCTTCCCTGTGGCCGGGAAGTGCAAACGTACACGTTTTCGGCCGAAAACGCGTTTTCCGGCGAAAACGCACACCACGGCTCATTCTGAGAAAAAGCAAGCACGGAGGACGAGAATCGCTTTTGCCCTGCGTAGCGTTCCGGGCAGCGGGTAGAACCAGGCAGAGAATTCCCGGCTAGCAGCTTCCCTGTGGCGGGGAAGTGCAAACGTACACGTTTTCGGCCGAAAACGCGTTTTCCGGCGAAAACGCACACCACGGCTCTTTCTGAGAAAAAGCAAGCACGGAGGACGAGAATCGCTTTTGCCCTGCGTAGTGTTCCGGGCAGCGGGTAGAACCAGGCAGAGAATTCCCGGCTAGCAGCTTCCCTGTGGCCGGGAAGTGCAAACGTACACGTTTTCGTCCGAAAAAGCGTTTTCCGGCGAAAACGCACACCACGGCTCTTTCTGAGAAAAAGCAAGCACGGAGGACGAGAATCGCTTTTGCCCTGCGTAGCGTTCCGGGCAGCGGGTAGAACCAGGCAGAGAATTCCCGGCTAGCAGCTTCCCTGTGGCCGGGAAGTGCAAACGTACACGTTTTCGGCCGAAAACGCGTTTTCCCGCGAAAACGCACAACACGGCTCTTTCTGAGAAAAAGCAAGCACGGAGGACGAGAATCGCTTTTGCCCTGCGTAGCGTTCCGGGCAGCGGGTAGAACCAGGCAGAGAATTCCCGGCTAGCAGCTGCCCTGTGGCGGGGAAGTGCAAACGTACACGTTTTCGGCCGAAAACGCGTTTTCCGGCGAAAACGCACACCACGGCTCTTTCTGAGAAAAAGCAAGCACGGAGGACGAGAATCGCTTTTGCCCTGCGTAGCGTTCCGGGCAGCGGGTAGAACCAGGCAGAGAATTCCCGGCTAGCAGCTTCCCTGTGGCCGGGAAGTGCAAACGTACACGTTTTCGGCCGAAAACGCGTTTTCCGGCGAAAACGCACACCACGGCTCTTTCTGAGAAAAAGCAAGCACGGAGGACGAGAATCGCTTTTGCCCTGCGTAGCGTTCCGGGCAGAGGGTAGAACCAGGCAGAGAATTTCCGTCTAGCAGCTTCCCTGTGGCCGGGAAGTGCAAACGTACACGTTTTCGGCCGAAAACGCGTTTTCCGGCGAAAACGCACACCACGGCTCTTTCTGAGAAAAAGCAAGCACGGAGGACGAGAATCGCTTTTGCCCTGCGTAGCGTTCCGGGCAGCGGGTAGAACCAGGCAGAGAATTCCCGGCTAGCAGCTTCCCTGTGGCGGGGAAGTGCAAACGTACACGTTTTCGGCCGAAAACGCGTTTTCCGGCGAAAACGCACACCACGGCTCTTTCTGAGAAAAAGCAAGCACGGAGGACGAGAATCGCTTTTGCCCTGCGTAGTGTTCCGGGCAGCGGGTAGAACCAGGCAGAGAATTCCCGGCTAGCAGCTTCCCTGTGGCCGGGAAGTGCAAACGTACACGTTTTCGTCCGAAAAAGCGTTTTCCGGCGAAAACGCACACCACGGCTCTTTCTGAGAAAAAGCAAGCACGGAGGACGAGAATCGCTTTTGCCCTGCGTAGCGTTCCGGGCAGCGGGTAGAACCAGGCAGAGAATTCCCGGCTAGCAGCTTCCCTGTGGCCGGGAAGTGCAAACGTACACGTTTTCGGCCGAAAACGCGTTTTGCCGCGAAAACGCACACCACGGCTCTTTCTGAGAAAAAGCAAGCACGGAGGACGAGAATCGCTTTTGCCCTGCGTAGCGTTCCGGGCAGCGGGTAGAACCAGGCAGAGAATTCCCGGCTAGCAGCTTCCCTGTGGCGGGGAAGTGCAAACGTACACGTTTTCGGCCGAAAACTCGTTTTCCGGCGAAAACGCACACCACGGCTCTTTCTGAGAAAAAGCAAGCACGGAGGACGAGAATCGCTTTTGCCCTGCGTAGCGTTCCGGGCAGCGGGTAGAACCAGGCAGAGAATTCCCGGCTAGCAGCTTCCGTGTGGCGGGGAAGTGCAAACGTACACGTTTTCGGCCGAAAACGCGTTTTCTGGCGAAAAAGCACACCACGGCTCTTTCTGAGAAAAAGCAAGCACGGAGGACGAGAATCGCTTTTGCCCTGCGTAGCGTTCCGGGCAGCGGGTAGAACCAGGCAGAGAATTCCCGGCTAGAAGCTTCCCTGTGGCCGGGAAGTGCAAACGTACACGTTTTCGGCCGAAAACGCGTTTTCTGGCGAAAACGCACACCACGGCTCTTTCTGAGAAAAAGCAAGCACGGAGGACGAGAATCGCTTTTGCCCTGCGTAGCGTTCCGGGCAGCGGGTTGAACCAGGCAGAGAATTCCCGTCTAGCAGCTTCCCTGTGGCCGGGAAGTGCAAACGTACACGTTTTCGGCCGAAAACGCGTTTTCCGGCGAAAACGCACACCACGGCTCTTTCTGAGAAAAAGCAAGCACGGAGGACGAGAATCGCTTTTGCCCTGCGTAGCGTTCCGTGCAGCGGGTAGAACCAGGCAGAGAATTCCCGGCTAGCAGCTTCCCTGTGGCCGGGAAGTGCAAACGTACACGTTTTCGGTGAAAACGCGTTTTCCGGCGAAAACGCACACCACGGCTCTTTCTGAGAAAAAGCAAGCACGGAGGACGAGAATCGCTTTTGCCCTGCGTAGCGTTCCGGGCAGCGGGTAGAACCAGGCAGAGAATTCCCGGCTAGCAGCTTCCCTGTGGCGGGGAAGTGCAAACGTACACGTTTTCGGCCGAAAACGCGTTTTCCGGCGAAAACGCACACCACGGCTCTTTCTGAGAAAAAGCAAGCACGGAGGACGAGAATCGCTTTTGCCCTGCGTAGCGTTCCGGGCAGCGGGTAGAACCAGGCAGAGAATTCCCGGCTAGCAGCTTCCCTGTGGCCGGGAAGTGCAAACGTACTACGTTTTCGGCCGAAAACGCGTTTTCCGGCGAAAACGCACACCACGGCTCTTTCTGAGAAAAAGCAAGCACGGAGGACGAGAATCGCTTTTGCCCTGCGTAGCGTTCCGGGCAGCGGGTAGAACCAGGCAGAGAATTCCCGGCTAGCAGCTTCCCTGTGGCGGGGAAGTGCAAACGTACACGTTTTCGGCCGAAAACGCGTTTTCCGGCGAAAACGCACACCACGGCTCTTTCTGAGAAAAAGCAAGCACGGAGGACGAGAATCGCTTTTGCCCTGCGTAACGTTCTGAGTAGCGGGTAGAAATAGGCAGCGAATTGCCGGCTAGCAGCTTCCCTGTGGCCGGGAAGTGCAAACGTACACGTTTCCGGCCGAAAACGCGTTTTCCGGAGAAAAAGCACACCACGGCTCTTTCTGAGAAAAAGCAAGCACGGAGGACGAGAATCGCTTTTGCCCTGCGTAGTGTTCCGGGCAGCGGGTAGAACCAGGCAGAGAATTCCCGGCTAGCAGCTTCCCTGTGGCCGGGAAGTGCAAACGTACACGTTTTCGGCCGAAAACGCGTTTTCCGGCGAAAACGCACACCACGGCTCTTTCTCAGAAAAAGCAAGCACGGAGGACGAGAATCGCTTTTGCCCTGCGTAGCGTTCCGGGCAGCGGGTAGAACCAGGCAGAGAATTCCCGGCTAGCAGCTGCCCTGTGGCCGGGAAGTGCAAACGTACACGTTTTCGGCCGAAAACGCGTTTTCCGGCGAAAACGCACACCACGGCTCTTTCTGAGAAAAAGCAAGCACGGAGGACGAGAATCGCTTTTGCCCTGCGTAGCGTTCCGGGCAGCGGGTAGAACCAGGCAGAGAATTCCCGGCTAGCAGCTTCCCTGTGGCCGGGAAGTGCAAACGTACACGTTTTCGGCCGAAAACGCGTTTTCCGGCGAAAACGCACACCACGGCTCTTTCTGAGAAAAAGCAAGCACGGAGGACGAGAATCGCTTTTGCCCTGCGTAGCGTTCCGGGCAGCGGGTAGAAACAGGCAGAGAATTCCCGGCTAGCAGCTTCCCTGTGGCCGGGAAGTGCAAACGTACACGTTTTCGGCCGAAAACGCGTTTTCCGGCGAAAACGCACACCACGGCTCTTTCTGAGAAAAAGCAAGCACGGAGGACGAGAATCGCTTTTGCCCTGCGTAGCGTTCCGGGCAGCGGGTAGAACCAGGCAGAGAATTCCCGGCTAGCAGCTTCCCTGTGGCCAGGAAGTGCAAACGTACACGTTTTCGGCCGAAAACGCGTTTTCCGGCGAAAACGCACACCACGGCTCTTTCTGAGAAAAAGCAAGCACGGAGGACGAGAATCGCTTTTGCCCTGCGTAGCGTTCCGGGCAGCGGGTAGAACCATGCAGAGAATTCCCGGCTAGCAACTTCCCTGTGGCCGGGAAGTGCAAACGTACACGTTTTCGGCCGAAAACGCGTTTTCTGGCGAAAACGCACACCACGGCTCTTTCTGAGAAAAAGCAAGCACGGAGGACGAGAATCGCTTTTGCCCTGCGTAGCGTTCCGGGCAGCGGGTAGAACCAGGCAGAGAATTCCCGGCTAGCAGCTTCCCTGTGGCCGGGAAGTGCAAACGTACACGTTTTCGGCCGAAAAGGCGTTTACCGGCGAAAACGCACACCACGGCTCTTTCTGAGAAAAAGCAAGCACGGAGGACGAGAATCGCTTTTGCCCTGCGTAGCGTTCCGGGCAGCGAGTAGAACCAGGCAGAGAATTCCCGGCTAGCAGCTTCCCTGTGGCGGGGAAGTGCAAACGCACACGTTTTCGGCCGAAAACGCGTTTTCCCGCGAAAACGCACACCACGGCTCTTTCTGAGAAAAAGCAAGCACGGAGGACGAGAATCGCTTTTGCCCTGCGTAGTGTTCCGGGCAGCGGGTAGAACCAGGCAGAGAATTCCCGGCTAGCAGCTTCCCTGTGGCCGGGAAGTGCAAACGTACATGTTTTCGCCGAAAACGCGTTTTCCGGCGAAAACGCACACCACGGCTCTTTCTGAGAAAAAGCAAGCACAGAGGACGAGAATCGCTTTTGCCCTGCGTAGCGTTCCGGGCAGCGGGTAGAACCAGGCAGAGAATTCCCGGCTAGCAGCTTCCCTGTGGCCGGGAAGTGCAAACGTACACGTTTTCGGCCGAAAACGCGTTTTCTGGCGAAAACGCACACCACGGCTCTTTCTGAGAAAAAGCAAGCACGGAGGACGAGAATCGCTTTTGCCCTGCGTAGCGTTCCGGGCAGCGGGTAGAACCAGGCAGAGAATTCCCGGCTAGCAGCTTCCCTGTGGCCGGGAAGTGCAAACGTACACGTTTTCGGCCGAAAACGCGTTTTCTGGCGAAAAAGCACACCACGGCTCTTTCTGAGAAAAAGCAAGCACGGAGGACGAGAATCGCTTTTGCCCTGCGTAGCGTTCCGGGCAGCGGGTAGAACCAGGCAGAGAATTCCCGGCTAGAAGCTTCCCTGTGGCCGGGAAGTGCAAACGTACACGTTTTCGGCCGAAAACGCGTTTTCCCGCGAAAACGCACACCACGGCTCTTTCTGAGAAAAAGCAAGCACGGAGGACGAGAATCGCTTTTGCCCTGCGTAGCGTTCCGGGCAGCGGGTAGAACCAGGCAGAGAATTCCCGGCTAGCAGCTTCCCTGTGGCCGGGAAGTGCAAACGTACACGTTTTCGGCCGAAAACGCGTTTTCCGGCGAAAACGCACACCACGGCTCTTTCTGAGAAAAAGCAAGCACGGAGGACGAGAATCGCTTTTGCCCTGCGTAGCGTTCCGTGCAGCGGGTAGAACCAGGCAGAGAATTCCCGGCTAGCAGCTTCCCTGTGGCCGGGAAGTGCAAACGTACACGTTTTCGGTGAAAACGCGTTTTCCGGCGAAAACGCACACCACGGCTCTTTCTGAGAAAAAGCAAGCACGGAGGACGAGAATCGCTTTTGCCCTGCGTAGCGTTCCGGGCAGCGGGTAGAACCAGTCAGAGAATTCCCGGCTAGCAGCTTCCCTGTGGCCGGGAAGTGCAAACGTACACGTTTTCGGCCGAAAACGCGTTTTCCGGCGAAAACGCACACCACGGCTCTTTCTGAGAAAAAGCAAGCACGGAGGACGAGAATCGCTTTTGCCCTGCGTAGCGTTCCGGGCAGCGGGTAGAACCAGGCAGAGAATTCCCGGCTAGCAGCTTCCGTGTGGCGGGGAAGTGCAAACGTACTACGTTTTCGGCCGAAAACGCGTTTTCCGGCGAAAACGCACACCACGGCTCTTTCTGAGAAAAAGCAAGCACGGAGGACGAGAATCGCTTTTGCCCTGCGTAGCGTTCCGGGCAGCGGGTAGAACCAGGCAGAGAATTCCCGGCTAGCAGCTTCCCTGTGGCGGGGAAGTGCAAACGTACACGTTTCCGGCCGAAAACGCGTTTTCCGGCGAAAACGCACACCACGGCTCTTTCTGAGAAAAAGCAAGCACGGAGGACGAGAATCGCTTTTGCCCTGCGTAGCGTTCCGGGCAGCGGGTAGAAACAGGCAGAGAATTGCCGGCTAGCAGCTTCCCTGTGGCCGGGAAGTGCAAACGTACACGTTTTCGGCCGAAAACGCGTTTTCCGCCGAAAACGCACACCACGGCTCTTTCTCAGAAAAAGCAAGCACGGAGGACGAGAATCGCTTTTGCCCTGCGTAGCGTTCCGGGCAGCGGGTAGAACCAGGCAGAGAATTCCCGGCTAGCAGCTTCCCTGTGGCGGGGAAGTGCAAACGTACACGTTTTCGGCCGAAAACGCGTTTTCCGGCGAAAACGCACACCACGGCTCTTTCTGAGAAAAAGCAAGCACGGAGGACGAGAATCGCTTTTGCCCTGCGTAGCGTTCCGGGCAGCGGGTAGAACCATGCAGAGAATTCCCGGCTAGCAGCTTCCCTGTGGCCGGGAAGTGCAAACGTACACGTTTTCGGCCGAAAACGCGTTTTCCGGCGAAAACGCACATCACGGCTCTTTCTGAGAAAAAGCAAGCACGGAGGACGAGAATCGCTTTTGCCCTGCGTAGCGTTCCGGGCAGCGGGTAGAACCAGGCAGAAAATTCCCGGCTAGCAGCTTCCCTGTGGCCGGGAAGTGCAAACGTACACGTTTTCGGCCGAAAAGGCGTTTACCGGCGAAAACGCACACCACGGCTCTTTCTGAGAAAAAGCAAGCACGGAGGACGAGAATCGCTTTTGCCCTGCGTAGCGTTCCGGGCAGCGGGTAGAACCAGGCAGAGAATTCCCGGCTAGCAGCTTCCCTGTGGCGGGGAAGTGCAAACGTACACGTTTTCGGCCGAAAACGCGTTTTCCCGCGAAAACGCACACCACGGCTCTTTCTGAGAAAAAGCAAGCACAGAGGACGAGAATCGCTTTTGCCCAGCGTAGCGTTCCGGGCAGCGGGTAGAACCAGGCAGAGAATTCCCGGCTAGCACCTTCCCTGTGGCCGGGAAGTGCAAACGTACACGTTTTCGGCCGAAAACGCGTTTTCTGGCGAAAACGCACACCACGGCTCTTTCTGAGAAAAAGCAAGCACGGAGGACGAGAATCGCTTTTGCCCTGCGTAGCGTTCCGGGCAGCGGGTAGAACCAGGCAGAGAATTCCCGGCTAGCAGCTTCCCTGTGGCGGGGAAGTGCAAACGTACACGTTTTCGGCCGAAAACGCATTTTCCGGCGAAAACGCACACCACGGCTCTTTCTGAGAAAAAGCAAGCACGGAGGACGAGAATCGCTTTTGCCCTGCGTAGCGTTCCGGGCAGCGGGTAGAACCAGGCAGAGAATTCCCGGCTAGCAGCTTCCCTGTGGCGGGGAAGTGCAAACGTACACGTTTTCGGCCGAAAACGCATTTTCCGGCGAAAAAGCACACCATGGCTCTTTCTGAGAAAAAGCAAGCACGGAGGACGAGAATCGCTTTTGCCCTGCGTAGCGTTCCGGGCAGCGCGTAGAACCAGGCAGCGAATTCCCTGCTATCAGCTTCCCTGTGGCGGGGAAGTGCAAACGAACACGTTTTCGGCCGAAAACGCGTTTTGCGGCGAAAACGCACACCACGGCTCTTTCTGAGATAAAGCAAGCACGGAGGACGAGAATCGCTTTTGCCCTGCGTAGCGTTCCGGGCAGCGGGTAGAACCAGGCAGAGAATTCCCGGCTAGCAGCTTCCCTGTGGCCGGGAAGTGCAAACGTACACGTTTTCGGCCGAAAACGCGTTTTCCCGCGAAAATGCACACCACGGCTCTTTCTGAGAAAAAGAAAGCACGGAGGACGAGAATCGCTTTTGCCCTGCGTAGCGTTCCGGGCAGCGGGTAGAACCAGGCAGAGAATTCCCGGCTAGCAGCTTCCCTGTGGCGGGGAAGTACAAACGTACACGTTTTCGGCCGAAAACGCATTTTCCGGCGAAAAAGCACACCACGGCTCTTTCTGAGAAAAAGCAAGCACGGAGGACGAGAATCGCTTTTGCCCTGCGTAGCGTTCCGGGCAGCGGGTAGAACCAGGCAGAGAATTCCCTGCTATCAGCTTCCCTGTGGCGGGGAAGTGCAAACGTACACGTTTTCGGCCGAAAACGCGTTTTGCGGCGAAAACGCACACCACGGCTCTTTCTGAGATAAAGCAAGCACGGAGGACGAGAATCGCTTTTGCCCTGCGTAGCGTTCCGGGCAGCGGGTAGAACCAGGCAGAGAATTCCCGTCTAGCAGCTTCCCTGTGGCGGGGAAGTGCAAACGTACACGTTTTCGGCCGAAAACGCGTTTTCCGGCGAAAACGCACACCACGGCTCATTCTGAGAAAAAGCAAGCACGGAGGACGAGAATCGCTTTTGCCCTGCGTAGCGCTCCGGGCAGAGGGTAGAACCAGGCAGAGAATTCCCGTCTAGCAGCTTCCCTGTGGCGGGGAAGTGCAAACGTACACGTTTTCGGCCGAAAACGCGTTTTCCGGCGAAAACGCACACCACGGCTCTTTCTGAGAAAAAGCAAGCACGGAGGACGAGAATCGCTTTTGCCCTGCGTAGCGTTCCGGGCAGCGGGTAGAACCAGGCAGAGAATTCCCGGCTAGCAGCTTCCCTGTGGCGGGGAAGTGCAAACGTACACGTTTTCGGCCGAAAACGCGTTTTCTGGCGAAAACGCACACCACGGCTCTTTCTGAGAAAAAGCAAGCACGGAGGACGAGAATCGCTTTTGCCCTGCGTAGTGTTCCGGGCAGCGGGTAGAACCAGGCAGAGAATTCCCGTCTAGCAGCTTCCCTGTGGCCGGGAAGTGCAAACGTACACGTTTTCGGCCGAAAACGCGTTTTCCCGCGAAAACGCACACCACGGCTCTTTCTGAGAAAAAGCAAGCACGGAGGACGAGAATCGCTTTTGCCCTGCGTAGCGTTCCGGGCAGCGGGTAGAACCAGGCAGAGAATTCCCGGCTAGCAGCTTCCCTGTGGCCGGGAAGTGCAAACGTACACGTTTTCGGCCGAAAACGCGTTTTCTGGCGAAAACGCACACCACGGCTCTTTCTGAGAAAAAGCAAGCACGGAGGACGAGAATCGCTTTTGCCCTGCGTAGCATCCCGTGCAGCGGGTAGAACCAGGCAGAGAATTCCCGGCTAGCAGCTTCCCTGTGGCGGGGAAGTGCA
This sequence comes from Athene noctua, assembly GCF_965140245.1. Lineage (NCBI taxonomy): Eukaryota > Metazoa > Chordata > Aves > Strigiformes > Strigidae > Athene > Athene noctua. The sequence goes on along the minus strand of NW_027437550.1, from coordinate 706,675 downwards.
AACGTACACGTTTTCGGCCGAAAACGGGTTTTGCCGCGAAAACGCACACCACGGCTCCTTCTGAGATAAAGCAAGCACGGAGGACGAGAATCGCTTTTGCCCTGCGTAGCGTTCCGGGCAGCGGGTAGAACCAGGCAGAGAATTCCCGTCTAGCAGCTTCCCTGTGGCGGGGAAGTGCAAACGTACACGTTTTCGGCCGAAAACGCGTTTTGCGGCGAAAACGCACACCACGGCTCTTTCTGAGATAAAGCAAGCACGGAGGACGAGAATCGCTTTTGCCCTGCGTAGCGTTCCGGGCAGCGGGTAGAACCAGGCAGAGAATTCCCGGCTAGCAGCTTCCCTGTGGCCGGGAAGTGCAAACGTACACGTTTTCTGCCGAAAAGGCGTTTTCCGGCGAAAACGCACACCACGGCTCTTTCTGAGAAAAAGCAAGCACGGAGGACGAGAATCGCTTTTGCCCTGCGTAGTGTTCCGGGCAGCGGGTAGAACCAGGCAGAGAATTCCCGTCTAGCAGCTTCCCTGTGGCGGGGAAGTGCAAACGTACACGTTTTCAGCCGAAAACGCGTTTTCCGGCGAAAACGCACACCACGGCTCTTTCTGAGAAAAAGCAAGCACGGAGGACGAGAATCGCTTTTGCCCTGTGTAGCGTTCCGGGCAGCGGGTAGAACCAGGCAGAGAATTCCCGTCTAGCAGCTTCCCTGTGGCGGGGAAGTGCAAACGTACACGTTTTCGGCTGAAAACGCGTTTTCCGACGAAAACGCACACCACGGCTCTTTCTGAGAAAAAGCAAGCACGGAGGACGAGAATCGCTTTTGCCCTGCGTAGCGTTCTGAGCAGCGGGTAGAAATAGGCAGCGAATTGCCGGCTAGCAGCTTCCCTGTGGCCGGGAAGTGCAAACGTACACGTTTTCGGCCGAAAACGCGTTTTCCGGCGAAAAAGCACACCATGGCTCTTTCTGAGAAAAAGCAAGCACGGAGGACGAGAATCGCTTTTGCCCTGCGTAGCGTTCCGGGCAGAGGGTAGAACCAGGCAGAGAATTCCCGGCTAGCAGCTTCCCTGTGGCCGGGAAGTGCAAACGTACACGTTTTCGGCCGAAAACGCGTTTTCCGGCGAAAACGCACACCACGGCTCTTTCTGAGAATAAGCAAGCACGGAGGACGAAAATCGCTTTTGCCCTGCGTAGCGTTCCGGGCAGCGGGTAGAACCAGGCAGAGAATTCCCGGCTAGCAGCTTCCCTGTGGCGGGGAAGTGCAAACGTACACGTTTTCGGCCGAAAACGCGTTTTCCGGCGAAAACGCACACCACGGCTCTTTCTGATAAAAAGCAAGCACGGAGGACGAGAATCGCTTTTGCCCTGTGTAGCGTTCCGGGCAGCGGGTAGAACCAGGCAGAGAATTCCCGGCTAGCAGCTTCCCTGTGGCCGGGAAGTGCAAACGTACACGTTTTCGGCCGAAAACGCGTTTTCCGGCGAAAACGCACACCACGGCTCTTTCTGAGAAAAAGCAAGCACGGAGGACGAGAATCGCTTTTGCCCTGCGTAGCGTTCCGGGCAGCGGGTAGAACCAGGCAGAGAATTCCCGGCTAGCAGCTTCCCTGTGGCCGGGAAGTGCAAACGTACACGTTTTCGGCCGAAAACGCGTTTTCTGGCAAAAACGCACACCACGGCTCTTTCTGAGAAAAAGCAAGCACGGAGGACGAGAATCGCTTTTGCCCTGCGTAGCGTTCCGGGCAGCGGGTAGAACCAGGCAGAGAATTCCCGGCTAGCAGCTTCCCTGTGGCGGGGAAGTGCAAACGTACACGTTTTCGGCCGAAAACGCGTTTTCCGGCGAAAACGCACACCACGGCTCTTTCTGAGAAAAAGCAAGCACGGAGGACGAGAATCGCTTTTGCCCTGCGTAGCGTTCTGAGCAGCGGGTAGAAATAGGCAGCGAATTGCCGGCTAGCAGCTTCCCTGTGGCCGGGAAGTGCAAACGTACACGTTTTCGGCCGAAAACGCGTTTTCCGGCGAAAAAGCACACCACGGCTCTTTCTGAGAAAAAGCAAGCACGGAGGACGAGAATCGCTTTTGCCCTGCGTAGCGTTCCGGGCAGCGGGTAGAACCAGGCAGAGAATTCCCGGCTAGCAGCTTCCCTGTGGCGGGGAAGTGCAAACGTACACGTTTTCGGCCGAAAACGCGTTTTCCGGCGAAAACGCACACCACGGCTCTTTCTGAGAAAAAGCAAGCACGGAGGACGAGAATCGCTTTTGCCCTGCGTAGCGTTCTGAGCAGCGGGTAGAAATAGGCAGCGAATTGCCGGCTAGCAGCTTCCCTGTGGCCGGGAAGTGCAAACGTACACGTTTTCGGCCGAAAACGCGTTTTCCGGAGAAAAAGCACACCATGGCTCTTTCTGAGAAAAAGCAAGCACGGAGGACGAGAATCGCTTTTGCCCTGCGTAGTGTTCCGGGCAGCGGGTAGAACCAGGCAGAGAATTCCCGGCTAGCAGCTTCCCTGTGGCCGGGAAGTGCAAACGTACACGTTTTCGGCCGAAAACGCGTTTTCCGGCGATAAAGCACACCACGGCTCTTTCTGAGAAAAAGCAAGCACGGAGGACGAGAATCGCTTTTGCCCTGTGTAACGTTCTGAGCACCGGGTAGAAATAGGTAGCGAATTGCCGGCTAGCAGCTTCCCTGTGGCCGGGAAGTGCAAACGTACACGTTTTCGGCCGAAAACGCGTTTTCCGGCGAAAACGCACACCACGGCTCTTTCTGAGAAAAAGCAAGCACGGAGGACGAGAATCGCTTTTGCCCTGCGTAGCGTTCCGGGCAGCGGGTAGAACCAGGCAGAGAATTCCCGGCTAGCAGCTTCCCTGTGGCCGGGAAGTGCAAACGTACACGTTTTCGGCCGAAAACGCGTTTTCCGGCGAAAACGCACACCACGGCTCTTTCTGAGAAAAAGCAAGCACGGAGGACGAGAATCGCTTTTGCCCTGCGTAGCGTTCCGGGCAGCGGGTAGAATCAGGCAGAGAATTCCCGGCTAGCAGCTGCCCTGTGGCCGGGAAGTGCAAACGTACACGTTTTCGCCGAAAACACGTTTTCCGGCGAAAACGCACACCACGGCTCTTTCTGAGAAAAAGCAAGCACGGAGGACGAGAATCGCTTTTGCCCTGCGTAGCGTTCCGGGCAGCGGGTAGAACCAGGCAGAGAATTCCCGGCTAGCAGCTTCCCTGTGGCCGGGAAGTGCAAACGTACACGTTTTTGGCCGAAAACGCGTTCTCTGGCGAAAACGCACACCACGGCTCTTTCTGAGAAAAAGCAAGCACGGAGGACGAAAATCGCTTTTGCCCTGCGTAGCGTTCCGGGCAGAGGGTAGAACCAGGCAGAGAATTCCCGGCTAGCAGCTTCCCTGTGGCCGGGAAGTGCAAACGTACACGTTTTCGGCCGAAAACGCGTTTTCCGGCGAAAACGCACACCACGGCTCTTTCTGAGAAAAAGCAAGCACGGAGGACGAGAATCGCTTTTGCCCTGCGTAGCGTTCCGGGCAGCGGGTAGAACCAGGCAGAGAATTCCCGGCTAGCAGCTTCCCTGTGGCCGGGAAGTGCAAACGTACACGTTTTCGGCCGAAAACGGGTTTTCCGGCGAAAACGCACACCACGGCTCTTTCTGAGAAAAAGCAAGCGCGGAGGACGAGAATCGCTTTTGCCCTGCGTAGCGTTCCGGGCAGCGGGTAGAACCAGGCAGAGAATTCCCGGCTAGCAGCTTCCCTGTGGCGGGGAAGTGCAAACGTACACGTTTTCGGCCGAAAACGCGTTTTCTGGCAAAAACGCACACCACGGCTCTTTCTGAGAAAAAGCAAGCACGGAGGACGAGAATCGCTTTTGCCCTGCGTAGCGTTCCGGGCAGCGGGTAGAACCAGGCAGAGAATTCCCGTCTAGCAGCTTCCCTGTGGCCGGGAAGTGCAAACGTACACGTTTTCGGCCGAAAACGCGTTTTCCGGCGAAAACGCACACCACGGCTCTTTCTGAGAAAAAGCAAGCACGGAGGACGAGAATCGCTTTTGCCCTGCGTAGCGTTCCGGGCAGCGGGTAGAACCAGGCAGAGAATTCCCGGCTAGCAGCTTCCCTGTGGCCGGGAAGTGCAAACGTACACGTTTTCGGCCGAAAACGCGTTTTCCCGCGAAAACGCACACCACGGCTCTTTCTGAGAAAAAGCAAGCATGGAGGACGAGAATCGCTTTTGCCCTGCGTAGCGTTCCGGGCAGGGGGTAGAACCAGGCAGAGAATTCCCTGATAGCAGCTTCCCTGTGGCCGGGAAGTGCAAACGTACACGTTTCCGGCCGAAAACGCGTTTTCCGGCGAAAACGCACACCACGGCTCTTTCTGAGAAAAAGAAAGCACGGAGGACGAGAATCGCTTTTGCCCTGCGTATGGTTCTGAGCAGCGTGTAGAAATAGGCAGCGAATTGCCGGCTAGCAGCTTCCCTGTGGCCGGGAAGTGCAAACCTACACGTTTCCGGCCGAAAACGCGTTTTCCGGAGAAAAAGAACACCATGGCTCTTTCTGAGAAAAAGCAAGCACGGAGGACGAGAATCGCTTTTGCCCTGCGTAGCGTTCCGGGCAACGGGTAGAACCAGGCAGAGAATTCCCGTCTAGCATCTTCCCTGTGGTGGGGAAGTGCAAACGTACACGTTTTCGGCCGAAAACGCGTTTTGCGGCGAAAACGCACACCACGGCTCTTTCTGAGAAAAAGCAAGCACGGAGGACGAGAATCGCTTTTGCCCTGCATAGCGTTCCGGGCAGCGGGTAGAACCAGGCAGAGAATTCCCGGCTAGCAGCTTCCCTGTGGCCGGGAAGTGCAAACGTACACGTTTTCGGCCGGAAACGCGTTTTCTGGCAAAAACGCACACCACGGCTCTTTCTGAGAAAAAGCAAGCACGGAGGACGAGAATCGCTTTTGCCCTGCGTAGTGTTCCGGGCAGCGGGTAGAACCAGGCAGAGAATTCCCGGCTAGCAGCTTCCCTGTGGCCGGGAAGTGCAAACGTACACGTTTTCGGCCGAAAACGCGTTTTCCGGCGAAAACGCACACCACGGCTCTTTCTGAGAAAAAGCAAGCACGGAGGACGAGAATCGCTTTTGCCCTGCGTAGCGTTCCGGGCAGCGGGTAGAACCAGGCAGAGAATTCCCGGCTAGCAGCTTCCCTGTGGCCGGGAAGTGTAAACGTACACGTTTTCGGCGGAAAACGCGTTTTCTCGCGAAAACGCACACCACGGCTCTTTCTGAGAAAAAGCAAGCACGGAGGACGAGAATCGCTTTTGCCCTGCGTAGCGTTCCGGGCAGCGGGTAGAACCAGGCAGAGAATTCCCGTCTAGCAGCTTCCCTGTGGCCGGGAAGTGCAAACGTACACGTTTTCGGCCGAAAACGCGTTTTCCCGCGAAAACACACACCACGGCTCTTTCTGAGAAAAAGCAAGCACGGAGGACGAGAATCGCTTTTGCCCTGCGTAGCGTTCCGGGCAGCGGGTAGAACCAGGCAGAGAATTCCCGGCTAGCAGCTTCCCTGTGGCCGGGAAGTGCAAACGTACACGTTTTCGCCGAAAACACGTTTTCCGGCGAAAACGCACACCACGGCTCTTTCTGAGAAAAAGCAAGCACGGAGGACGAGAATCGCTTTTGCCCTGCGTAGCGTTCCGGGCAGCGGGTAGAACCAGGCAGAGAATTCCCGGCTAGCAGCTTCCCTGTGGCGGGGAAGTGCAAACGTACACGTTTTCGGCCGAAAACGCGTTTTCCGGCGAAAACGCACACCACGGCTCTTTCTGAGAAAAAGCAAGCACGGAGGACGAGAATCGCTTTTGCCCTGCGTAGTGTTCCGGGCAGCAGGTAGAACCAGGCAGAGAATTCCCGGCTAGCAGCTTCCCTGTGGCGGGGAAGTGCAAACGTACACGTTTTCGGCCGAAAACGCGTTTTCCCGCGAAAACGCACACCACGGCTCTTTCTGAGAAAAAGCAAGCGCGGAGGACGAGAATCGCTTTTGCCCTGCGTAGCGTTCCGGGCAGCGGGTAGAACCAGGCAGAGAATTCCCGGCTAGCAGCTTCCCTGTGGCGGGGAAGTGCAAACGTATACGTTTTCGGCCGAAAACGCGTTTTGCGGCGAAAACGCACACCACGGCTCTTTCTGAGATAAAGCAAGCACGGAGGACGAGAATCGGTTTTGCCCTGCGTAGCGTTCCGGGCAGCGGGTAGAACCAGGCAGAGAATTCCCGGCTAGCAGCTTCCCTGTGGCGGGGAAGTGCAAACGTACACGTTTTCGGCCGAAAACGCGTTTTCCGGCGAAAACGCACACCACGGCTCTTTCTGAGAAAAAGCAAGCACGGAGGACGAGAATCGCTTTTGCCCTGCGTAGCGTTCTGAGCAGCGGGTAGAAATAGGCAGCGAATTCCCGGCTAGCAGCTACCCTGTGGCCGGGAAGTGCAAATGTACACGTTTTCGGCCGAAAACGCGTTTTCCGGCGAAAAAGCACACCATGGCTCTTTCTGAGAAAAAGCAAGCACGGAGGACGAAAATCGCTTTTGCCCTGCGTAGCGTTCCGGGCAGCGGGTAGAACCAGGCAGAGAATTCCCGGCTAGCAGCTTCCCTGAGGCCGGGAAGTGCAAACGTACACGTTTTCGGCCGAAAACGCGTTTTCCGGCGAAAACGCACACCACGGCTCTTTCTGATAAAAAGCAAGCACGGAGGACGAGAATCGCTTTTGCCCTGTGTAGCGTTCCGGGCAGCGGGTAGAACCAGGCAGAGAATTCCCGGCTAGCAGCTTCCCTGTGGCCGGGAAGTGCAAACGTACACGTTTTCGGCCGAAAACGCGTTTTCCGGCGAAAACGCACACCACGGCTCTTTCTGAGAAAAAGCAAGCACGGAGGACGAGAATCGCTTTTGCCCTGCGTAGCGTTCCGGGCAGCGGGTAGAACCAGGCAGAGAATTCCCGGCTAGCAGCTTCCCTGTGGCCGGGAAGTGCAAACGTACACGTTTTCGGCCGAAAACGCGTTTTCCGGCGAAAACGCACACCACGGCTCTTTCTGAGAGAAAGCAAGCACGGAGGACGAGAATCGCTTTTGCCCTGTGTAGCGTTCCGGGCAGCGGGTAGAACCAGGCAGAGAATTCCCGGCTAGCAGCTTCCCTGTGGCGGGGAAGTGCAAACGTACACGTTTTCGGCCGAAAACGCGTTTTCCCGCGAAAACGCACACCACGGCTCTTTCTGAGAAAAAGCAAGCGCGGAGGACGAGAATCGCTTTTGCCCTGCGTAGCGTTCCGGGCAGCGGGTAGAACCAGGCAGAGAATTCCCGGCTAGCAGCTTCCCTGTGGCGGGGAAGTGCAAACGTACACGTTTTTGGCCGAAAACGCGTTTTCCCGCGAAAACGCACACCACGGCTCTTTCTGAGAAAAAGCAAGCACGGAGGACGAGAATCGCTTTTGCCCTGCGTAGCGTTCCGGTCAGCGGGTAGAACCAGGCAGAGAATTCCCGGCTAGCAGATTCCCTGTGGCCGGGAAGTGCAAACGTACACGTTTTCGGCCGAAAACGCGTTTTCCGGCGAAAACGCACACCACGGCTCTTTCTGAGAAAAAGCAAGCACGGAGGACGAGAATCGCTTTTGCCCTGCGTAGCGTTCCGGGCAGCGGGTAGAACCAGGCAGAGAATTCCCGGCTAGCAGCTTCCCTGTGGCCGGGAAGTGCAAACGTACACGTTTTCGGCCGAAAACCGGTTACCGGCGAAAACGCACACCACGGCTCTTTCTGAGAAAAAGCAAGCACGGAGGACGAGAATCGCTTTTGCCCTGCGTAGCGTTCCGGGCAGCGGGTAGAACCAGGCAGAGAATTCCCGTCTAGCAGCTTCCCTGTGGCCGGGAAGTGCAAACGTACACGTTTTCGGCCGAAAACGCGTTTTCCCGCGAAAACACACACCACGGCTCTTTCTGAGAAAAAGCAAGCACGGAGGACGAGAATCGCTTTTGCCCTGCGTAGCGTTCCGGGCAGCGGGTAGAACCAGGCAGAGAATTCCCGGCTAGCAGCTTCCCTGTGGCCGGGAAGTGCAAACGTACACGTTTTCGCCGAAAACACGTTTTCCGGCGAAAACGCACACCACGGCTCTTTCTGAGAAAAAGCAAGCACGGAGGACGAGAATCGCTTTTGCCCTGCGTAGCGTTCCGGGCAGCGGGTAGAACCAGGCAGAGAATTCCCGGCTAGCAGCTTCCCTGTGGCCGGGAAGTGCAAACGTACACGTTTTCGGCCGAAAACGCGTTTTCCGGCGAAAACGCACACCACGGCTCTTTCTGAGAAAAAGCAAGCACGGAGGACGAGAATCGCTTTTGCCCTGCGTAGTGTTCCGGGCAGCGGGTAGAACCAGGCAGAGAATTCCCGGCTAGCAGCTTCCCTGTGGCGGGGAAGTGCAAACGTACACGTTTTCGGCCGAAAACGCGTTTTCCCGCGAAAACGCACACCACGGCTCTTTCTGAGAAAAAGCAAGCGCGGAGGACGAGAATCGCTTTTGCCCTGCGTAGCGTTCCGGGCAGCGGGTAGAACCAGGCAGAGAATTCCCGGCTAGCAGCTTCCCTGTGGCCGGGAAGTGCAAACGTACACGTTTTCGTCCGAAAACTCGTTTTCCGGCGAAAACGCACACCACGGCTCTTTCTGAGAAAAAGCAAGCACGGAGGACGAGAATCGCTTTTGCCCTGCGTAGCGTTCCGGGCAGCGGGTAGAACCAGGCAGAGAATTCCCGGCTAGCAGCTTCCCTGTGGCGGGGAAGTGCAAACGTACATGTTTTCGGCCGAAAACGCGTTTTCCGGCGAAAACGCACACCACGGCTCTTTCTGAGAAAAAGCAAGCACGGAGGACGAGAATCGCTTTTGCCCTGCGTAGCGTTCCGGGCAGCGGGTAGAACCAGGCAGAGAATTCCCGGCTAGCAGCTTCCCTGTGGCCGGGAAGTGCAAACGTACACGTTTTCGGCCGAAAACGCGTTTTCCCGCGAAAATGCACACCACGGCTCTTTCTGAGAAAAAGAAAGCACGGAGGACGAGAATCGCTTTTGCCCTGCGTAGCGTTCCGGGCAGCGGGTAGAACCAGGCAGAGAATTCCCTGCTAGCATCTTCCCTGTGGCGGGGAAGTGCAAACGTACACTTTTTCGGCCGAAAACGCGTTTTGCGGCGAAAACGCACACCACGGCTCTTTCTGAGATAAAGCAAGCACGGAGGACGAGAATCGCTTTTGCCCAGCGTAGCGTTCCGGGCAGCGGGTAGAACCAGGCAGAGAATTCCCGGCTAGCAGCTTCCCTGTGGCGGGGAAGTGCAAACGTACACGTTTTCGGCCGAAAACGCGTTTTCCGGCGAAAACGCACACCACGGCTCTTTCTGAGAAAAAGCAAGCACGGAGGACGAGAATCGCTTTTGCCCTGCGTAGCGTTCTGAGCAGCGGGTAGAAATAGACAGCGAATTCCCGGCTAGCAGCTACCCTGTGGCCGGGAAGTGCAAATGTACACGTTTTCGGCCGAAAACGCGTTTTCCGGCGAAAAAGCACACCATGGCTCTTTCTGAGAAAAAGCAAGCACGGAGGACGAAAATCGCTTTTGCCCTGCGTAGCGTTCCGGGCAGAGGGTAGAACCAGGCAGAGAATTCCCGGCTAGCAGCTTCCCTGTGGCCGGGAAGTGCAAACGTACACGTTTTCGGCCGAAAACGCGTTTTCCGGCGAAAACGCACACCACGGCTCTTTCTGAGAAAAAGCAAGCACGGAGGACGAGAATCGCTTTTGCCCTGTGTAGCGTTCCGGGCAGCGGGTAGAACCAGGCAGAGAATTCCCGGCTAGCAGCTTCCCTGTGGCCGGGAAGTGCAAACGTACACGTTTTCGGCCGAAAACGCGTTTTCCGGCGAAAACGCACACCACGGCTCTTTCTGAGAAAAAGCAAGCACGGAGGACGAGAATCGCTTTTGCCCTGCGTAGCGTTCCGGGCAGCGGGTAGAACCAGGCAGAGAATTCCCGGCTAGCAGCTTCCCTGTGGCGGGGAAGTGCAAACGTACACGTTTTCGGCCGAAAACGCGTTTTCCCGCGAAAACGCACACCACGGCTCTTTCTGAGAAAAAGCAAGCGCAGAGGACGAGAATCGCTTTTGCCCTGCGTAGCGTTCCGGGCAGCGGGTAGAACCAGGCAGAGAATTCCCGGCTAGCAGCTTCCCTGTGGCGGGGAAGTGCAAACGTACACGTTTTTGGCCGAAAACGCGTTTTCCCGCGAAAACGCACACCACGGCTCTTTCTGAGAAAAAGCAAGCACGGAGGACGAGAATCGCTTTTGCCCTGCGTAGCGTTCCGGTCAGCGGGTAGAACCAGGCAGAGAATTCCCGGCTAGCAGCTTCCCTGTGGCCGGGAAGTGCAAACGTACACGTTTTCGGCCGAAAACGCGTTTTCCGGCGAAAACGCACACCACGGCTCTTTCTGATAAAAAGCAAGCACGGAGGACGAGAATCGCTTTTGCCCTGCGTAGCGTTCCGGGCAGCGGGTAGAACCAGGCAGAGAATTCCCGGCTAGCAGCTTCCCTGTGGCCGGGAAGTGCAAACGTACACGTTTTCGGCCGAAAACCGGTTACCGGCGAAAACGCACACCACGGCTCTTTCTGAGAAAAAGCAAGCACGGAGGACGAGAATCGCTTTTGCCCTGCGTAGCGTTCCGGGCAGCGGGTAGAACCAGGCAGAGAATTCCCGGCTAGCAGCTTCCCTGTGGCGGGGAAGTGCAAACGTACACGTTTTCGGCCGAAAACGCGTTTTCCGGCGAAAACGCACACCACGGCTCTTTCTGAGAAAAAGCAAGCACGGTGGACGAGAATCGCTTTTGCCCTGCGTAGTGTTCCGGGCAGCGGGTAGAACCAGGCAGAGAATTCCCGGCTAGCAGCTTCCCTGTGGCCGGGAAGTGCAAACGTACACGTTTTCGTCCGAAAACTCGTTTTCCGGCGAAAACGCACACCACGGCTCTTTCTGAGAAAAAGCAAGCACGGAGGACGAGAATCGCTTTTGCCCTGCGTAGCGTTCCGGGCAGCGGGTAGAACCAGGCAGAGAATTCCCGGCTAGCAGCTTCCCTGTGGCGGGGAAGTGCAAACGTACATGTTTTCGGCCGAAAACGCGTTTTCCGGCGAAAACGCACACCACGGCTCTTTCTGAGAAAAAGCAAGCACGGAGGACGAGAATCGCTTTTGCCCTGCGTAGCGTTCCGGGCAGCGGGTAGAACCAGGCAGAGAATTCCCGGCTAGCAGCTTCCCTGTGGCCGGGAAGTGCAAACGTACACGTTTTCGCCGAAAACACGTTTTCCGGCGAAAACGCACACCACGGCTCTTTCTGAGAAAAAGCAAGCACGGAGGACGAGAATCGCTTTTGCCCTGCGTAGCGTTCCGGGCAGCGGGTAGAACCAGGCAGAGAATTCCCGGCTAGCAGCTTCCCTGTGGCGGGGAAGTGCAAACGTACACGTTTTCGGCCGAAAACGCGTTTTCCGGCGAAAACGCACACCACGGCTCTTTCTGAGAAAAAGCAAGCACGGAGGACGAGAATCGCTTTTGCCCTGCGTAGTGTTCCGGGCAGCGGGTAGAACCAGGCAGAGAATTCCCGGCTAGCAGCTTCCCTGTGGCGGGGAAGTGCAAACGTACACGTTTTCGGCCGAAAACGCGTTTTCCCGCGAAAACGCACACCACGGCTCTTTCTGAGAAAAAGCAAGCGCGGAGGACGAGAATCGCTTTTGCCCTGCGTAGCGTTCCGGGCAGCGGGTAGAACCAGGCAGAGAATTCCCGGCTAGCAGCTTCCCTGTGGCGGGGCAGTGCAAACGTACACGTTTTCGGCCGAAAACGCGTTTTGCGGCGAAAACGCACACCACGGCTCTTTCTGAGATAAAGCAAGCACGGAGGACGAGAATCGCTTTTGCCCTGCGTAGCGTTCCGGGCAGCGGGTAGAACCAGGCAGAGAATTCCCGGCTAGCAGCTTCCCTGTGGCGGGGAAGTGCAAACGTACACGTTTTCGGCCGAAAACGCGTTTTCCGGCGAAAACGCACACCACGGCTCTTTCTGAGAAAAAGCAAGCACGGAGGACGAGAATCGCTTTTGCCCTGCGTAGCGTTCTGAGCAGCGGGTAGAAATAGGCAGCGAATTCCCGGCTAGCAGCTACCCTGTGGCCGGGAAGTGCAAATGTACACGTTTTCGGCCGAAAACGCGTTTTCCGGCGAAAAAGCACACCATGGCTCTTTCTGAGAAAAAGCAAGCACGGAGGACGAAAATCGCTTTTGCCCTGCGTAGCGTTCCGGGCAGCGGGTAGAACCAGGCAGAGAATTCCCGGCTAGCAGCTTCCCTGTGGCCGGGAAGTGCAAACGTACACGTTTTCGGCCGAAAACGCGTTTTCCGGCGAAAACGCACACCACGGCTCTTTCTGATAAAAAGCAAGCACGGAGGACGAGAATCGCTTTTGCCCTGTGTAGCGTTCCGGGCAGCGGGTAGAACCAGGCAGAGAATTCCCGGCTAGCAGCTTCCCTGTGGCCGGGAAGTGCAAACGTACACGTTTTCGGCCGAAAACGCGTTTTCCGGCGAAAACGCACACCACGGCTCTTTCTGAGAAAAAGCAAGCACGGAGGACGAGAATCGCTTTTGCCCTGCGTAGCGTTCCGGGCAGCGGGTAGAACCAGGCAGAGAATTCCCGGCTAGCAGCTTCCCTGTGGCCGGGAAGTGCAAACGTACACGTTTTCGGCCGAAAACGCGTTTTCCGGCGAAAACGCACACCACGGCTCTTTCTGAGAAAAAGCAAGCACGGAGGACGAGAATCGCTTTTGCCCTGTGTAGCGTTCCGGGCAGCGGGTAGAACCAGGCAGAGAATTCCCGGCTAGCAGCTTCCCTGTGGCGGGGAAGTGCAAACGTACACGTTTTCGGCCGAAAACGCGTTTTCCCGCGAAAACGCACACCACGGCTCTTTCTGAGAAAAAGCAAGCGCGGAGGACGAGAATCGCTTTTGCCCTGCGTAGCGTTCCGGGCAGCGGGTAGAACCAGGCAGAGAATTCCCGGCTAGCAGCTTCCCTGTGGCGGGGAAGTGCAAACGTACACGTTTTTGGCCGAAAACGCGTTTTCCCGCGAAAACGCACACCACGGCTCTTTCTGAGAAAAAGCAAGCACGGAGGACGAGAATCGCTTTTGCCCTGCGTAGCGTTCCGGTCAGCGGGTAGAACCAGGCAGAGAATTCCCGGCTAGCAGATTCCCTGTGGCCGGGAAGTGCAAACGTACACGTTTTCGGCCGAAAACGCGTTTTCCGGCGAAAACGCACACCACGGCTCTTTCTGAGAAAAAGCAAGCACGGAGGACGAGAATCGCTTTTGCCCTGCGTAGCGTTCCGGGCAGCGGGTAGAACCAGGCAGAGAATTCCCGGCTAGCAGCTTCCCTGTGGCCGGGAAGTGCAAACGTACACGTTTTCGGCCGAAAACCGGTTACCGGCGAAAACGCACACCACGGCTCTTTCTGAGAAAAAGCAAGCACGGAGGACGAGAATCGCTTTTGCCCTGCGTAGCGTTCCGGGCAGCGGGTAGAACCAGGCAGAGAATTCCCGTCTAGCAGCTTCCCTGTGGCCGGGAAGTGCAAACGTACACGTTTTCGGCCGAAAACGCGTTTTCCCGCGAAAACACACACCACGGCTCTTTCTGAGAAAAAGCAAGCACGGAGGACGAGAATCGCTTTTGCCCTGCGTAGCGTTCCGGGCAGCGGGTAGAACCAGGCAGAGAATTCCCGGCTAGCAGCTTCCCTGTGGCCGGGAAGTGCAAACGTACACGTTTTCGCCGAAAACACGTTTTCCGGCGAAAACGCACACCACGGCTCTTTCTGAGAAAAAGCAAGCACGGAGGACGAGAATCGCTTTTGCCCTGCGTAGCGTTCCGGGCAGCGGGTAGAACCAGGCAGAGAATTCCCGGCTAGCAGCTTCCCTGTGGCCGGGAAGTGCAAACGTACACGTTTTCGTCCGAAAACTCGTTTTCCGGCGAAAACGCACACCACGGCTCTTTCTGAGAAAAAGCAAGCACGGAGGACGAGAATCGCTTTTGCCCTGCGTAGCGTTCCGGGCAGCGGGTAGAACCAGGCAGAGAATTCCCGGCTAGCAGCTTCCCTGTGGCGGGGAAGTGCAAACGTACATGTTTTCGGCCGAAAACGCGTTTTCCGGCGAAAACGCACACCACGGCTCTTTCTGAGAAAAAGCAAGCACGGAGGACGAGAATCGCTTTTGCCCTGCGTAGCGTTCCGGGCAGCGGGTAGAACCAGGCAGAGAATTCCCGGCTAGCAGCTTCCCTGTGGCCGGGAAGTGCAAACGTACACGTTTTCGGCCGAAAACGCGTTTTCCCGCGAAAATGCACACCACGGCTCTTTCTGAGAAAAAGAAAGCACGGAGGACGAGAATCGCTTTTGCCCTGCGTAGCGTTCCGGGCAGCGGGTAGAACCAGGCAGAGAATTCCCTGCTAGCATCTTCCCTGTGGCGGGGAAGTGCAAACGTACACTTTTTCGGCCGAAAACGCGTTTTGCGGCGAAAACGCACACCACGGCTCTTTCTGAGATAAAGCAAGCACGGAGGACGAGAATCGCTTTTGCCCAGCGTAGCGTTCCGGGCAGCGGGTAGAACCAGGCAGAGAATTCCCGGCTAGCAGCTTCCCTGTGGCGGGGAAGTGCAAACGTACACGTTTTCGGCCGAAAACGCGTTTTCCGGCGAAAACGCACACCACGGCTCTTTCTGAGAAAAAGCAAGCACGGAGGACGAGAATCGCTTTTGCCCTGCGTAGCGTTCTGAGCAGCGGGTAGAAATAGACAGCGAATTCCCGGCTAGCAGCTACCCTGTGGCCGGGAAGTGCAAATGTACACGTTTTCGGCCGAAAACGCGTTTTCCGGCGAAAAAGCACACCATGGCTCTTTCTGAGAAAAAGCAAGCACGGAGGACGAAAATCGCTTTTGCCCTGCGTAGCGTTCCGGGCAGAGGGTAGAACCAGGCAGAGAATTCCCGGCTAGCAGCTTCCCTGTGGCCGGGAAGTGCAAACGTACACGTTTTCGGCCGAAAACGCGTTTTCCGGCGAAAACGCACACCACGGCTCTTTCTGAGAAAAAGCAAGCACGGAGGACGAGAATCGCTTTTGCCCTGTGTAGCGTTCCGGGCAGCGGGTAGAACCAGGCAGAGAATTCCCGGCTAGCAGCTTCCCTGTGGCCGGGAAGTGCAAACGTACACGTTTTCGGCCGAAAACGCGTTTTCCGGCGAAAACGCACACCACGGCTCTTTCTGAGAAAAAGCAAGCACGGAGGACGAGAATCGCTTTTGCCCTGCGTAGCGTTCCGGGCAGCGGGTAGAACCAGGCAGAGAATTCCCGGCTAGCAGCTTCCCTGTGGCGGGGAAGTGCAAACGTACACGTTTTCGGCCGAAAACGCGTTTTCCCGCGAAAACGCACACCACGGCTCTTTCTGAGAAAAAGCAAGCGCAGAGGACGAGAATCGCTTTTGCCCTGCGTAGCGTTCCGGGCAGCGGGTAGAACCAGGCAGAGAATTCCCGGCTAGCAGCTTCCCTGTGGCGGGGAAGTGCAAACGTACACGTTTTTGGCCGAAAACGCGTTTTCCCGCGAAAACGCACACCACGGCTCTTTCTGAGAAAAAGCAAGCACGGAGGACGAGAATCGCTTTTGCCCTGCGTAGCGTTCCGGTCAGCGGGTAGAACCAGGCAGAGAATTCCCGGCTAGCAGCTTCCCTGTGGCCGGGAAGTGCAAACGTACACGTTTTCGGCCGAAAACGCGTTTTCCGGCGAAAACGCACACCACGGCTCTTTCTGAGAAAAAGCAAGCACGGAGGACGAGAATCGCTTTTGCCCTGCGTAGCGTTCCGGGCAGCGGGTAGAACCAGGCAGAGAATTGCCGGCTAGCAGCTTCCCTGTGGCCGGGAAGTGCAAACGTACACGTTTTCGGCCGAAAACCGGTTACCGGCGAAAACGCACACCACGGCTCTTTCTGAGAAAAAGCAAGCACGGAGGACGAGAATCGCTTTTGCCCTGCGTAGCGTTCCGGGCAGCGGGTAGAACCAGGCAGAGAATTCCCGGCTAGCAGCTTCCCTGTGGCGGGGAAGTGCAAACGTACACGTTTTCGGCCGAAAACGCGTTTTCCGGCGAAAACGCACACCACGGCTCTTTCTGAGAAAAAGCAAGCACGGTGGACGAGAATCGCTTTTGCCCTGCGTAGTGTTCCGGGCAGCGGGTAGAACCAGGCAGAGAATTCCCGGCTAGCAGCTTCCCTGTGGCCGGGAAGTGCAAACGTACACGTTTTCGTCCGAAAACTCGTTTTCCGGCGAAAACGCACACCACGGCTCTTTCTGAGAAAAAGCAAGCACGGAGGACGAGAATCGCTTTTGCCCTGCGTAGCGTTCCGGGCAGCGGGTAGAACCAGGCAGAGAATTCCCGGCTAGCAGCTTCCCTGTGGCGGGGAAGTGCAAACGTACATGTTTTCGGCCGAAAACGCGTTTTCCGGCGAAAACGCACACCACGGCTCTTTCTGAGAAAAAGCAAGCACGGAGGACGAGAATCGCTTTTGCCCTGCGTAGCGTTCCGGGCAGCGGGTAGAACCAGGCAGAGAATTCCCGTCTAGCAGCTTCCCTGTGGCCGGGAAGTGCAAACGTACACGTTTTCGCCCGAAAAAGCGTTTTCTGGCGAAAACGCACACCACGGCTCTTTCTGAGAAAAAGCAAGCACGGAGGACGAGAATCGCTTTTGCCCTGCGTAGTGTTCCGGGCAGCGGGTAGAACCAGGCAGAGAATTCCCGGCTAGCAGCTTCCCTGTGGCCGGGAAGTGCAAACGTACACGTTTTCGGCCGAAAACTCGTTTTCCGGCGAAAACGCACACCACGGCTCTTTCTGAGAAAAAGCAAGCACGGAGGACGAGAATCGCTTTTGCCCTGCGTAGCGTTCCGGGCAGCGGGTAGAACCAGGCAGAGAATTCCCGGCTAGCAGCTTCCCTGTGGCCGGGAAGTGCAAACGTACACGTTTTCGGCCGAAAACGCGTTTTCCGGCGAAAACGCACACCACGGCTCTTTCTGAGAAAAAGCAAGCACGGAGGACGAGAATCGCTTTTGCCCTGCGTAGCGTTCCGGGCAGCGGGTAGAACCAGGCAGAGAATTCCCGGCTAGCAGCTTCCCTGTGGCGGGGAAGTGCAAACGTACACGTTTTCGGCCGAAAACGCGTTTTCCCGCGAAAACGCACACCACGGCTCTTTCTGAGAAAAAGCAAGCACGGAGGACGAGAATCGCTTTTGCCCTGCGTAGCGTTCCGGGCAGCGGGTAGAACCAGGCAGAGAATTCCCGGCTAGCAGCTTCCCTGTGGCGGGGAAGTGCAAACGTACACGTTTTCGGCCGAAAACGCGTTTTCCGGCGAAAAAGCACACCATGGCTCTTTCTGAGAAAAAGCAAGCACGGAGGACGAGAATCGCTTTTGCCCTGCGTAGTGTTCCGGGCAGCGGGTAGAACCAGGCAGAGAATTCCCGGCTAGCAGCTTCCCTGTGGCCGGGAAGTGCAAACATACACGTTTTCGGCCGAAAACGCGTTTTCCGGCGAAAACGCACACCACGGCTCTTTCTGAGAAAAAGCAAGCACGGAGGACGAGAATCGCTTTTGCCCTGCGTAGCGTTCCGGGCAGCGGGTAGAAATAGGCAGCGAATTGCCGGCTAGCAGCTTCCCTGTGGCCGGGAAGTGCAAACGTACACGTTTCCGGCCGAAAACGCGTTTCCCGGAGAAAAAGCACACCATGGCTCTTTCTGAGAAAAAGCAAGCACGGAGGACGAGAATCGCTTTTGCCCTGCGTAGCGTTCCGGGCAGCGGGTAGAACCAGGCAGAGAATTGCCGGCTAGCAGCTTCCCTGTGGCCGGGAAGTGCAAACGTACACGTTTTCGGCCGAAAACGCGTTTTCCGGCGAAAACGCACACCACGGCTCTTTCTGAGAAAAAGCAAGCACGGAGGACGAGAATCGCTTTTGCCCTGCGTAGCGTTCCGGGCAGCGGGTAGAACGAGGCAGAGAATTCCCGGCTAGCAGCTTCCCTGTGGCCGGGAAGTGCAAACGTACACGTTTTCGGCCGAAAACGCGTTTTCTGGCGAAAACGTACACCACGGCTCTTTCTGAGAAAAAGCAAGCACGGAGGACGAGAATCGCTTTTGCCCTGCGTAGCGTTCCGGGCAGCGGGTAGAACCAGGCAGAGAATTCCCGGCTAGCAGCTTCCCTGTGGCCGGGAAGTGCAAACGTACACGTTTTCGGCCGAAAACGCGTTTTCCTTCGAAAACGCACACCACGGCTCTTTCTGAGAAAAAGCAAGCACGGAGGACGAGAATCGCTTTTGCCCTGCGTAGCGTTCCGGGCAGCGGGTAGAACCAGGCAGAGAATTCCCGGCTAGCAGCTTCCCTGTGGCGGGGAAGTGCAAACGTACACGTTTTCGGCCGAAAACGCATTTTCCGGCGAAAAAGCACACCATGGCTCTTTCTGAGAAAAAGCAAGCACGGAGGACGAGAATCGCTTTTGCCCTGCGTAGCGTTCCGGGCAGCGGGTAGAACCAGGCAGCGAATTCCCTGCTATCAGCTTCCCTGTGGCGGGGAAGTGCAAACGTACACGTTTTCGGCCGAAAACGGGTTTTGCCGCGAAAACGCACACCACGGCTCTTTCTGAGATAAAGCAAGCACGGAGGACGAGAATCGCTTTTGCCCTGCGTAGCGTTCCGGGCAGCGGGTAGAACCAGGCAGAGAATTCCCGGCTAGCAGCTTCCCTGTGGCCGGGAAGTGCAAACGTACACGTTTTCGGCCGAAAACGCGTTTTCCGGCGAAAACGCACACCACGGCTCTTTCTGAGAAAAAGCAAGCACGGAGGACGAGAATCGCTTTTGCCCTGCGTAGTGTTCCGGGCAGCGGGTAGAACCAGGCAGAGAATTCCCGTCTAGCAGCTTCCCTGTGGCGGGGAAGTGCAAACGTACACGTTTTCGGCCGAAAACGCGTTTTCCGGCGAAAACGCACACCACGGCTCTTTCTGAGAAAAAGCAAGCACGGAGGACGAGAATCGCTTTTGCCCTGCGTAGCGTTCCGGGCAGCGGGTAGAACCAGGCAGAGAATTCCCGTCTAGCAGCTTCCCTGTGGCCGGGATGTGCAAACGTACAAGTTTTCTGCCGAAAAAGCGTTTTCCGGCGAAAACGCACACCACGGCTCTTTCTGAGAAAAAGCAAGCACGGAGGACGAGAATCGCTTTTGCCCTGCGTAGCGTTCTGAGCAGCGGGTAGAAATAGGCAGCGAATTGCCGGCTAGCAGCTTCCCTGTGGCCGGGAAGTGCAAACGTACACGTTTTCGGCCGAAAACGCGTTTTCCGGCGAAAACGCACACCACGGCTCTTTCTGAGAAAAAGCAAGCACGGAGGACGAGAATCGCTTTTGCCCTGCATAGCGTTCCGGGCAGCGGGCAGCACCAGGCAGAGAATTCCCGGCTAGCAGCTTCCCTGTGGCGGGGAAGTGCAAACGTACACGTTTTCGGCCGAAAACGCGTTTTCCGGCGAAAACGCACACCACGGCTCTTTCTGAGAAAAAGCAAGCACGGAGGACGAGAATCGCTTTTGCCCTGCGTAGCGTTCCGGGCAGCGGGTAGAACCAGGCAGAGAATTCCCGGCTAGCAGCTTCCCTGTGGCCGGGAAGTGCAAACGTACACGTTTTCGGCCGAAAACGCGTTTTCCCGCGAAAACGCACACCACTGCTCTTTCTGAGAAAAAGCAAGCATGGAGGACGAGAATCGCTTTTGCCCTGCGTAGCGTTCCGGGCAGCGGGTAGAACCAGGCAGAGAATTCCCTGCTAGCAGCTTCCCTGTGGCGGGGAAGTGCAAACGTACACGTTTTCGGCCGAAAACGCGTTTTGCGGCGAAAACGCACACCACGGCTCTTTCTGAGAAAAAACAAGCACGGAGGACGAGAATCGCTTTTGCCCTGCGTAGCGTTCCGGGCAGCGGGTAGAACCAGGCAGAGAATTCCCGGCTAGCAGCTTCCCTGTGGCCGGGAAGTGCAAACGTACACGTTTTCGGCCGAAAACGCGTTTTCTACCGAAAACGCACACCACGGCTCTTTCTGAGAAAAAGCAAGCACGGAGGACGAGAATCGCTTTTGCCCTGCGTAGCGTTCCGGGCAGCGGGTAGAACCAGGCAGAGAATTCCCGGCTAGCAGCTTCCCTGTGCCCGGAAGTGCAAACGTACACGTTTTCGGCCGAAAACGCGTTTTCCGGCGAAAACGCACACCACGGCTCTTTCTGAGAAAAAGCAAGCACGGAGGACGAGAATCGCTTTTGCCCTGCGTAGCGTTCCGGGCAGCGGGTAGAACCAGGCAGAGAATTCCCGGCTAGCAGCTTCCCTGTGGCCGGGAAGTGCAAACGTACACGTTTTCGGCCGAAAACGCGTTTTCCGGCGAAAACGCACACCACGGCTCTTTCTGAGAAAAAGCAAGCACGGAGGACGAGAATCGCTTTTGCCCTGCGTAGTGTTCCGGGCAGCGGGTAGAACCAGGCAGAGAATTCCCGGCTAGCAGCTTCCCTGTGGCCGGGAAGTGCAAACGTACACGTTTTCGTCCGAAAACTCGTTTTCCGGCGAAAACGCACACCACGGCTCTTTCTGAGAGAAAGCAAGCACGGAGGACGAGAATCGCTTTTGCCCTGCGTAGCGTTCCGGGCAGCGGGTAGAACCAGGCAGAGAATTCCCGGCTAGCAGCTTCCCTGTGGCCGGGAAGTGCAAACGTACACGTTTTCGGCCGAAAACGCGTTTTCCGGCGAAAACGCACACCACGGCTCTTTCTGAGAAAAAGCAAGCACGGAGGACGAGAATCGCTTTTGCCCTGCGTAGTGTTCCGGGCAGCGGGTAGAACCAGGCAGAGAATTCCCGTCTAGCAGCTTCCCTGTGGCGGGGAAGTGCAAACGTACACGTTTTCGGCCGAAAACGCGTTTTCCGGCGAAAACGCACACCACGGCTCTTTCTGAGAAAAAGCAAGCACGGAGGACGAGAATCGCTTTTGCCCTGCGTAGCGTTCCGGGCAGCGGGTAGAACCAGGCAGAGAATTCCCGTCTAGCAGCTTCCCTGTGGCCGGGATGTGCAAACGTACAAGTTTTCTGCCGAAAAAGCGTTTTCCGACGAAAACGCACACCACGGCTCTTTCTGAGAAAAAGCAAGCACGGAGGACGAGAATCGCTTTTGCCCTGCGTAGCGTTCTGAGCAGCGGGTAGAAATAGGCAGCGAATTGCCGGCTAGCAGCTTCCCTGTGGCCGGGAAGTGCAAACGTACACGTTTTCGGCCGAAAACGCGTTTTCCGGCGAAAACGCACACCACGGCTCTTTCTGAGAAAAAGCAAGCACGGAGGACGAGAATCGCTTTTGCCCTGCATAGCGTTCCGGGCAGCGGGCAGCACCAGGCAGAGAATTCCCGGCTAGCAGCTTCCCTGTGGCGGGGAAGTGCAAACGTACACGTTTTCGGCCGAAAACGCGTTTTCCGGCGAAAACGCACACCACGGCTCTTTCTGAGAAAAAGCAAGCACGGAGGACGAGAATCGCTTTTGCCCTGCGTAGCGTTCCGGGCAGCGGGTAGAACCAGGCAGAGAATTCCCGGCTAGCAGCTTCCCTGTGGCCGGGAAGTGCAAACGTACACGTTTTCGGCCGAAAACGCGTTTTCCCGCGAAAACGCACACCACTGCTCTTTCTGAGAAAAAGCAAGCATGGAGGACGAGAATCGCTTTTGCCCTGCGTAGCGTTCCGGGCAGCGGGTAGAACCAGGCAGAGAATTCCCTGCTAGCAGCTTCCCTGTGGCGGGGAAGTGCAAACGTACACGTTTTCGGCCGAAAACGCGTTTTGCGGCGAAAACGCACACCACGGCTCTTTCTGAGAAAAAACAAGCACGGAGGACGAGAATCGCTTTTGCCCTGCGTAGCGTTCCGGGCAGCGGGTAGAACCAGGCAGAGAATTCCCGGCTAGCAGCTTCCCTGTGGCCGGGAAGTGCAAACGTACACGTTTTCGGCCGAAAACGCGTTTTCTACCGAAAACGCACACCACGGCTCTTTCTGAGAAAAAGCAAGCACGGAGGACGAGAATCGCTTTTGCCCTGCGTAGCGTTCCGGGCAGCGGGTAGAACCAGGCAGAGAATTCCCGGCTAGCAGCTTCCCTGTGCCCGGAAGTGCAAACGTACACGTTTTCGGCCGAAAACGCGTTTTCCGGCGAAAACGCACACCACGGCTCTTTCTGAGAAAAAGCAAGCACGGAGGACGAGAATCGCTTTTGCCCTGCGTAGCGTTCCGGGCAGCGGGTAGAACCAGGCAGAGAATTCCCGGCTAGCAGCTTCCCTGTGGCCGGGAAGTGCAAACGTACACGTTTTCGGCCGAAAACGCGTTTTCCGGCGAAAACGCACACCACGGCTCTTTCTGAGAAAAAGCAAGCACGGAGGACGAGAATCGCTTTTGCCCTGCGTAGTGTTCCGGGCAGCGGGTAGAACCAGGCAGAGAATTCCCGGCTAGCAGCTTCCCTGTGGCCGGGAAGTGCAAACGTACACGTTTTCGTCCGAAAACTCGTTTTCCGGCGAAAACGCACACCACGGCTCTTTCTGAGAGAAAGCAAGCACGGAGGACGAGAATCGCTTTTGCCCTGCGTAGCGTTCCGGGCAGCGGGTAGAACCAGGCAGAGAATTGCCGGCTAGCAGCTTCCCTGTGGCCGGGAAGTGCAAACGTAAACGTTTTCGGCCGAAAACGCGTTTTCCCGCGAAAACGCACACCACGGCTCTTTCTGAGAAAAAGCAAGCACGGAGGACGAGAATCGCTTTTGCCCTGCGTAGCGTTCCGGGCAGCGGGTAGAACCAGGCAGAGAATTCCCGGCTAGCAGCTTCCCTGTGGCCGGGAAGTGCAAACGTACACGTTTTCGGCCGAAAACGCGTTTTCCGGCGAAAAAGCACACCATGGCTCTTTCTGAGAAAAAGCAAGCACGGAGGACGAGAATCGCTTTTGCCCTGCGTAGTGTTCCGGGCAGCGGGTAGAACCAGGCAGAGAATTCCCGGCTAGCAGCTTCCCTGTGGCCGGGAAGTGCAAACGTACACGTTTTCGGCCGAAAACGCGTTTTCCGGCGAAAACGCACACCACGGCTCTTTCTGAGAAAAAGCAAGCACGGAGGACGAGAATCGCTTTTGCCCTGCGTAGCGTTCCGGGCAGCGGGTAGAACCAGGCAGAGAATTCCCGGCTATCAGCTTCCCTGTGGCCGGGAAGTGCAAACGTACACGTTTTCGGCCGAAAACTCGTTTTCCCGCGAAAACGCACACCACGGCTCTTTCTGAGAAAAAGCAAGCACGGAGGACGAGAATCGCTTTTGCCCTGCGTATCGTTCTGAGCAGCGGGTAGAAATAGGCAGCGAATTGCCGGCTAGCAGCTTCCCTGTGGCGGGGAAGTGCAAACGTACACGTTTCCGGCCGAAAACGCGTTTTCCGGCGAAAACGCACACCACGGCTCTTTCTGAGAAAAAGCAAGCACGGAGGACGAGAATCGCTTTTACCCTGCGTAGTGTTCCGGGCAGCGGGTAGAACCAGGCAGAGAATTCCCGGCTAGCAGCTTCCCTGTGGCCGGGAAGTGCAAACGTACACGTTTTCGGCCGAAAACTCGTTTTCCGGCGAAAACGCACACCACGGCTCTTTCTGAGAAAAAGCAAGCACGGAGGACGAGAATCGCTTTTGCCCTGCGTAGCGTTCCGGGCAGCGGGTAGAACCAGGCAGAGAATTCCCGGCTAGCAGGTTCCCTGTGGACGGGAAGTGCAAACGTACACGTTTTCGGCCGAAAACGCGTTTTCCGGCGAAAACGCACACCACGGCTCTTTCTGAGAAAAAGCAAGCACGGAGGACGAGAATCGCTTTTGCCCTGCGTATCGTTCCGGGCAGCGGGTAGAACCAGGCAGAGAATTCCCGGCTAGCAGCTTCCCTGTGGCCGGGAAGTGCAAACGTACACGTTTTCGGCCGAAAACGCGTTTTCCCGCGAAAACGCACACCACGGCTCTTTCTGAGAAAAAGCAAGCACGGAGGACGAAAATCGCTTTTGCCCTGCGTAGCGTTCCGGGCAGCGGGTAGAACCAGGCAGAGAATTCCCGGCTAGCAGCTTCCCTGTGGCGGGGAAGTGCAAACGTACACCTTTTCGCCCGAAAAAGCGTTTTCCGGCGAAAACGCACACCACGGCTCTTTCTGAGAAAAAGCAAGCACGGAGGACGAGAATCGCTTTTGCCCTGCGTAGTGTTCCGGGCAGCGGGTAGAACCAGGCAGAGAATTCCCGGCTAGCAGCTTCCCTGTGGCCGGGAAGTGCAAACGTACACGTTTTCGGCCGAAAACGCGTTTTCCGGCGAAAACGCACACCACGGCTCTTTCTGAGAAAAAGCAAGCACGGAGGACGAGAATCGCTTTTGCCCTGCGTAGCGTTCCGGGCAGCGGGTAGAACCAGGCAGAGAATTCCCGGCTAGCAGCTTCCCTGTGGCCGGGAAGTGCAAACGTACACGTTTCCGGCCGAAAACGCGTTTCCTGGAGAAAAAGCACACCATGGCTCTTTCTGAGAAAAAGCAAGCACGGAGGACGAGAATCGCTTTTGCCCTGCGTAGCGTTCCTGGCAGCGGGTAGAACCAGGCAGAGAATTGCCGGCTAGCAGCTTCCCTGTGGCCGGGAAGTGCAAACGTACACGTTTTCGGCCGAAAACGCGTTTTCCGGCGAAAACGCACACCACGGCTCTTTCTGAGAAAAAGCAAGCACGGAGGACGAGAATCGCTTTTGCCCTGCGTAGCGTTCCGGGCAGCGGGTAGAACGAGGCAGAGAATTCCCGGCTAGCAGCTTCCCTGTGGCCGGGAAGTGCAAACGTACACGTTTTCGGCCGAAAACGCGTTTTCCGGCGAAAACGTACACCACGGCTCTTTCTGAGAAAAAGCAAGCACGGAGGACGAGAATCGCATTTGCCCTGCGTAGTGTTCCGGGCAGCGGGTAGAACCAGGCAGAGAATTCCCGGCTAGCAGCTTCCCTGTGGCCGGGAAGTGCAAACGTACACGTTTTCGGCCGAAAACGCGTTTTCCGGCGAAAACGCACACCACGGCTCTTTCTGAGAAAAAGCAAGCACGGAGGACGAGAATCGCTTTTGCCCTGCGTAGCGTTCCGGGCAGCGGGTAGAACCAGGCAGAGAATTCCCTGCTAGCAGCTTCCCTGTGGCGGGGAAGTGCAAACGTACACGTTTTCGGCCGAAAACGCGTTTTCCGGCGAAAACGCACACCACGGCTCTTTCTGAGAAAAAACAAGCACGGAGGACGAGAATCGCTTTTGCCCTGCGTAGCGTTCCGGGCAGCGGGTAGAACCAGGCAGAGAATTCCCGGCTAGCAGCTTCCCTGTGGCCGGGAAGTGCAAACGTACACGTTTTCGGCCGAAAACGCGTTTTCCGGCGAAAACGCACACCACGGCTCTTTCTGAGAAAAAGCAAGCACGGAGGACGAGAATCGCTTTTGCCCTGCGTAGCGTTCCGGGCAGCGGGTAGAACCAGGCAGAGAATTCCC
This sequence comes from Athene noctua, assembly GCF_965140245.1. Classification (NCBI taxonomy): domain Eukaryota; kingdom Metazoa; phylum Chordata; class Aves; order Strigiformes; family Strigidae; genus Athene; species Athene noctua. Next base: position 681,121 of record NW_027437550.1, on the reverse strand, counting down.
GGCTAGCAGCTTCCCTGTGGCCGGGAAGTGCAAACGTACACGTTTTCGGCCGAAAACGCGTTTTCCGGCGAAAACGCACACCACGGCTCTTTCTGAGAAAAAGCAAGCACGGAGGACGAGAATCGCTTTTGCCCTGCGTAGCGTTCCGGGCAGCGGGTAGAACCAGGCAGAGAATTCCCGGCTAGCAGCTTCCCTGTGGCGGGGAAGTGCAAACGTACACGTTTTCGGCCGAAAACTCGTTTTCCGGCGAAAACGCACACCACGGCTCTTTCTGAGAAAAAGCAAGCACGGAGGACGAGAATCGCTTTTGCCCTGCGTAGTGTTCCGGGCAGCGGGTAGAACCAGGCAGAGAATTCCCGGCTAGCAGCTTCCCTGTGGCCGGGAAGTGCAAACGTACACGTTTTCGGCCGAAAACTCGTTTTCCGGCGAAAACGCACACCACGGCTCTTTCTGAGAAAAAGCAAGCACGGAGGACGAGAATCGCTTTTGCCCTGCGTAGCGTTCCGGGCAGCGGGTAGAACCAGGCAGAGAATTCCCGGCTAGCAGCTTCCCTGTGGCCGGGAAGTGCAAACGTACACGTTTTCGTCCGAAAACGCGTTTTCCCGCGAAAACGCACACCACGGCTCTTTCTGAGAAAAAACAAGCACGGAGGACGAGAATCGCTTTTGCCCTGCGTAGCGTTCCGGGCAGCGGGTAGAACCAGGCAGAGAATTCCCGGCTAGCAGCTTCCCTCTGGCCGGGAAGTGCAAACGTACACGTTTTCGTCCGAAAACGCGTTTTCTACCGAAAACGCACACCACGGCTCTTTCTGAGAAAAAGCAAGCACGGAGGACGAGATTCGCTTTTGCCCTGCGTAGCGTTCCGGGCAGCGGGTAGAACCAGGCAGAGAATTCCCGGCTAGCAGCTTCCCTGTGGCGGGGAAGTGCAAACGTACACGTTTTCGGCCGAAAACGCGTTTTCCGGCGAAAACGCACACCACGGCTCTTTCTGAGAAAAAGCAAGCACGGAGGACGAGAATCGCTTTTGCCCTGCGTAGCGTTCCGGGCAGCGGGTAGAACCAGGCAGAGAATTCCCGGCTAGCAGCTTCCCTGTGGCCGGGAAGTGCAAACGTACACGTTTTCGGCCGAAAACGCGTTTTCCCGCGAAAATGCACACCACGGCTCTTTCTGAGAAAAAGCAAGCACGGAGGACGAGAATCGCTTTTGCCCTGCGTAGCGTTCCGGGCAGCGGGTAGAACCAGGCAGAGAATTCCCTGCTAGCAGCTTCCCTGTGGCGGGGAAGTGCAAACGTACACGTTTTCGGCCGAAAACGCGTTTTCCGGCGAAAACGCACACCACGGCTCTTTCTGAGATAAAGCAAGCACGGAGGACGAGAATCGCTTTTGCCCTGCGTAGCGTTCCGGGCAGCGGGTAGAACCAGGCAGAGAATTCCCGGCTACCAGCTTCCCTGTGGCGGGGATGTGCAAACGTACACGTTTTCGGCCGAAAACGCGTTTTCCTTCGAAAACGCACACCACGGCTCTTTCTGAGAAAAAGCAAGCACGGAGGACGAGAATCGCTTTTGCCCTGCGTAGCGCTCTGAGCAGCGGGTAGAAATAGGCAGCGAATTCCCGGCTAGCAGCTTCCCTGTGGCCGGGAAGTGCAAACGTACACGTTTTCGGCCGAAAACGCGTTTTCCGGCGAAAACGCACACCACGGCTCTTTCTGAGAAAAAGCAAGCACGGAGGACGAGAATCGCTTTTGCCCTGCGTAGCGTTCCGGGCAGCGGGTAGAACCAGGCAGAGAATTCCCGGCTAGCAGCTTCCCTGTGGCGGGGAAGTGCAAACGTACACGTTTTCGGCCAAAAACGCGTTTTCCGGCGAAAACGCACACCACGGCTCTTTCTGAGAAAAAGCAAGCACGGAGGACGAGAATCGCTTTTGCCCTGCGTAGCGTTCCGGGCAGCGGGTAGAACCAGGCAGAGAATTCCCGTCTAGCAGCTTCCCTGTGGCCGGGAAGTGCAAACGTACACGTTTTCGCCCGAAAAAGCGTTTTCTGGCGAAAACGCACACCACGGCTCTTTCTGAGAAAAAGCAAGCACGGAGGACGAGAATCGCTTTTGCCCTGCGTAGTGTTCCGGGCAGCGGGTAGAACCAGGCAGAGAATTCCCGGCTAGCAGCTTCCCTGTGGCCGGGAAGTGCAAACGTACACGTTTTCGGCCGAAAACTCGTTTTCCGGCGAAAACGCACACCACGGCTCTTTCTGAGAAAAAGCAAGCACGGAGGACGAGAATCGCTTTTGCCCTGCGTAGCGTTCCGGGCAGCGGGTAGAACCAGGCAGAGAATTCCCGGCTAGCAGCTTCCCTGTGGCCGGGAAGTGCAAACGTACACGTTTTCGGCCGAAAACGCGTTTTCCGGTGAAAACGCACACCACGGCTCTTTCTGAGATAAAGCAAGCACGGAGGACGAGAATCGCTTTTGCCCTGCGTAGCGTTCCGGGCAGCGGGTAGAACCAGGCAGAGAATTCCCGGCTACCAGCTTCCCTGTGGCGGGGAAGTGCAAACGTACACGTTTTCGGCCGAAAACGCGTTTTCCTTCGAAAACGCACACCACGGCTCTTTCTGAGAAAAAGCAAGCACGGAGGACGAGAATCGCTTTTGCCCTGCGTAGCGCTCTGAGCAGCGGGTAGAAATAGGCAGCGAATTCCCGGCTAGCAGCTTCCCTGTGGCCGGGAAGTGCAAACGTACACGTTTTCGGCCGAAAACGCGTTTTCCGGCGAAAAAGCACACCATGGCTCTTTCTGAGAAAAAGCAAGCACGGAGGACGAGAATCGCTTTTGCCCTGCGTAGCGTTCCGGGCAGCGGGTAGAACCAGGCAGAGAATTCCCGGCTAGCAGCTTCCCTGTGGCCGGGAAGTGCAAATGTACACGTTTTCGGCCGAAAACGCGTTTTCCGGCGAAAACGCACACCACGGCTCTTTCTGAGAAAAAGCAAGCACGGAGGACGAGAATCGCTTTTGCCCTGCGTAGCGTTCCGGGCAGCGGGTAGAACCAGGCAGAGAATTCCCGGCTAGCAGCTTCCCTGTGGCGGGGAAGTGCAAACGTACACGTTTTCGGCCGAAAACGCGTTTTCCGGCGAAAACGCACACCACGGCTCTTTCTGAGAAAAAGCAAGCACGGAGGACGAGAATCGCTTTTGCCCTGCGTAGTGTTCCGGGCAGCGGGTAGAACCAGGCAGAGAATTCCCGGCTAGCAGCTTCCCTGTGGCCGGGAAGTGCAAACGTACACGTTTTCGGCCGAAAACTCGTTTTCCGGCGAAAACGCACACCACGGCTCTTTCTGAGAAAAAGCAAGCACGGAGGACGAGAATCGCTTTTGCCCTGCGTAGCGTTCCGGGCAGCGGGTAGAACCAGGCAGAGAATTCCCGGCTAGCAGCTTCCCTGTGGCCGGGAAGTGCAAACGTACACGTTTTCGGCCGAAAACGCGTTTTCCCGCGAAAATGCACACCACGGCTCTTTCTGAGAAAAAGCAAGCACGGAGGACGAGAATCGCTTTTGCCCTGCGTAGCGTTCCGGGCAGCGGGTAGAACCAGGCAGAGAATTCCCAGCTAGCAGCTTCCCTGTGGCCGGGAAGTGCAAACGTACACGTTTTCGGCCGATAACGCGTTTTCCGGCGAAAACGCACACCACGGCTCTTTCTGAGAAAAAGCAAGCACGGAGGACGAGAATCGCTTTTACCCTGCGTAGTGTTCCGGGCAGCGGGTAGAACCAGGCAGAGAATTCCCGGCTAGCAGCTTCCCTGTGGCCGGGAAGTGCAAACGTACACGTTTTCGGCCGAAAACTCGTTTTCCGGCGAAAACGCACACCACGGCTCTTTCTGAGAAAAAGCAAGCACGGAGGACGAGAATCGCTTTTGCCCTGCGTAGCGTTCCGGGCAGCGGGTAGAACCAGGCAGAGAATTCCCGGCTAGCAGCTTCCCTGTGGACGGGAAGTGCAAACGTACACGTTTTCGGCCGAAAACTCGTTTTCCGGCGAAAACGCACACCACGGCTCTTTCTGAGAAAAAGCAAGCACGGAGGACGAGAATCGCTTTTGCCCTGCGTAGCGTTCCGGGCAGCGGGTAGAACCAGGCAGAGAATTCCCGGCTAGCAGCTTCCCTGTGGCCGGGAAGTGCAAACGTACACGTTTTCGGCCGAAAACGCGTTTTCCGGTGAAAACGCACACCACGGCTCTTTCTGAGATAAAGCAAGCACGGAGGACGAGAATCGCTTTTGCCCTGCGTAGCGTTCCGGGCAGCGGGTAGAACCAGGCAGAGAATTCCCGGCTACCAGCTTCCCTGTGGCGGGGAAGTGCAAACGTACACGTTTTCGGCCGAAAACGCGTTTTCCTTCGAAAACGCACACCACGGCTCTTTCTGAGAAAAAGCAAGCACGGAGGACGAGAATCGCTTTTGCCCTGCGTAGCGCTCTGAGCAGCGGGTAGAAATAGGCAGCGAATTCCCGGCTAGCAGCTTCCCTGTGGCCGGGAAGTGCAAACGTACACGTTTTCGGCCGAAAACGCGTTTTCCGGCGAAAAAGCACACCATGGCTCTTTCTGAGAAAAAGCAAGCACGGAGGACGAGAATCGCTTTTGCCCTGCGTAGCGTTCCGGGCAGCGGGTAGAACCAGGCAGAGAATTCCCGGCTAGCAGCTTCCCTGTGGCCGGGAAGTGCAAATGTACACGTTTTCGGCCGAAAACGCGTTTTCCGGCGAAAACGCACACCACGGCTCTTTCTGAGAAAAAGCAAGCACGGAGGACGAGAATCGCTTTTGCCCTGCGTAGCGTTCCGGGCAGCGGGTAGAACCAGGCAGAGAATTCCCGGCTAGCAGCTTCCCTGTGGCGGGGAAGTGCAAACGTACACGTTTTCGGCCGAAAACGCGTTTTCCGGCGAAAACGCACACCACGGCTCTTTCTGAGAAAAAGCAAGCACGGAGGACGAGAATCGCTTTTGCCCTGCGTAGTGTTCCGGGCAGCGGGTAGAACCAGGCAGAGAATTCCCGGCTAGCAGCTTCCCTGTGGCCGGGAAGTGCAAACGTACACGTTTTCGGCCGAAAACTCGTTTTCCGGCGAAAACGCACACCACGGCTCTTTCTGAGAAAAAGCAAGCACGGAGGACGAGAATCGCTTTTGCCCTGCGTAGCGTTCCGGGCAGCGGGTAGAACCAGGCAGAGAATTCCCGGCTAGCAGCTTCCCTGTGGCCGGGAAGTGCAAACGTACACGTTTTCGGCCGAAAACGCGTTTTCCCGCGAAAATGCACACCACGGCTCTTTCTGAGAAAAAGCAAGCACGGAGGACGAGAATCGCTTTTGCCCTGCGTAGCGTTCCGGGCAGCGGGTAGAACCAGGCAGAGAATTCCCAGCTAGCAGCTTCCCTGTGGCCGGGAAGTGCAAACGTACACGTTTTCGGCCGATAACGCGTTTTCCGGCGAAAACGCACACCACGGCTCTTTCTGAGAAAAAGCAAGCACGGAGGACGAGAATCGCTTTTACCCTGCGTAGTGTTCCGGGCAGCGGGTAGAACCAGGCAGAGAATTCCCGGCTAGCAGCTTCCCTGTGGCCGGGAAGTGCAAACGTACACGTTTTCGGCCGAAAACTCGTTTTCCGGCGAAAACGCACACCACGGCTCTTTCTGAGAAAAAGCAAGCACGGAGGACGAGAATCGCTTTTGCCCTGCGTAGCGTTCCGGGCAGCGGGTAGAACCAGGCAGAGAATTCCCGGCTAGCAGCTTCCCTGTGGACGGGAAGTGCAAACGTACACGTTTTCGGCCGAAAACGCGTTTTCCGGCGAAAACGCACACCACGGCTCTTTCTGAGAAAAAGCAAGCACGGAGGACGAGAATCGCTTTTGCCCTGCGTATCGTTCCGGGCAGCGGGTAGAACCAGGCAGAGAATTCCCGGCTAGCAGCTTCCCTGTGGCCGGGAAGTGCAAACGTACACGTTTTCGGCCGAAAACGCGTTTTCCCGCGAAAACGCACACCACGGCTCTTTCTGAGAAAAAGCAAGCACGGAGGACGAAAATCGCTTTTGCCCTGCGTAGCGTTCCGGGCAGCGGGTAGAACCAGGCAGAGAATTCCCGGCTAGCAGCTTCCCTGTGGCCGGGAAGTGCAAACGTACACCTTTTCGCCCGAAAAAGCGTTTTCCGGCGAAAACGCACACCACGGCTCTTTCTGAGAAAAAGCAAGCACGGAGGACGAGAATCGCTTTTGCCCTGCGTAGTGTTCCGGGCAGCGGGTAGAACCAGGCAGAGAATTCCCGGCTAGCAGCTTCCCTGTGGCCGGGAAGTGCAAACGTACACGTTTTCGGCCGAAAACGCGTTTTCCGGCGAAAACGCACACCACGGCTCTTTCTGAGAAAAAGCAAGCACGGAGGACGAGAATCGCTTTTGCCCTGCGTAGCGTTCCGGGCAGCGGGTAGAACCAGGCAGAGAATTCCCGGCTAGCAGCTTCCCTGTGGCCGGGAAGTGCAAACGTACACGTTTTCGGCCGAAAACTCGTTTTCCCGCGAAAACGCACACCACGGCTCTTTCTGAGAAAAAGCAAGCACAGAGGACGAGAATCGCTTTTGCCCTGCGTATCGTTCTGAGTAGCGGGTAGAAATAGGCAGCGAATTGCCGGCTAGCAGCTTCCCTGTGGCCGGGAAGTGCAAACGTACACGTTTCCGGCCGAAAACGCGTTTCCTGGAGAAAAAGCACACCATGGCTCTTTCTGAGAAAAAGCAAGCACGGAGGACGAGAATCGCTTTTGCCCTGCGTAGCGTTCCTGGCAGCGGGTAGAACCAGGCAGAGAATTGCCGGCTAGCAGCTTCCCTGTGGCCGGGAAGTGCAAACGTACACGTTTTCGGCCGAAAACGCGTTTTCCGGCGAAAACGCACACCACGGCTCTTTCTGAGAAAAAGCAAGCACGGAGGACGAGAATCGCTTTTGCCCTGCGTAGCGTTCCGGGCAGCGGGTAGAACGAGGCAGAGAATTCCCGGCTAGCAGCTTCCCTGTGGCCGGGAAGTGCAAACGTACACGTTTTCGGCCGAAAACGCGTTTTCTGGCGAAAACGTACACCACGGCTCTTTCTGAGAAAAAGCAAGCACGGAGGACGAGAATCGCATTTGCCCTGCGTAGTGTTCCGGGCAGCGGGTAGAACCAGGCAGAGAATTCCCGGCTAGCAGCTTCCCTGTGGCCGGGAAGTGCAAACGTACACGTTTTCGGCCGAAAACGCGTTTTCCGGCGAAAACGCACACCACGGCTCTTTCTGAGAAAAAGCAAGCACGGAGGACGAGAATCGCTTTTGCCCTGCGTAGCGTTCCGGGCAGCGGGTAGAACCAGGCAGAGAATTCCCTGCTAGCAGCTTCCCTGTGGCGGGGAAGTGCAAACGTACACGTTTTCGGCCGAAAACGCGTTTTCTACCGAAAACGCACACCACGGCTCTTTCTGAGAAAAAGCAAGCACGGAGGACGAGATTCGCTTTTGCCCTGCGTAGCGTTCCGGGCAGCGGGTAGAACCAGGCAGAGAATTCCCGGCTAGCAGCTTCCCTGTGGCCGGGAAGTGCAAACGTACACGTTTTCGGCCGAAAACGCGTTTTCCGGCGAAAACGCACACCACGGCTCTTTCTGAGAAAAAGCAAGCACGGAGGACGAGAATCGCTTTTGCCCTGCGTAGCGTTCCGGGCAGCGGGTAGAACCAGGCAGAGAATTCCCGGCTAGCAGCTTCCCTGTGGCGGGGAAGTGCAAACGTACACGTTTTCGGCCGAAAACGCGTTTTCCGGCGAAAACGCACACCACGGCTCTTTCTGAGAAAAAGCAAGCACGGAGGACGAGAATCGCTTTTGCCCTGCGTAGTGTTCCGGGCAGCGGGTAGAACCAGGCAGCGAATTCCCTGCTAGCAGCTTCCCTGTGGCCTGGAAGTGCAAACGTACACGTTTTCGGCTGAAAACGCGTTTTGCGGCGAAAACGCACACCACGGCTCTTTCTGAGAAAAAGCAAGCACGGAGGACGAGAATCGCTTTTGCCCTGCGTAGCGTTCCGGGCAGCGGGTAGAACCAGGCAGAGAATTCCCGGCTAGCAGCTTCCCTGTGGCCGGGAAGTGCAAACGTACACGTTTTCGTCCGAAAACGCGTTTTCCCGCGAAAACGCACACCACGGCTCTTTCTGAGAAAAAGCAAGCACGGAGGACGAGAATCGCTTTTGCCCTGCGTAGCGTTCCGGGCAGCGGGTAGAACCAGGCAGAGAATTCCCGGCTAGCAGCTTCCCTGTGGCGGGGAAGTGCAAACGTACACGTTTTCGGCCGAAAACGCGTTTTCCGGCGAAAACGCACACCACGGCTCTTTCTGAGAAAAAGCAAGCACGGAGGACGAGAATCGCTTTTGCCCTGCGTAGCGTTCCGGGCAGCGGGTAGAACCAGGCAGAGAATTCCCGGCTAGCAGCTTCCCTGTGGCCGGGAAGTGCAAACGTACACGTTTTCGGCCGAAAACGCGTTTTCCCGCGAAAATGCACACCACGGCTCTTTCTGAGAAAAAGCAAGCACGGAGGACGAGAATCGCTTTTGCCCTGCGTAGCGTTCCGGGCAGCGGGTAGAACCAGGCAGAGAATTCCCGGCTAGCAGCTTCCCTGTGGCCGGGAAGTGCAAACGTACACGTTTTCGGCCGAAAACGCGTTTTCTACCGAAAACGCACACCACGGCTCTTTCTGAGAAAAAGCAAGCACGGAGGACGAGATTCGCTTTTGCCCTGCGTAGCGTTCCGGGCAGCGGGTAGAACCAGGCAGAGAATTCCCGGCTAGCAGCTTCCCTGTGGCCGGGAAGTGCAAACGTACACGTTTTCGGCCGAAAACGCGTTTTCCGGCGAAAACGCACACCACGGCTCTTTCTGAGAAAAAGCAAGCACGGAGGACGAGAATCGCTTTTGCCCTGCGTAGCGTTCCGGGCAGCGGGTAGAACCAGGCAGAGAATTCCCGGCTAGCAGCTTCCCTGTGGCGGTGAAGTGCAAACGTACACGTTTTCGGCCGAAAACGCGTTTTCCGGCGAAAACGCACACCACGGCTCTTTCTGAGAAAAAGCAAGCACGGAGGACGAGAATCGCTTTTGCCCTGCGTAGTGTTCCGGGCAGCGGGTAGAACCAGGCAGCGAATTCCCTGCTAGCAGCTTCCCTGTGGCCTGGAAGTGCAAACGTACACGTTTTCGGCTGAAAACGCGTTTTGCGGCGAAAACGCACACCACGGCTCTTTCTGAGAAAAAGCAAGCACGGAGGACGAGAATCGCTTTTGCCCTGCGTAGCGTTCCGGGCAGCGGGTAGAACCAGGCAGAGAATTCCCGGCTAGCAGCTTCCCTGTGGCCGGGAAGTGCAAACGTACACGTTTTCGTCCGAAAACGCGTTTTCCCGCGAAAACGCACACCACGGCTCTTTCTGAGAAAAAGCAAGCACGGAGGACGAGAATCGCTTTTGCCCTGCGTAGCGTTCCGGGCAGCGGGTAGAACCAGGCAGAGAATTCCCGGCTAGCAGCTTCCCTGTGGCGGGGAAGTGCAAACGTACACGTTTTCGGCCGAAAACGCGTTTTCCGGCGAAAACGCACACCACGGCTCTTTCTGAGAAAAAGCAAGCACGGAGGACGAGAATCGCTTTTGCCCTGCGTAGCGTTCCGGGCAGCGGGTAGAACCAGGCAGAGAATTCCCGGCTAGCAGCTTCCCTGTGGCCGGGAAGTGCAAACGTACACGTTTTCGGCCGAAAACGCGTTTTCCCGCGAAAATGCACACCACGGCTCTTTCTGAGAAAAAGCAAGCACGGAGGACGAGAATCGCTTTTGCCCTGCGTAGCGTTCCGGGCAGCGGGTAGAACCAGGCAGAGAATTCCCGGCTACCAGCTTCCCTGTGGCGGGGAAGTGCAAACGTACACGTTTTCGGCCGAAAACGCGTTTTCCTTCGAAAACGCACACCACGGCTCTTTCTGAGAAAAAGCAAGCACGGAGGACGAGAATCGCTTTTGCCCTGCGTAGCGCTCTGAGCAGCGGGTAGAAATAGGCAGCGAATTCCCGGCTAGCAGCTTCCCTGTGGCCGGGAAGTGCAAACGTACACGTTTTCGGCCGAAAACGCGTTTTCCGGCGAAAACGCACACCACGGCTCTTTCTGAGAAAAAGCAAGCACGGAGGACGAGAATCGCTTTTGCCCTGCGTAGCGTTCCGGGCAGCGGGTAGAACCAGGCAGAGAATTCCCGGCTAGCAGCTTCCCTGTGGCGGGGAAGTGCAAACGTACACGTTTTCGGCCAAAAACGCGTTTTCCGGCGAAAACGCACACCACGGCTCTTTCTGAGAAAAAGCAAGCACGGAGGACGAGAATCGCTTTTGCCCTGCGTAGCGTTCCGGGCAGCGGGTAGAACCAGGCAGAGAATTCCCGTCTAGCAGCTTCCCTGTGGCCGGGAAGTGCAAACGTACACGTTTTCGTCCGAAAAAGCGTTTTCTGGCGAAAACGCACACCACGGCTCTTTCTGAGAAAAAGCAAGCACGGAGGACGAGAATCGCTTTTGCCCTGCGTAGTGTTCCGGGCAGCGGGTAGAACCAGGCAGAGAATTCCCGGCTAGCAGCTTCCCTGTGGCCGGGAAGTGCAAACGTACACGTTTTCGGCCGAAAACTCGTTTTCCGGCGAAAACGCACACCACGGCTCTTTCTGAGAAAAAGCAAGCACGGAGGACGAGAATCGCTTTTGCCCTGCGTAGCGTTCCGGGCAGCGGGTAGAACCAGGCAGAGAATTCCCGGCTAGCAGCTTCCCTGTGGCCGGGAAGTGCAAACGTACACGTTTTCGGCCGAAAACGCGTTTTCCGGCGAAAACGCACACCACGGCTCTTTCTGAGATAAAGCAAGCACGGAGGACGAGAATCGCTTTTGCCCTGCGTAGCGTTCCGGGCAGCGGGTAGAACCAGGCAGAGAATTCCCGGCTACCAGCTTCCCTGTGGCGGGGAAGTGCAAACGTACACGTTTTCGGCCGAAAACGCGTTTTCCTTCGAAAACGCACACCACGGCTCTTTCTGAGAAAAAGCAAGCACGGAGGACGAGAATCGCTTTTGCCCTGCGTAGCGCTCTGAGCAGCGGGTAGAAATAGGCAGCGAATTCCCGGCTAGCAGCTTCCCTGTGGCCGGGAAGTGCAAACGTACACGTTTTCGGCCGAAAACGCGTTTTCCGGCGAAAAAGCACACCATGGCTCTTTCTGAGAAAAAGCAAGCACGGAGGACGAAAATCGCTTTTGCCCTGCGTAGCGTTCCGGGCAGAGGGTAGAACCAGGCAGAGAATTCCCGGCTAGCAGCTTCCCTGTGGCCGGGAAGTGCAAATGTACACGTTTTCGGCCGAAAAGGCGTTTTCCGGCGAAAACGCACACCACGGCTCTTTCTGAGAAAAAGCAAGCACGGAGGACGAGAATCGCTTTTGCCCTGTGTAGCGTTCCGGGCAGCGGGTAGAACCAGGCAGAGAATTCCCGGCTAGCAGCTTCCCTGTGGCCGGGAAGTGCAAACGTACACGTTTTCGGCCGAAAACGCGTTTTCCGGCGAAAACGCACACCACGGCTCTTTCTGAGAAAAAGCAAGCACGGAGGACGAGAATCGCTTTTGCCCTGCGTAGCGTTCCGGGCAGCGGGTAGAACCAGGCAGAGAATTCCCGGCTAGCAGCTTCCCTGTGGCGGGGAAGTGCAAACGTACACGTTTTCGGCCGAAAACGCGTTTTCCGGCGAAAACGCACACCACGGCTCTTTCTGAGAAAAAGCAAGCACGGAGGACGAGAATCGCTTTTGCCCTGCGTAGCGTTCCGGGCAGCGGGTAGAACCAGGCAGAGAATTCCCGTCTAGCAGCTTCCCTGTGGCCGGGAAGTGCAAACGTACACGTTTTCGCCCGAAAAAGCGTTTTCTGGCGAAAACGCACACCACGGCTCTTTCTGAGAAAAAGCAAGCACGGAGGACGAGAATCGCTTTTGCCCTGCGTAGCGTTCCGGGCAGCGGGTAGAACCAGGCAGAGAATTCCCGGCTAGCAGCTTCCCTGTGGCCGGGAAGTGCAAACGTACACGTTTTCGGCCGAAAACGCGTTTTCCGGCGAAAACGCACACCACGGCTCTTTCTGAGAAAAAGCAAGCACGGAGGACGAGAATCGCTTTTGCCCTGCGTAGCGTTCCGGGCAGCGGGTAGAACCAGGCAGAGAATTCCCGTCTAGCAGCTTCCCTGTGGCCGGGAAGTGCAAACGTACACGTTTTCGCCCGAAAAAGCGTTTTCTGGCGAAAACGCACACCACGGCTCTTTCTGAGAAAAAGCAAGCACGGAGGACGAGAATCGCTTTTGCCCTGCGTAGTGTTCCGGGCAGCGGGTAGAACCAGGCAGAGAATTCCCGGCTAGCAGCTTCCCTGTGGCCGGGAAGTACAAACGTACACGTTTTCGGCCGAAAACGCGTTTTCCGGCGAAAACGCACACCACGGCTCTTTCTGAGAAAAAGCAAGCACGGAGGACGAGAATCGCTTTTGCCCTGCGTAGCGTTCCGGGCAGCGGGTAGAACCAGGCAGAGAATTCCCGGCTAGCAGCTTCCCTGTGGCCGGGAAGTGCAAACGTACACGTTTTCGGCCGAAAACGCGTTTTCCGGCGAAAACGCACACCACGGCTCTTTCTGAGAAAAAGCAAGCACGGAGGACGAGAATCGCTTTTGCCCTGCGTAGCGTTCCGGGCAGCGGGTAGAACCAGGCAGAGAATTCCCGGCTAGCAGCTTCCCTGTGGCCGGGAAGTGCAAACGTACACGTTTTCGGCCGAAAACGCGTTTTCCCGCGAAAATGCACACCACGGCTCTTTCTGAGAAAAAGCAAGCACGGAGGACGAGAATCGCTTTTGCCCTGTGTAGCGTTCCGGGCAGCGGGTAGAACCAGGCAGAGAATTCCCGGCTAGCAGCTTCCCTGTGGCCGGGAAGTGCAAACGTACACGTTTTCGGCCGAAAACGCGTTTTGCGGCGAAAACGCACACCACGGCTCTTTCTGAGAAAAAGCAAGCACGGAGGACGAGAATCGCTTTTGCCCTGCGTAGCGTTCCGGGCAGCGGGTAGAACCAGGCAGAGAATTCCCGTCTAGCAGCTTCCCTGTGGCCGGGAAGTGCAAACGTACACGTTTTCGCCCGAAAAAGCGTTTTCTGGCGAAAACGCACACCACGGCTCTTTCTGAGAAAAAGCAAGCACGGAGGACGAGAATCGCTTTTGCCCTGCGTAGTGTTCCGGGCAGCGGGTAGAACCAGGCAGAGAATTCCCGGCTAGCAGCTTCCCTGTGGCCGGGAAGTGCAAACGTACACGTTTTCGGCCGAAAACTCGTTTTCCGGCGAAAACGCACACCACGGCTCTTTCTGAGAAAAAGCAAGCACGGAGGACGAGAATCGCTTTTGCCCTGCGTAGCGTTCCGGGCAGCGGGTAGAACCAGGCAGAGAATTCCCGGCTAGCAGCTTCCCTGTGGCCGGGAAGTGCAAACGTACACGTTTTCGGCCGAAAACGCGTTTTCCGGCGAAAACGCACACCACGGCTCTTTCTGAGAAAAAGCAAGCACGGAGGACGAGAATCGCTTTTGCCCTGCGTAGCGTTCCGGGCAGCGGGTAGAACCAGGCAGAGAATTCCCGGCTAGCAGCTTCCCTGTGGCGGGGAAGTGCAAACGTACACGTTTTCGGCCGAAAACGCGTTTTCCGGCGAAAACGCACACCACGGCTCTTTCTGAGATAAAGCAAGCACGGAGGACGAGAATCGCTTTTGCCATGCGTAGCGTTCCGGGCAGCGGGTAGAACCAGGCAGAGAATTCCCGGCTACCAGCTTCCCTGTGGCGGGGAAGTGCAAACGTACACGTTTTCGGCCGAAAACGCGTTTTCCTTCGAAAACGCACACCACGGCTCTTTCTGAGAAAAAGCAAGCACGGAGGACGAGAATCGCTTTTGCCCTGCGTAGCGCTCTGAGCAGCGGGTAGAAATAGGCAGCGAATTCCCGGCTAGCAGCTTCCCTGTGGCCGGGAAGTGCAAACGTACACGTTTTCGGCCGAAAACGCGTTTTCCGGCGAAAAAGCACACCATGGCTCTTTCTGAGAAAAAGCAAGCACGGAGGACGAAAATCGCTTTTGCCCTGCGTAGCGTTCCGGGCAGAGGGTAGAACCAGGCAGAGAATTCCCGGCTAGCAGCTTCCCTGTGGCCGGGAAGTGCAAATGTACACGTTTTCGGCCGAAAACGCGTTTTCCGGCGAAAACGCACACCACGGCTCTTTCTGAGAAAAAGCAAGCACGGAGGACGAGAATCGCTTTTGCCCTGCGTAGCGTTCCGGGCAGCGGGTAGAACCAGGCAGAGAATTCCCGGCTAGCAGCTTCCCTGTGGCCGGGAAGTGCAAACGTACACGTTTTCGGCCGAAAACGCGTTTTCCAGCGAAAACGCACACCACGGCTCTTTCTGAGAAAAAGCAAGCACGGAGGACGAGAATCGCTTTTGCCCTGCGTAGCGTTCCGGGCAGCGGGTAGAACCAGGCAGAGAATTCCCGTCTAGCAGCTTCCCTGTGGCCGGGAAGTGCAAACGTACACGTTTTCGCCCGAAAAAGCGTTTTCTGGCGAAAACGCACACCACGGCTCTTTCTGAGAAAAAGCAAGCACGGAGGACGAGAATCGCTTTTGCCCTGCGTAGTGTTCCGGGCAGCGGGTAGAACCAGGCAGAGAATTCCCGGCTAGCAGCTTCCCTGTGGCCGGGAAGTACAAACGTACACGTTTTCGGCCGAAAACGCGTTTTCCGGCGAAAACGCACACCACGGCTCTTTCTGAGAAAAAGCAAGCACGGAGGACGAGAATCGCTTTTGCCCTGCGTAGCGTTCCGGGCAGCGGGTAGAACCAGGCAGAGAATTCCCGGCTAGCAGCTTCCCTGTGGCCGGGAAGTGCAAACGTACACGTTTTCGGCCGAAAACGCGTTTTCCCGCGAAAACGCACACCACGGCTCTTTCTGAGAAAAAGCAAGCACGGAGGACGAGAATCGCTTTTGCCCTGCGTAGCGTTCCGGGCAGCGGGTAGAACCAGGCAGAGAATTCCCGGCTAGCAGCTTCCCTGTGGCCGGGAAGTGCAAACGTACACGTTTTCGGCCGAAAACGCGTTTTCCCGCGAAAATGCACACCACGGCTCTTTCTGAGAAAAAGCAAGCACGGAGGACGAGAATCGCTTTTGCCCTGCGTAGCGTTCCGGGCAGCGGGTAGAACCAGGCAGAGAATTCCCTGCTAGCAGCTTCCCTGTGGCGGGGAAGTGCAAACGTACACGTTTTCGGCCGAAAACGCGTTTTCCGACGAAAACGCACACCACGGCTCTTTCTGAGATAAAGCAAGCACGGAGGACGAGAATCGCTTTTGCCCTGCGTAGCGTTCCGGGCAGCGGGTAGAACCAGGCAGAGAATTCCCGGCTACCAGCTTCCCTGTGGCGGGGAAGTGCAAACGTACACGTTTTCGGCCGAAAACGCGTTTTCCTTCGAAAACGCACACCACGGCTCTTTCTGAGAAAAAGCAAGCACGGAGGACGAGAATCGCTTTTGCCCTGCGTAGCGCTCTGAGCAGCGGGTAGAAATAGGCAGCGAATTCCCGGCTAGCAGCTTCCCTGTGGGCGGGAAGTGCAAACGTACACGTTTTCGGCCGAAAACGCGTTTTCCGGCGAAAAAGCACACCATGGCTCTTTCTGAGAAAAAGCAAGCACGGAGGACGAAAATCGCTTTTGCCCTGCGTAGCGTTCCGGGCAGAGGGTAGAACCAGGCAGAGAATTCCCGGCTAGCAGCTTCCCTGTGGCCGGGAAGTGCAAATGTACACGTTTTTGGCCGAAAACGCGTTTTCCGGCGAAAACGCACACCACGGCTCTTTCTGAGAAAAAGCAAGCACGGAGGACGAGAATCGCTTTTGCCCTGTGTAGCGTTCCGGGCAGCGGGTAGAACCAGGCAGAGAATTCCCGGCTAGCAGCTTCCCTGTGGCCGGGAAGTGCAAACGTACACGTTTTCGGCCGAAAACGCGTTTTGCGGCGAAAACGCACACCACGGCTCTTTCTGAGAAAAAGCAAGCACGGAGGACGAGAATCGCTTTTGCCCTGCGTAGCGTTCCGGGCAGCGGGTAGAACCAGGCAGAGAATTCCCGGCTAGCAGCTTCCCTGTGGCCGGGAAGTGCAAACGTACACGTTTTCGGCCTAAAACGCGTTTTCCGGCGAAAACGCACACCACGGCTCTTTCTGAGAAAAAGCAAGCACGGAGGACGAGAATCGCTTTTGCCCTGCGTATCGTTCCGGGCAGCGGGTAGAACCAGGCAGAGAATTCCCGGCTAGCAGCTTCCCTGTGGCCGGGAAGTGCAAACGTACACGTTTTCGGCCGAAAACGCGTTTTCCCGCGAAAACGCACACCACGGCTCTTTCTGAGAAAAAGCAAGCACGGAGGACGAGAATCGCTTTTGCCCTGCGTAGTGTTCCGGGCAGCGGGTAGAACCAGGCAGAGAATTCCCGGCTAGCAGCTTCCCTGTGGCCGGGAAGTGCAAACGTACACGTTTTCGGCCGAAAACGCGTTTTCCGGCGAAAACGCACACCACGGCTCTTTCTGAGAAAAAGCAAGCACGGAGGACGAGAATCGCTTTTGCCCTGCGTAGCGTTCCGGGCAGCGGGTAGAACCAGGCAGAGAATTCCCGGCTAGCAGCTTCCCTGTGGCCGGGAAGTGCAAACGTACACGTTTTCGGCCGAAAACGCGTTTTCCGGCGAAAACGCACACCACGGCTCTTTCTGAGAAAAAGCAAGCACGGAGGACGAGAATCGCTTTTGCCCTGCGTATCGTTCCGGGCAGCGGGTAGAACCAGGCAGAGAATTCCCGGCTAGCAGCTTCCCTGTGGCGGGGAACTGCAAACGTACACGTTTTCGGCCGAAAACGCGTTTTCCGGCGAAAACGCACACCACGGCTCTTTCTGAGAAAAAGCAAGCACGGAGGACGAGAATCGCTTTTGCCCTGCGTAGCGTTCCGGGCAGCGGGTAGAACCAGGCAGAGAATTCCCGGCTAGCAGCTTCCCTGTGGCGGGGAAGTGCAAACGTACACGTTTTCGGCCGAAAACGCGTTTTCCGGCGAAAAAGCACACCATGGCTCTTTCTGAGAAAAAGCAAGCACGGAGGACGAGAATCGCTTTTGCCCTGCGTAGTGTTCCGGGCAGCGGGTAGAACCAGGCAGAGAATTCCCGGCTAGCAGCTTCCCTGTGGCCGGGAAGTGCAAACGTACACGTTTTCGGCCGAAAACGCGTTTTGCGGCGAAAACGCACACCACGGCTCTTTCTGAGAAAAAGCAAGCACGGAGGACGAGAATCGCTTTTGCCCTGCGTAGCGTTCCGGGCAGCGGGTAGAACCAGGCAGAGAATTCCCGGCTAGCAGCTTCCCTGTGGCCGGGAAGTGCAAACGTACACGTTTTCGGCCGAAAACTCGTTTTCCGGCGAAAACGCACACCACGGCTCTTTCTGAGAAAAAGCAAGCACGGAGGACGAGAATCGCTTTTGCCCTGCGTATCGTTCTGAGCAGCGGGTAGAAATAGGCAGCGAATTGCGGCTACCAGCTTCCCTGTGGCCGGGAAGTGCAAACGTACACGTTTCCGGCCGAAAACGCGTTTCCCGGAGAAAAAGCACACCATGGCTCTTTCTGAGAAAAAGCAAGCACGGAGGACGAGAATCGCTTTTGCCCTGCGTAGCGTTCCTGGCAGCGGGTAGAACCAGGCAGAGAATTGCCGGCTAGCAGCTTCCCTGTGGCCGGGAAGTGCAAACGTACACGTTTTCGGCCGAAAACGCGTTTTCCGGCGAAAACGCACACCACGGCTCTTTCTGAGAAAAAGCAAGCACGGAGGACGAGAATCGCTTTTGCCCTGCGTAGTGTTCCGGGCAGCGGGTAGAACCAGGCAGAGAATTCCCGGCTAGCAGCTTCCCTGTGGCCGGGAAGTGCAAACGTACACGTTTTCGGCCGAAAACTCGTTTTCTCGCGAAAACGCACACCACGGCTCTTTCTGAGAAAAAGCAAGCACGGAGGACGAGAATCGCTTTTGCCCTGCGTAGCGTTCCGGGCAGCGGGTAGAACCAGGCAGAGAATTCCCGGCTAGCAGCTTCCCTGTGGCCGGGAAGTGCAAACGTACACGTTTTCGGCCGAAAACGCGTTTTCCGGCGAAAACGCACACCACGGCTCTTTCTGAGAAAAAGCAAGCACGGAGGACGAGAATCGCTTTTGCCCTGCGTAGCGTTCCGGGCGGCGGGTAGAACCAGGCAGAGAATTCCCGGCTAGCAGCTTCCCTGTGGCCGGGAAGTGCAAACGTACACGTTTTCGGCCGAAAACTCGTTTTCCCGCGAAAACGCACACCACGGCTCTTTCTGAGAAAAAGCAAGCACGGAGGACGAGAATCGCTTTTGCCCTGCGTATCGTTCTGAGTAGCGGGTAGAAATAGGCAGCGAATTGCCGGCTAGCAGCTTCCCTGTGGCCGGGAAGTGCAAACGTACACGTTTCCGGCCGAAAACGCGTTTCCCGGAGAAAAAGCACACCATGGCTCTTTCTGAGAAAAAGCAAGCACGGAGGACGAGAATCGCTTTTGCCCTGCGTAGCGTTCCTGGCAGCGGGTAGAACCAGGCAGAGAATTGCCGGCTAGCAGCTTCCCTGTGGCCGGGAAGTGCAAACGTACACGTTTTCGGCCGAAAACGCGTTTTGCGGCGAAAACGCACACCACGGCTCTTTCTGAGAAAAAGCAAGCACGGAGGACGAGAATCGCTTTTGCCCTGCGTAGCGTTCCGGGCAGCGGGTAGAACCAGGCAGAGAATTCCCGGCTAGCAGCTTCCCTGTGGCCGGGAAGTGCAAACGTACACGTTTTCGGTCGAAAACGCGTTTTCTGGCGAAAACGCACACCACGGCTCTTTCTGAGAAAAAGCAAGCACGGAGGACGAGAATCGCATTTGCCCTGCGTAGTGTTCCGGGCAGCGGGTAGAACCAGGCAGAGAATTCCCTGCTATCAGCTTCCCTGTGGCCGGGAAGTGCAAACGTACACGTTTTCGGCCGAAAACTCGTTTTCCCGCGAAAACGCACACCACGGCTCTTTCTGAGAAAAAGCAAGCACGGAGGACGAGAATCGCTTTTGCCCTGCGTATCGTTCTGAGTAGCGGGTAGAAATAGGCAGCGAATTGCCGGCTAGCAGCTTCCCTGTGGCCGGGAAGTGCAAACGTACACGTTTCCGGCCGAAAACGCGTTTCCCGGAGAAAAAGCACACCATGGCTCTTTCTGAGAAAAAGCAAGCACGGAGGACGAGAATCGCTTTTGCCCTGCGTAGCGTTCCTGGCAGCGGGTAGAACCAGGCAGAGAATTGCCGGCTAGCAGCTTCCCTGTGGCCGGGAAGTGCAAACGTACACGTTTTCGGCCGAAAACGCGTTTTGCGGCGAAAACGCACACCACGGCTCTTTCTGAGAAAAAGCAAGCACGGAGGACGAGAATCGCTTTTGCCCTGCGTAGCGTTCCGGGCAGCGGGTAGAACCAGGCAGAGAATTCCCGGCTAGCAGCTTCCCTGTGGCCGGGAAGTGCAAACGTACACGTTTTCGGTCGAAAACGCGTTTTCTGGCGAAAACGCACACCACGGCTCTTTCTGAGAAAAAGCAAGCACGGAGGACGAGAATCGCATTTGCCCTGCGTAGTGTTCCGGGCAGCGGGTAGAACCAGGCAGAGAATTCCCTGCTATCAGCTTCCCTGTGGCGGGGAAGTGCAAACGTACACGTTTTCGGCCGAAAACGGGTTTTTCCGCGAAAACGCACACCATGGCTCTTTCTGAGAAAAAGCCAGCACGGAGGACGAGAATCGCTTTTGCCCTGCGTAGTGTTCCGGGCAGCGGGTAGAACCAGGCAGAGAATTCCCGGCTAGCAGCTTCCCTGTGGCCGGGAAGTGCAAACGTACACGTTTTCGGCCGAAAACGCGTTTTGCGGCGAAAACGCACACCACGGCTCTTTCTGAGAAAAAGCAAGCACGGAGGACGAGAATCGCTTTTGCCCTGCGTAGCGTTCCGGGCAGCGGGTAGAACCAGGCAGAGAATTCCCGGCTAGCAGCTTCCCTGTGGCCGGGAAGTGCAAACGTACACGTTTTCGGCCGAAAACTCGTTTTCCGGCGAAAACGCACACCACGGCTCTTTCTGAGAAAAAGCAAGCACGGAGGACGAGAATCGCTTTTGCCCTGCGTATCGTTCTGAGCAGCGGGTAGAAATAGGCAGCGAATTGCGGCTAGCAGCTTCCCTGTGGCCGGGAAGTGCAAACGTACACGTTTCCGGCCGAAAACGCGTTTCCCGGAGAAAAAGCACACCATGGCTCTTTCTGAGAAAAAGCAAGCACGGAGGACGAGAATCGCTTTTGCCCTGCGTAGCGTTCCTGGCAGCGGGTAGAACCAGGCAGAGAATTGCCGGCTAGCAGCTTCCCTGTGGCCGGGAAGTGCAAACGTACACGTTTTCGGCCGAAAACGCGTTTTCCGGCGAAAACGCACACCACGGCTCTTTCTGAGAAAAAGCAAGCACGGAGGACGAGAATCGCTTTTGCCCTGCGTAGTGTTCCGGGCAGCGGGTAGAACCAGGCAGAGAATTCCCGGCTAGCAGCTTCCCTGTGGCCGGGAAGTGCAAACGTACACGTTTTCGGCCGAAAACTCGTTTTCTCGCGAAAACGCACACCACGGCTCTTTCTGAGAAAAAGCAAGCACGGAGGACGAGAATCGCTTTTGCCCTGCGTAGCGTTCCGGGCAGCGGGTAGAACCAGGCAGAGAATTCCCGGCTAGCAGCTTCCCTGTGGCCGGGAAGTGCAAACGTACACGTTTTCGGCCGAAAACGCGTTTTCCGGCGAAAACGCACACCACGGCTCTTTCTGAGAAAAAGCAAGCACGGAGGACGAGAATCGCTTTTGCCCTGCGTAGCGTTCCGGGCGGCGGGTAGAACCAGGCAGAGAATTCCCGGCTAGCAGCTTCCCTGTGGCCGGGAAGTGCAAACGTACACGTTTTCGGCCGAAAACTCGTTTTCCCGCGAAAACGCACACCACGGCTCTTTCTGAGAAAAAGCAAGCACGGAGGACGAGAATCGCTTTTGCCCTGCGTATCGTTCTGAGTAGCGGGTAGAAATAGGCAGCGAATTGCCGGCTAGCAGCTTCCCTGTGGCCGGGAAGTGCAAACGTACACGTTTCCGGCCGAAAACGCGTTTCCCGGAGAAAAAGCACACCATGGCTCTTTCTGAGAAAAAGCAAGCACGGAGGACGAGAATCGCTTTTGCCCTGCGTAGCGTTCCTGGCAGCGGGTAGAACCAGGCAGAGAATTGCCGGCTAGCAGCTTCCCTGTGGCCGGGAAGTGCAAACGTACACGTTTTCGGCCGAAAACGCGTTTTGCGGCGAAAACGCACACCACGGCTCTTTCTGAGAAAAAGCAAGCACGGAGGACGAGAATCGCTTTTGCCCTGCGTAGCGTTCCGGGCAGCGGGTAGAACCAGGCAGAGAATTCCCGGCTAGCAGCTTCCCTGTGGCCGGGAAGTGCAAACGTACACGTTTTCGGTCGAAAACGCGTTTTCTGGCGAAAACGCACACCACGGCTCTTTCTGAGAAAAAGCAAGCACGGAGGACGAGAATCGCATTTGCCCTGCGTAGTGTTCCGGGCAGCGGGTAGAACCAGGCAGAGAATTCCCTGCTATCAGCTTCCCTGTGGCGGGGAAGTGCAAACGTACACGTTTTCGGCCGAAAACGGGTTTTTCCGCGAAAACGCACACCACGGCTCTTTCTGAGAAAAAGCAAGCACGGAGGACGAGAATCGCTTTTGCCCTGCGTAGTGTTCCGGGCAGCGGGTAGAACCAGGCAGAGAATTCCCGTCTAGCAGCTTCCCTGTGGCGGGGAAGTGCAAACGTACACGTTTTCGGCCGAAAACGCGTTTTCCGGCGAAAACGCACACCACGGCTCTTTCTGAGAAAAAGCAAGCACGGAGGACGAGAATCGCTTTTGCCCTGCATAGCGTTCCGGGCAGCGGGTAGAACCAGTAAGAGAATTCCCGTCTAGCAGCTTCCCTGTGGCCGGGATGTGCAAACGTACACGTTTTCGGCCGAAAACGCGTTTTCCGACGAAAACGCACACCACGGCTCTTTCTGAGAAAAAGCAAGCACGGAGGACGAGAATCGCTTTTGCCCTGCGTAGCGTTCTGAGCAGCGGGTAGAAATAGGCAGCGAATTGCCGGCTAGCAGCTTCCCTGTGGCCGGGAAGTGCAAACGTACACGTTTTCGGCCGAAAACGCGTTTTCCGGCGAAAACACACACCACGGCTCTTTCTGAGAAAAAGCAAGCACGGAGGACGAGAATCGCTTTTGCCCTGCGTAGTGTTCCGGGCAGCGGGTAGAACCAGGCAGAGAATTCCCGGCTAGCAGCTTCCCTGTGGCCGGGAAGTGCAAACGTACACGTTTTCGGCCGAAAACTCGTTTTCTCGCGAAAACGCACACCACGGCTCTTTCTGAGAAAAAGCAAGCACGGAGGACGAGAATCGCTTTTGCCCTGCGTAGCGTTCCGGGTAGCGGGTAGAACCAGGCAGAGAATTCCCGGCTAGCAGCTTCCCTGTGGCCGGGAAGTGCAAACGTACACGTTTTCGGCCGAAAACGCGTTTTCCGGCGAAAACGCACACCACGGCTCTTTCTGAGAAAAAGCAAGCACGGAGGACGAGAATCGCTTTTGCCCTGCGTATCGTTCCGGGCAGCGGGTAGAACCAGGCAGAGAATTCCCGGCTAGCAGCTTCCCTGTGGCCGGGAAGTGCAAACGTACACGTTTTCGGCCGAAAACGCGTTTTCCCGCGAAAACGCACACCACGGCTCTTTCTGAGAAAAAGCAAGCACGGAGGACGAGAATCGCTTTTGCCCTGCGTAGTGTTCCGGGCAGCGGGTAGAACCAGGCAGAGAATTCCCGGCTAGCAGCTTCCCTGTGGCCGGGAAGTGCAAACGTACACGTTTTCGGCCGAAAACGCGTTTTCCGGCGAAAACGCACACCACGGCTCTTTCTGAGAAAAAGCAAGCAGGGAGGACGAGAATCGCTTTTGCCCTGCGTAGTGTTCCGGGCAGCGGGTAGAACCAGGCAGAGAATTCCCTGCTATCAGCTTCCCTGTGGCGGGGAAGTGCAAACGTACACGTTTTCGGCCGAAAACGGGTTTTTCCGCGAAAACGCACACCACGGCTCTTTCTGAGAAAAAGCAAGCACGGAGGACGAGAATCGCTTTTGCCCTGCGTAGTGTTCCGGGCAGCGGGTAGAACCAGGCAGAGAATTCCCGTCTAGCAGCTTCCCTGTGGCGGGGAAGTGCAAACGTACACGTTTTCGGCCGAAAACGCGTTTTCCGGCGAAAACGCACACCATGGCTCTTTCTGAGAAAAAGCAAGCACGGAGGACGAGAATCGCTTTTGCCCTGCATAGCGTTCCGGGCAGCGGGTAGAACCAGTAAGAGAATTCCCGTCTAGCAGCTTCCCTGTGGCCGGGATGTGCAAACGTACACGTTTTCGGCCGAAAACGCGTTTTCCGACGAAAACGCACACCACGGCTCTTTCTGAGAAAAAGCAAGCACGGAGGACGAGAATCGCTTTTGCCCTGCGTAGCGTTCTGAGCAGCGGGTAGAAATAGGCAGCGAATTGCCGGCTAGCAGCTTCCCTGTGGCCGGGAAGTGCAAACGTACACGTTTTCGGCCGAAAACGCGTTTTCCGGCGAAAACACACACCACGGCTCTTTCTGAGAAAAAGCAAGCACGGAGGACGAGAATCGCTTTTGCCCTGCGTAGTGTTCCGGGCAGCGGGTAGAACCAGGCAGAGAATTCCCGGCTAGCAGCTTCCCTGTGGCCGGGAAGTGCAAACGTACACGTTTTCGGCCGAAAACTCGTTTTCTCGCGAAAACGCACACCACGGCTCTTTCTGAGAAAAAGCAAGCACGGAGGACGAGAATCGCTTTTGCCCTGCGTAGCGTTCCGGGCAGCGGGTAGAACCAGGCAGAGAATTCCCGGCTAGCAGCTTCCCTGTGGCCGGGAAGTGCAAACGTACACGTTTTCGGCCGAAAACGCGTTTTCCGGCGAAAACGCACACCACGGCTCTTTCTGAGAAAAAGCAAGCACGGAGGACGAGAATCGCTTTTGCCCTGCGTATCGTTCCGGGCAGCGGGTAGAACCAGGCAGAGAATTCCCGGCTAGCAGCTTCCCTGTGGCCGGGAAGTGCAAACGTACACGTTTTCGGCCGAAAACGCGTTTTCCCGCGAAAACGCACACCACGGCTCTTTCTGAGAAAAAAGCACGGAGGACGAGAATCGCTTTTGCCCTGCGTAGTGTTCCGGGCAGCGGATAGAACCAGGCAGAGAATTCCCGGCTAGCAGCTTCCCTGTGGCCGGGAAGTGCAAACGTACACGTTTTCGGCCGAAAACGCGTTTTCCGGCGAAAACGCACACCACGGCTCTTTCTGAGAAAAAGCAAGCACGGAGGACGAGAATCGCTTTTGCCCTGCGTAGCGTTCCGGGCGGCGGGTAGAACCAGGCAGAGAATTCCCGGCTAGCAGCTTCCCTGTGGCCGGGAAGTGCAAACGTACACGTTTTCGGCCGAAAACTCGTTTTCCCGCGAAAACGCACACCACGGCTCTTTCTGAGAAAAAGCAAGCACGGAGGACGAGAATCGCTTTTGCCCTGCGTAGCGTTCCTGGCAGCGGGTAGAACCAGGCAGAGAATTGCCGGCTAGCAGCTTCCCTGTGGCCGGGAAGTGCAAACGTACACGTTTTCGGCCGAAAACGCGTTTTCCGGCGAAAACGCACACCACGGCTCTTTCTGAGAAAAAGCAAGCACGGAGGACGAGAATCGCTTTTGCCCTGCGTAGCGTTCCGGGCAGCGGGTAGAACCAGGCAGAGAATTCCCGGCTAGCAGCTTCCCTGTGGCCGGGAAGTGCAAACGTACACGTTTTCGGTCGAAAACGCGTTTTCTGGCGAAAACGCACACCACGGCTCTTTCTGAGAAAAAGCAAGCACGGAGGACGAGAATCGCATTTGCCCTGCGTAGTGTTCCGGGCAGCGGGTAGAACCAGGCAGAGAATTCCCTGCTATCAGCTTCCCTGTGGCGAGGAAGTGCAAACGTACACGTTTTCGGCCGAAAACGGGTTTTGCCGCGAAAACGCACACCACGGCTCTTTCTGAGATAAAGCAAGCACGGAGGACGAGAATCGCTTTTGCCCTGCGTAGCGTTCCGGGCAGCGGGTAGAACCAGGCAGAGAATTCCCGGCTAGCAGCTTCCCTGTGGCCGGGAAGTGCAAACGTACACGTTTTCGGCCGAAAACGCGTTTTCCGGTGAAAACGCACACCACGGCTCTTTCTGAGAAAAAGCAAGCACGGAGGACGAGAATCGCTTTTGCCCTGCGTAGTGTTCCGGGCAGCGGGTAGAACCAGGCAGAGAATTCCCGTCTAGCAGCTTCCCTGTGGCGGGGAAGTGCAAACGTACACGTTTTCGGCCGAAAACGCGTTTTCCGGCGAAAACGCACACCACGGCTCTTTCTGAGAAAAAGCAAGCACGGAGGACGAGAATCGCTTTTGCCCTGCATAACGTTCCGGGCAGCGGGTAGAACCAGTAAGAGAATTCCCGTCTAGCAGCTTCCCTGTGGCCGGGATGTGCAAACGTACACGTTTTCGGCCGAAAACGCGTTTTCCGGCGAAAACGCACACCACGGCTCTTTCTGAGAAAAAGCAAGCACGGAGGACGAGAATCGCTTTTGCCCTGCGTAGTGTTCCGGGCAGCGGGTAGAACCAGGCAGAGAATTCCCGTCTAGCAGCTTCCCTGTGGCGGGGAAGTGCAAACGTACACGTTTTCGGCCGAAAACGCGTTTTCCGGCGAAAACGCACACCACGGCTCTTTCTGAGAAAAAGCAAGCACGGAGGACGAGAATCGCTTTTGCCCTGCATAGCGTTCCGGGCAGCGGGTAGAACCAGTAAGAGAATTCCCGGCTAGCAGCTTCCCTGTGGCCGGGATGTGCAAACGTACACGTTTTCGGCCGAAAACGCGTTTTCCGACGAAAACGCACACCACGGCTCTTTCTGAGAAAAAGCAAGCACGGAGGACGAGAATCGCTTTTGCCCTGCGTAGCGTTCTGAGCAGCGGGTAGAAATAGGCAGCGAATTGCCGGCTAGCAGCTTCCCTGTGGCCGGGAAGTGCAAACGTACACGTTTTCGGCCGAAAACGCGTTTTCCGGCGAAAACACACACCACGGCTCTTTCTGAGAAAAAGCAAGCACGGAGGACGAGAATCGCTTTTGCCCTGCGTAGTGTTCCGGGCAGCGGGTAGAACCAGGCAGAGAATTCCCGGCTAGCAGCTTCCCTGTGGCCGGGAAGTGCAAACGTACACGTTTTCGGCCGAAAACTCGTTTTCTCGCGAAAACGCACACCACGGCTCTTTCTGAGAAAAAGCAAGCACGGAGGACGAGAATCGCTTTTGCCCTGCGTAGCGTTCCGGGCAGCGGGTAGAACCAGGCAGAGAATTCCCGGCTAGCAGCTTCCCTGTGGCCGGGAAGTGCAAACGTACACGTTTTCGGCCGAAAACGCGTTTTCCGGCCAAAACGCACACCACGGCTCTTTCTGAGAAAAAGCAAGCACGGAGGACGAGAATCGCTTTTGCCCTGCGTATCGTTCCGGGCAGCGGGTAGAACCAGGCAGAGAATTCCCGGCTAGCAGCTTCCCTGTGGCCGGGAAGTGCAAACGTACACGTTTTCGGCCGAAAACGCGTTTTCCCGCGAAAACGCACACCACGGCTCTTTCTGAGAAAAAGCAAGCACGGAGGACGAGAATCGCTTTTGCCCTGCGTAGTGTTCCGGGCAGCGGGTAGAACCAGGCAGAGAATTCCCGGCTAGCAGCTTCCCTGTGGCCGGGAAGTGCAAACGTACACGTTTTCGGCCGAAAACGCGTTTTCCGGCGAAAACGCACACCACGGCTCTTTCTGAGAAAAAGCAAGCACGGAGGACGAGAATCGCTTTTGCCCTGCGTAGCGTTCCGGGCGGCGGGTAGAACCAGGCAGAGAATTCCCGGCTAGCAGCTTCCCTGTGTCCGGGAAGTGCAAACGTACACGTTTTCGGCCGAAAACTCGTTTTCCCGCGAAAACGCACACCACGGCTCTTTCTGAGAAAAAGCAAGCACGGAGGACGAGAATCGCTTTTGCCCTGCGTAGCGTTCCTGGCAGCGGGTAGAACCAGGCAGAGAATTGCCGGCTAGCAGCTTCCCTGTGGCCGGGAAGTGCAAACGTACACGTTTTCGGCCGAAAACGCGTTTTCCGGCGAAAACGCACACCACGGCTCTTTCTGAGAAAAAGCAAGCACGGAGGACGAGAATCGCTTTTGCCCTGCGTAGCGTTCCGGGCAGCGGGTAGAACCAGTCAGAGAATTCCCGGCTAGCAGCTTCCCTGTGGCCGGGAAGTGCAAACGTACACGTTTTCGGTCGAAAACGCGTTTTCTGGCGAAAACGCACACCACGGCTCTTTCTGAGAAAAAGCAAGCACGGAGGACGAGAATCGCATTTGCCCTGCGTAGTGTTCCGGGCAGCGGGTAGAACCAGGCAGAGAATTCCCTGCTATCAGCTTCCCTGTTGCGAGGAAGTGCAAACGTACACGTTTTCGGCCGAAAACGGGTTTTGCCGCGAAAACGCACACCACGGCTCTTTCTGAGATAAAGCAAGCACGGAGGACGAGAATCGCTTTTGCCCTGCGTAGCGTTCCGGGCAGCGGGTAGAACCAGGCAGAGAATTCCCGGCTAGCAGCTTCCCTGTGGCCGGGAAGTGCAAACGTACACGTTTTCGGCCGAAAACGCGTTTTCCGGTGAAAACGCACACCACGGCTCTTTCTGAGAAAAAGCAAGCACGGAGGACGAGAATCGCTTTTGCCCTGCGTAGTGTTCCGGGCAGCGGGTAGAACCAGGCAGAGAATTCCCGTCTAGCAGCTTCCCTGTGGCGGGGAAGTGCAAACGTACACGTTTTCGGCCGAAAACGCGTTTTCCGGCGAAAACGCACACCACGGCTCTTTCTGAGAAAAAGCAAGCACGGAGGACGAGAATCGCTTTTGCCCTGCATAGCGTTCCGGGCAGCGGGTAGAACCAGTAAGAGAATTCCCGTCTAGCAGCTTCCCTGTGGCCGGGATGTGCAAACGTACACGTTTTCGGCCGAAAACGCGTTTTCCGGCGAAAACGCACACCACGGCTCTTTCTGAGAAAAAGCAAGCACGGAGGACGAGAATCGCTTTTGCCCTGCGTAGTGTTCCGGGCAGCGGGTAGAACCAGGCAGAGAATTCCCGTCTAGCAGCTTCCCTGTGGCGGGGAAGTGCAAACGTACACGTTTTCGGCCGAAAACGCGTTTTCCGGCGAAAACGCACACCACGGCTCTTTCTGAGAAAAAGCAAGCACGGAGGACGAGAATCGCTTTTGCCCTGCATAGCGTTCCGGGCAGCGGGTAGAACCAGTAAGAGAATTCCCGTCTAGCAGCTTCCCTGTGGCCGGGATGTGCAAACGTACACGTTTTCGGCCGAAAACGCGTTTTCCGACGAAAACGCACACCACGGCTCTTTCTGAGAAAAAGCAAGCACGGAGGACGAGAATCGCTTTTGCCCTGCGTAGCGTTCTGAGCAGCGGGTAGAAATAGGCAGCGAATTGCCGGCTAGCAGCTTCCCTGTGGCCGGGAAGTGCAAACGTACACGTTTTCGGCCGAAAACGCGTTTTCCGGCGAAAACACACACCACGGCTCTTTCTGAGAAAAAGCAAGCACGGAGGACGAGAATCGCTTTTGCCCTGCGTAGTGTTCCGGGCAGCGGGTAGAACCAGGCAGAGAATTCCCGGCTAGCAGCTTCCCTGTGGCCGGGAAGTGCAAACGTACACGTTTTCGGCCGAAAACTCGTTTTCTCGCGAAAACGCACACCACGGCTCTTTCTGAGAAAAAGCAAGCACGGAGGACGAGAATCGCTTTTGCCCTGCGTAGCGTTCCGGGCAGCGGGTAGAACCAGGCAGAGAATTCCCGGCTAGCAGCTTCCCTGTGGCCGGGAAGTGCAAACGTACACGTTTTCGGCCGAAAACGCGTTTTCCGGCGAAAACGCACACCACGGCTCTTTCTGAGAAAAAGCAAGCACGGAGGACGAGAATCGCTTTTGCCCTGCGTATCGTTCCGGGCAGCGGGTAGAACCAGGCAGAGAATTCCCGGCTAGCAGCTTCCCTGTGGCCGGGAAGTGCAAACGTACACGTTTTCGGCCGAAAACGCGTTTTCCCGCGAAAACGCACACCACGGCTCTTTCTGAGAAAAAGCAAGCACGGAGGACGAGAATCGCTTTTGCCCTGCGTAGTGTTCCGGGCAGCGGGTAGAACCAGGCAGAGAATTCCCGGCTAGCAGCTTCCCTGTGGCGGGGAAGTGCAAACGTACACGTTTTCGGCCGAAAACGCGTTTTCCGGCGAAAACGCACACCACGGCTCTTTCTGAGAAAAAGCAAGCACGGAGGACGAGAATCGCTTTTGCCCTGCGTAGCGTTCCGGGCGGCGGGTAGAACCAGGCAGAGAATTCCCGGCTAGCAGCTTCCCTGTGGCCGGGAAGTGCAAACGTACACGTTTTCGGCCGAAAACTCGTTTTCCGGCGAAAACGCACACCACGGCTCTTTCTGAGAAAAAGCAAGCACGGAGGACGAGAATCGCTTTTGCCCTGCGTAGCGTTCCGGGCAGCGGGTAGAACCAGGCAGAGAATTCCCGGCTAGCAGCTTCCCTGTGGCCGGGAAGTGCAAACGTACACGTTTTCGGCCGAAAACGCGTTTTCCGGCGAAAACGCACACCACGGCTCTTTCTGAGAAAAAGCAAGCACGGAGGACGAGAATCGCTTTTGCCCTGCGTAGCGTTCCGGGCAGCGGGTAGAACCAGGCAGAGAATTCCCGGCTAGCAGCTTCCCTGTGGCCGGGAAGTGCAAACGTACACGTTTTCGGTCGAAAACGCGTTTTCTGGCGAAAACGCACACCACGGCTCTTTCTGAGAAAAAGCAAGCACGGAGGACGAGAATCGCATTTGCCCTGCGTAGTGTTCCGGGCAGCGGGTAGAACCAGGCAGAGAATTCCCTGCTATCAGCTTCCCTGTTGCGAGGAAGTGCAAACGTACACGTTTTCGGCCGAAAACGGGTTTTGCCGCGAAAACGCACACCACGGCTCTTTCTGAGATAAAGCAAGCACGGAGGACGAGAATCGCTTTTGCCCTGCGTAGCGTTCCGGGCAGCGGGTAGAACCAGGCAGAGAATTCCCGGCTAGCAGCTTCCCTGTGGCCGGGAAGTGCAAACGTACACGTTTTCGGCCGAAAACGCGTTTTCCGGTGAAAACGCACACCACGGCTCTTTCTGAGAAAAAGCAAGCACGGAGGACGAGAATCGCTTTTGCCCTGCGTAGTGTTCCGGGCAGCGGGTAGAACCAGGCAGAGAATTCCCGTCTAGCAGCTTCCCTGTGGCCGGGAAGTGCAAACGTACACGTTTTCGGCCGAAAACGCGTTTTCCGGCGAAAACGCACACCACGGCTCTTTCTGAGAAAAAGCAAGCACGGAGGACGAGAATCGCTTTTGCCCTGCATAGCGTTCCGGGCAGCGGGTAGAACCAGTAAGAGAATTCCCGTCTAGCAGCTTCCCTGTGGCCGGGATGTGCAAACGTACACGTTTTCGGCCGAAAACGCGTTTTCCGGCGAAAACGAACACCACGGCTCTTTCTGAGAAAAAGCAAGCACGGAGGACGAGAATCGCTTTTGCCCTGCGTAGCGTTCTGAGCAGCGGGTAGAAATAGGCAGCGAATTGCCGGCTAGCAGCTTCCCTGTGGCCGGGAAGTGCAAACGTACACGTTTTCGGCCGAAAACGCGTTTTCCGGCGAAAACGCACACCACGGCTCTTTCTGAGAAAAAGCAAGCACGGAGGACGAGAATCGCTTTTGCCCTGCGTAGCGTTCCGGGCAGCGGGTAGCACCAGGCAGAGTATTCCCGGCTAGCAGCTTCCCTGTGGCGGGGAATTGCAAACGTACACGTTTTCGGCCGAAAACGCGTTTTGCGGCGAAAACGCACACCACGGCTCTTTCTGAGAAAAAACAAGCACGGAGGACGAGAATCGCTTTTGCCCTGCGTAGCGTTCTGAGCAGCGGGTAGAAATAGGCAGCGAATTGCCGGCTAGCAGCTTCCCTGTGGCCGGGAAGTGCAAACGTACACGTTTTCGGCCGAAAACGCGTTTTCCGGCGAAAACGCACACCATGGCTCTTTCTGAGAAAAAGCAAGCACGGAGGACGAGAATCGCTTTTGCCCTGCGTAGCGTTCCGGGCAGCGGGTAGAACCAGGCAGAGAATTCCCGGCTAGCAGCTTCCCTGTGGCCGGGAAGTGCAAACGTACACGTTTTCGGCCGAAAACGCGTTTTCCCGCGAAAATGCACACCACGGCTCTTTCTGAGAAAAAGAAAGCACGGAGGACGAGAATCGCTTTTGCCCTGCGTAGCGTTCCGGGCAGCGGGTAGAACCAGGCAGAGAATTCCCGGCTAGCAGCTTCCCTGTGGCCGGGAAGTGCAAACGTACACGTTTTCGGCCGAAAACGGGTTTTGCCGCGAAAACGCACACCACGGCTCTTTCTGAGATAAAGCAAGCACGGAGGACGAGAATCGCTTTTGCCCTGCGTAGCGTTCCGGGCAGCGGGTAGAACCAGGCAGCGAATTGCCGGCTAGCAGCTTCCCTGTGGCCGGGAAGTGCAAACGTACACGTTTTCGGCCGAAAACGCGTTTTCCGGTGAAAACGCACACCACGGCTCTTTCTGAGAAAAAGCAAGCACGGAGGACGAGAATCGCTTTTGCCCTGCGTAGTGTTCCGGGCAGCGGGTAGAACCAGGCAGAGAATTCCCGTCTAGCAGCTTCCCTGTGGCGGGGAAGTGCAAACGTACACGTTTTCGGCCGAAAACGCGTTTTCCGGCGAAAACGCACACCACGGCTCTTTCTGAGAAAAAGCAAGCACGGAGGACGAGAATCGCTTTTGCCCTGCATAGCGTTCCGGGCAGCGGGTAGAACCAGTAAGAGAATTCCCGTCTAGCAGCTTCCCTGTGGCCGGGATGTGCAAACGTACACGTTTTCGGCCGAAAACGCGTTTTCCGGCGAAAACGCACACCACGGCTCTTTCTGAGAAAAAGCAAGCACGGAGGACGAGAATCGCTTTTGCCCTGCGTAGCGTTCTGAGCAGCGGGTAGAAATAGGCAGCGAATTGCCGGCTAGCAGCTTCCCTGTGGCCGGGAAGTGCAAACGTACACGTTTTCGGCCGAAAACGCGTTTTCCGGCGAAAACGCACACCACGGCTCTTTCTGAGAAAAAGCAAGCACGGAGGACGAGAATCGCTTTTGCCCTGCGTAGCGTTCCGGGCAGCGGGTAGCACCAGGCAGAGAATTCCCGGCTAGCAGCTTCCCTGTGGCCGGGAAGTGCAAACGTACACGTTTTCGGCCGAAAACGCGTTTTCCCGCGAAAATGCACACCACGGCTCTTTCTGAGAAAAAGAAAGCACGGAGGACGAGAATCGCTTTTGCCCTGCGTAGCGTTCCGGGCAGCGGGTAGAACCAGGCAGAGAATTCCCGGCTAGCAGCTTCCCTGTGGCCGGGAAGTGCAAACGTACACGTTTTCGGCCGAAAACGGGTTTTGCCGCGAAAACGCACACCACGGCTCTTTCTGAGATAAAGCAAGCACGGAGGACGAGAATCGCTTTTGCCCTGCGTAGCGTTCCGGGCAGCGGGTAGAACCAGGCAGAGAATTCCCGGCTAGCAGCTTCCCTGTGGCCGGGAAGTGCAAACGTACACGTTTTCGGCCGAAAACGCGTTTTCCGGTGAAAACGCACACCACGGCTCTTTCTGAGAAAAAGCAAGCACGGAGGACGAGAATCGCTTTTGCCCTGCGTAGTGTTCCGGGCAGCGGGTAGAACCAGGCAGAGAATTCCCGTCTAGCAGCTTCCCTGTGGCGGGGAAGTGCAAACGTACACGTTTTCGGCCGAAAACACGTTTTCCGGCGAAAACGCACACCACGGCTCTTTCTGAGAAAAAGCAAGCACGGAGGACGAGAATCGCTTTTGCCCTGCATAGCGTTCCGGGCAGCGGGTAGAACCAGTAAGAGAATTCCCGTCTAGCAGCTTCCCTGTGGCCGGGATGTGCAAACGTACACGTTTTCGGCCGATAACGCGTTTTCCGGCGAAAACGCACACCACGGCTCTTTCTGAGAAAAAGCAAGCACGGAGGACGAGAATCGCTTTTGCCCTGCGTAGCGTTCTGAGCAGCGGGTAGAAATAGGCAGCGAATTGCCGGCTAGCAGCTTCCCTGTGGCCGGGAAGTGCAAACGTACACGTTTTCGGCCGAAAACGCGTTTTCCGGCGAAAACGCACACCACGGCTCTTTCTGAGAAAAAGCAAGCACGGAGGACGAGAATCGCTTTTGCCCTGCGTAGCGTTCCGGGCAGCGGGTAGCACCAGGCAGAGAATTCCCGGCTAGCAGCTTCCCTGTGGCGGGGAATTGCAAACGTACACGTTTTCGGCCGAAAACGCGTTTTCCGGCGAAAACGCACACCACGGCTCTTTCTGAGAAAAAGCAAGCACGGAGGACGAGAATCGCTTTTGCCCTGCGTAGCGTTCCGGGCTGCGGGTAGAACCAGGCAGAGAATTCCCGGCTAGCAGCTTCCCTGTGGCCGGGAAGTGCAAACGTACACGTTTTCGGCCGAAAACGCGTTTTCCCGCGAAAACGCACACCACTGCTCTTTCTGAGAAAAAGCAAGCATGGAGGACGAGAATCGCTTTTGCCCTGCGTAGCGTTCCGGGCAGGGGGTAGAACCAGGCAGAGAATTCCCTGATAGCATCTTCCCTGTGGCGGGGAAGTGCAAACGTACAGGTTTTCGGCCGAAAACGCGTTTTGCGGCGAAAACGCACACCACGGCTCTTTCTGAGAAAAAACAAGCACGGAGGACGAGAATCGCTTTTGCCCTGCGTAGCGTTCTGAGCAGCGGGTAGAAATAGGCAGCGAATTGCCGGCTAGCAGCTTCCCTGTGGCCGGGAAGTGCAAACGTACACGTTTTCGGCCGAAAACGCGTTTTCCGGCGAAAACGCACACCATGGCTCTTTCTGAGAAAAAGCAAGCACGGAGGACGAGAATCGCTTTTGCCCTGCGTAGCGTTCCGGGCAGCGGGTAGAACCAGGCAGAGAATTCCCGGCTAGCAGCTTCCCTGTGGCCGGGAAGTGCAAACGTACACGTTTTCGGCCGAAAACGCGTTTTCCCGCGAAAATGCACACCACGGCTCTTTCTGAGAAAAAGAAAGCACGGAGGACGAGAATCGCTTTTGCCCTGCGTAGCGTTCCGGGCAGCGGGTAGAACCAGGCAGAGAATTCCCTGCTAGCAGCTTCCCTGTGGCGGGGAAGTGCAAACGTACACGTTTTCGGCCGAAAACGCGTTTTCCGGCGAAAACGCACACCACGGCTCTTTCTGAGAAAAAGCAAGCACGGAGGACGAGTATCGCTTTTGCCCTGCGTAGCGTTCCGGGCAGCGGGTAGAACCAGGCAGAGAATTCCCGGCTAGCAGCTTCCCTGTGGCCGGGAAGTGCAAACGTACACGTTTTCGCCCGAAAACTCGTTTTCCGGCGAAAACGCACACCACGGCTCTTTCTGAGAAAAAGCAAGCACGGAGGACGAGAATCGCTTTTGCCCTGCGTAGCGTTCCGGGCAGCGGGTAGAACCAGGCAGAGAATTCCCGGCTAGCAGCTTCCCTGTGGCCGGGAAGTGCAAACGTACACGTTTTCGGCCGAAAACGCGTTTTCCGGCGAAAACGCACACCACGGCTCTTTCTGAGAAAAAGCAAGCACGGAGGACGAAAATCGCTTTTGCCCTGCGTAGCGTTCCGGGCAGCGGGTAGAACCAGGCAGAGAATTCCCGGCTAGCAGCTTCCCTGTGGCCGGGAAGTGCAAACGTACACGTTTTCGGCCGAAAACTCGATTTCCCGCGAAAACGCACACCACGGCTCTTTCTGAGAAAAAGCAAGCACGGAGGACGAGAATCGCTTTTGCCCTGCGTATCGTTCTGAGCAGCGGGTAGAAATAGGCAGCGAATTGCGGCTAGCAGCTTCCCTGTGGCCGGGAAGTGCAAACGTACACGTTTCCGGCCGAAAACGCGTTTCCCGGAGAAAAAGCACACCATGGCTCTTTCTGAGAAAAAGCAAGCACGGAGGACGAGAATCGCTTTTGCCCTGCGTAGCGTTCCTGGCAGCGGGTAGAACCAGGCAGAGAATTGCCGGCTAGCAGCTTCCCTGTGGCCGGGAAGTGCAAACGTACACGTTTTCGGCCGAAAACGCGTTTTCCGGCGAAAACGCACACCACGGCTCTTTCTGAGAAAAAGCAAGCACGGAGGACGAGAATCGCTTTTGCCCTGCGTAGTGTTCCGGGCAGCGGGTAGAACCAGGCAGAGAATTCCCGGCTAGCAGCTTCCCTGTGGCCGGGAAGTGCAAACGTACACGTTTTCGGCCGAAAACTCGTTTTCCGGCGAAAACGCACACAACGGCTCTTTCTGAGAAAAAGCAAGCACGGAGGACGAGAATCGCTTTTGCCCTGCGTAGCGTTCCGGGCAGCGGGTAGAACCAGGCAGAGAATTCCCGGCTAGCAGCTTCCCTGTGGCCGGGAAGTGCAAACGTACACGTTTTCGGCCGAAAACGCGTTTTCCGGCGAAAACGCACACCACGGCTCTTTCTGAGAAAAAGCAAGCACGGAGGACGAGAATCGCTTTTGCCCTGCGTATCGTTCCGGGCAGCGGGTAGAACCAGGCAGAGAATTCCCGGCTAGCAGCTTCCCTGTGGCCGGGAAGTGCAAACGTACACGTTTTCGGCCGAAAACGCGTTTTCCCGCGAAAACGCACACCACGGCTCTTTCTGAGAAAAAGCAAGCACGGAGGACGAAAATCGCTTTTGCCCTGCGTAGCGTTCCGGGCAGCGGGTAGAACCAGGCAGAGAATTCCCGGCTAGAAGCTTCCCTGTGGCCGGGAAGTGCAAACGTACACGTTTTCGGCCGAAAACGCGTTTTCCGGCGAAAACGCACACCACGGCTCTTTCTGAGAAAAAGCAAGCACGGAGGACGAGAATCGCTTTTGCCCTGCGTATCGTTCTGAGTAGCGGGTATAAATAGGCAGCGAATTGCCGGCTAGCAGCTTCCCTGTGGCCGGGAAGTGCAAACGTACACGTTTTCGGCCGAAAACGTGTTTTCCGGCGAAAACGCACACCACGGCTCTTTCTGAGAAAAAGCAAGCACGGAGGACGAGAATCGCTTTTGCCCTGCGTAGCGTTCCGGGCAGCGGGTAGAACCAGGCAGAGAATTCCCGGCTAGCAGCTTCCCTGTGGCCGGGAAGTGCAAACGTACAAGTTTTCGGCCGAAAACGCGTTTTCCGGCGAAAACGCACACCACGGCTCTTTCTGAGAAAAAGCAAGCACGGAGGACGAGAATCGCTTTTGCCCTGCGTAGCGTTCCGGGCAGCGGGTAGAACCAGGCAGCGAATTCCCTGCTATCAGCTTCCCTGTGGCGGGGAAGTGCAAACGTACAAGTTTTCGGCCGAAAACGCGTTTTCTGGCGAAAAAGCACACCATGGCTCTTTCTGAGAAAAAGCAAGCACGGAGGACGAGAATCGCTTTTGCCCTGCGTAGTGTTCCGGGCAGCGGGTAGAACCAGGCAGAGAATTCCCGGCTAGCAGCTTGCCTGTGGCCGGGAAGTGCAAACGTACACGTTTTCGGCCGAAAAAGCGTTTTCCGGCGAAAACGCACACCACGGCTCTTTCTGAGAAAAAGCAAGCACGGAGGACGAGAATCGCTTTTGCCCTGCGTAGCGTTCCGGGCAGCGGGTAGAACCAGGCAGAGAATTCCCGGCTAGCAGCTTCCCTGTGGCCGGGAAGTGCAAACGTACACGTTTTCGGCCGAAAACTCGATTTCCCGCGAAAACGCACACCACGGCTCTTTCTGAGAAAAAGCAAGCACGGAGGACGAGAATCGCTTTTGCCCTGCGTATCGTTCTGAGCAGCGGGTAGAAATAGGCAGCGAATTGCGGCTAGCAGCTTCCCTGTGGCCGGGAAGTGCAAACGTACACGTTTCCGGCCGAAAACGCGTTTCCCGGAGAAAAAGCACACCATGGCTCTTTCTGAGAAAAAGCAAGCACGGAGGACGAGAATCGCTTTTGCCCTGCGTAGCGTTCCTGGCAGCGGGTAGAACCAGGCAGAGAATTGCCGGCTAGCAGCTTCCCTGTGGCCGGGAAGTGCAAACGTACACGTTTTCGGCCGAAAACGCGTTTTCCGGCGAAAACGCACACCACGGCTCTTTCTGAGAAAAAGCAAGCACGGAGGACGAGAATCGCTTTTGCCCTGCGTAGCGTTCCGGGCAGCGGGTAGAACCAGGCAGAGAATTCCCGGCTAGCAGCTTCCCTGTGGCCGGGAAGTGCAAACGTACACGTTTTCGGCCGAAAACTCGTTTTCCGGCGAAAACGCACACCACGGCTCTTTCTGAGAAAAAGCAAGCACGGAGGACGAGAATCGCTTTTGCCCTGCGTAGCGTTCCGGGCAGCGGGTAGAACCAGGCAGAGAATTCCCGGCTAGCAGCTTCCCTGTGGCCGGGAAGTGCAAACGTACACGTTTTCGGCCGAAAACGCGTTTTCCGGCGAAAACGCACACCACGGCTCTTTCTGAGAAAAAGCAAGCACGGAGGACGAGAATCGCTTTTGCCCTGCGTATCGTTCCGGGCAGCGGGTAGAACCAGGCAGAGAATTCCCGGCTAGCAGCTTCCCTGTGGCCGGGAAGTGCAAACGTACACGTTTTCGGCCGAAAACTCGATTTCCCGCGAAAACGCACACCACGGCTCTTTCTGAGAAAAAGCAAGCACGGAGGACGAGAATCGCTTTTGCCCTGCGTATCGTTCTGAGCAGCGGGTAGAAATAGGCAGCGAATTGCGGCTAGCAGCTTCCCTGTGGCCGGGAAGTGCAAACGTACACGTTTCCGGCCGAAAACGCGTTTCCCGGAGAAAAAGCACACCATGGCTCTTTCTGAGAAAAAGCAAGCACGGAGGACGAGAATCGCTTTTGCCCTGCGTAGCGTTCCTGGCAGCGGGTAGAACCAGGCAGAGAATTGCCGGCTAGCAGCTTCCCTGTGGCCGGGAAGTGCAAACGTACACGTTTTCGGCCGAAAACTCGTTTTCCGGCGAAAACGCACACCACGGCTCTTTCTGAGAAAAAGCAAGCACGGAGGACGAGAATCGCTTTTGCCCTGCGTAGCGTTCCGGGCAGCGGGTAGAACCAGGCAGAGAATTCCCGGCTAGCAGCTTCCCTGTGGCCGGGAAGTGCAAACGTACACGTTTTCGGCCGAAAACGCGTTTTCCGGCGAAAACGCACACCACGGCTCTTTCTGAGAAAAAGCAAGCACGGAGGACGAGAATCGCTTTTGCCCTGCGTATCGTTCCGGGCAGCGGGTAGAACCAGGCAGAGAATTCCCGGCTAGCAGCTTCCCTGTGGCCGGGAAGTGCAAACGTACACGTTTTCGGCCGAAAACGCGTTTTCCGGCGAAAACGCACACCACGGCTCTTTCTGAGAAAAAGCAAGCACGGAGGACGAGAATCGCTTTTGCCCTGCGTATCGTTCCGGGCAGCGGGTAGAACCAGGCAGAGAATTCCCGGCTAGCAGCTTCCCTGTGGCCGGGAAGTGCAAACGTACACGTTTTCGGCCGAAAACGCGTTTTCCCGCGAAAACGCACACCACGGCTCTTTCTGAGATAAAGCAAGCACGGAGGACGAAAATCGCTTTTGCCCTGCGTAGCGTTCCGGGCAGCGGGTAGAACCAGGCAGAGAATTCCCGGCTAGCAGCTTCCCTGTGGCCGGGAAGTGCAAACGTACACGTTTTCGGCCGAAAACGCGTTTTCCGGCGAAAAAGCACACCATGGCTCTTTCTGAGAAAAAGCAAGCACGGAGGACGAGAATCGCTTTTGCCCTGCGTAGCGTTCCGGGCAGCGGGTAGAACCAGGCAGAGAATTCCCGGCTAGCAGCTTCCCTGTGGCCGGGAAGTGCAAACGTACACGTTTCCGGCCGAAAACGCGTTTCCCGGAGAAAAAGCACACCATGGCTCTTTCTGAGAAAAAGCAAGCACGGAGGACGAGAATCGCTTTGGCCCTGCGTAGCGTTCCGGGCAGCGGGTAGAACCAGGCAGAGAATTGCCGGCTAGCAGCTTCCCTGTGGCCGGGAAGTGCAAACGTACACGTTTTCGGCCGAAAACGCGTTTTCCGGCGAAAACGCACACCACGGCTCTTTCTGAGAAAAAGCAAGCACGGAGGACGAGAATCGCTTTTGCCCTGCGTAGCGTTCCGGGCAGCGGGTAGAACCAGGCAGAGAATTCCCGGCTAGCAGCTTCCCTGTGGCCGGGAAGTGCAAACGTACACGTTTTCGGCCGAAAACGTGTTTTCCGGCGAAAACGCACACCACGGCTCTTTCTGAGAAAAAGCAAGCACGGAGGACGAGAATCGCTTTTGCCCTGCGTAGCGTTCCGGGCAGCGGGTAGAACCAGGCAGAGAATTCCCGGCTAGCAGCTTCCCTGTGGCCGGGAAGTGCAAACGTACAAGTTTTCGGCCGAAAACGCGTTTTCCGGCGAAAACGCACACCACGGCTCTTTCTGAGAAAAAGCAAGCACGGAGGACGAGAATCGCTTTTGCCCTGCGTAGCGTTCCGGGCAGCGGGTAGAACCAGGCAGAGAATTCCCGGCTAGCAGCTTCCCTGTGGCCGGGAAGTGCAAACGTACACGTTTTCGGCCGAAAACGCGTTTTCCCGCGAAAACGCACACCACGGCTCTTTCTGAGAAAAAGCAAGCACGGAGGACGAGAATCGCTTTTGCCCTGCGTAGCGTTCCGGGCAGCGGGTAGAACCAGGCAGAGAATTCCCGGCTAGCAGCTTCCCTGTGGCGGGGAAGTGCAAACGTACACGTTTTCGGCCGATAACGCATTTTCCGGTGAAAAAGCACACCATGGCTCTTTCTGAGAAAAAGCAAGCACGGAGGACGAGAATCGCTTTTGCCCTGCGTAGCGTTCCGGGCAGCGGGTAGAACCAGGCAGCGAATTCCCTGCTATCAGCTTCCCTGTGGCGGGGAAGTGCAAACGTACACGTTTTCGGCCGAAAACGGGTTTTGCCGCGAAAACGCACACCACGGCTCTTTCTGAGATAAAGCAAGCACGGAGGACGAGAATCGCTTTTGCCCTGCGTAGCGTTCCGGGCAGCGGGTAGAACCAGGCAGAGAATTCCCGGCTAGCAGCTTCCCTGTGGCGGGGAAGTGCAAACGTACACGTTTTCGGCCGAAAACGCGTTTTCCCGCGAAAACGCACACCACTGCTCTTTCTGAGAAAAAGCAAGCATGGAGGACGAGAATCGCTTTTGCCCTGCGTAGCGTTCCGGGCAGGGGGTAGAACCAGGCAGAGAATTCCCGTCTAGCAGCTTCCCTGTTGCGGGGAAGTGCAAACGTACAGGTTTTCGGCCGAAAACGCGTTTTACGGCGAAAACGCACACCACGGCTCTTTCTGAGAAAAAACAAGCACGGAGGACGAGAATCGCTTTTGCCCTGCGTAGCGTTCTGAGCAGCGGGTAGAAATAGGCAGCGAATTGCCGGCTAGCAGCTTCCCTGTGGCCGGGAAGTGCAAACGTACACGTTTTCGCCCGAAAAAGCGTTTTGTGGCGAAAACGCACACCACGGCTCTTTCTAAGAAAAAGCAAGCACGGAGGATGAGAATCGCTTTTGCCCTGCGTTGTGTTCCTGGCAGCGGGTAGAACCAGGCAGGTAATTCCCGTCTAGCAGCTTCCCTGTGGCGGGGAAGTGCAAACGTACACGTTTTCGGCCGAAAACGCGTTTTCCCGCGAAAACGCACACCACGGCTCTTTCTGAGAAAAAGCAAGCACGGAGGACGAGAATCGCTTTTGCCCTGCGTAGCGTTCCGGGCAGCGGGTAGAACCAGGCAGAGAATTCCCGGCTAGCAGCTTCCCTGTGGCCGGGAAGTGCAAACGTACACGTTTTCGGCCGAAAACTCGTTTTCCCGCGAAAACGCACACCACGGCTCTTTCTGAGAAAAAGCAAGCACGGAGGACGAGAATCGCTTTTGCCCTGCGTAGCGTTCCGGGCAGCGGGTAGAACCAGGCAGAGAATTCCCGGCTAGCAGCTTCCCTGTGGCCGGGAAGTGCAAACGTACACGTTTTCGCCGAAAACACGTTTTCCGGCGAAAACGCACACCACGGCTCTTTCTGAGAAAAAGCAAGCACGGAGGACGAGAATCGCTTTTGCCCTGCGTAGCGTTCCGGGCAGCGGGTAGAACCAGGCAGAGAATTCCCGGCTAGCAGCTTCCCTGTGGCCGGGAAGTGCAAACGTACACGTTTTCGGCCGAAAACGCGTTTTCCGGCGAAAACGCACACCACGGCTCTTTCTGAGAAAAAGCAAGCACGGAGGACGAGAATCGCTTTTGCCCTGCGTAGTGTTCCGGGCAGCGGGTAGAACCAGGCAGAGAATTCCCGGCTAGCAGCTTCCCTGTGGCGGGGAAGTGCAAACGTACACGTTTTCTGCCGAAAACGCGTTTTCCCGCGAAAACGCACACCACGGCTCTTTCTGAGAAAAAGCAAGCGCGGAGGACGAGAATCGCTTTTGCCCTGCGTAGCGTTCCGGGCAGCGGGTAGAACCAGGCAGAGAATTCCCGGCTAGCAGCTTCCCTGTGGCCGGGAAGTGCAAACGTACACGTTTTCGTCCGAAAACTCGTTTTCCGGCGAAAACGCACACCACGGCTCTTTCTGAGAAAAAGCAAGCACGGAGGACGAGAATCGCTTTTGCCCTGCGTAGCGTTCCGGGCAGCGGGTAGAACCAGGCAGAGAATTCCCGGCTAGCAGCTTCCCTGTGGCGGGGAAGTGCAAACGTACATGTTTTCGGCCGAAAACGCGTTTTCCGGCGAAAACGCACACCACGGCTCTTTCTGAGAAAAAGCAAGCACGGAGGACGAGAATCGCTTTTGCCCTGCGTAGCGTTCCGGGCAGCGGGTAGAACCAGGCAGAGAATTCCCGGCTAGCAGCTTCCCTGTGGCCGGGAAGTGCAAACGTACACGTTTTCGGCCGAAAACGCGTTTTCCGGCGAAAATGCACACCACGGCTCTTTCTGAGAAAAAGAAAGCACGGAGGACGAGAATCGCTTTTGCCCTGCGTAGCGTTCCGGGCAGCGGGTAGAACCAGGCAGAGAATTCCCTGCTAGCAGCTTCCCTGTGGCGGGGAAGTGCAAACGTACACTTTTTCGGCCGAAAACGCGTTTTGCGGCGAAAACGCACACCACGGCTCTTTCTGAGATAAAGCAAGCACGGAGGACGAGAATCGCTTTTGCCCTGCGTAGCGTTCCGGGCAGCGGGTAGAACCAGGCAGAGAATTCCCGGCTAGCAGCTTCCCTGTGGCGGGGAAGTGCAAACGTACACGTTTTCGGCCGAAAACGCGTTTTCCGGCGAAAACGCACACCACGGCTCTTTCTGAGAAAAAGCAAGCACGGAGGACGAGAATCGCTTTTGCCCTGTGTAGCGTTCCGGGCAGCGGGTAGAACCAGGCAGAGAATTCCCGGCTAGCAGCTTCCCTGTGGCCGGGAAGTGCAAACGTACACGTTTTCGGCCGAAAACGCGTTTTCCGGCGAAAACGCACACCACGGCTCTTTCTGAGAAAAAGCAAGCACGGAGGACGAGAATCGCTTTTGCCCTGCGTAGCGTTCCGGGCAGCGGGTAGAACCAGGCAGAGAATTCCCGGCTAGCAGCTTCCCTGTGGCGGGGAAGTGCAAACGTACACGTTTTCGGCCGAAAACGCGTTTTCCCGCGAAAACGCACACCACGGCTCTTTCTGAGAAAAAGCAAGCACGGAGGACGAGAATCGCTTTTGCCCTGCGTAGCGTTCCGGGCAGCGGGTAGAACCAGGCAGAGAATTCCCGGCTAGCAGCTTCCCTGTGGCCGGGAAGTGCAAACGTACACGTTTTTGGCCGAAAACGCGTTTTCCCGCGAAAACGCACACCACGGCTCTTTCTGAGAAAAAGCAAGCACGGAGGACGAGAATCGCTTTTGCCCTGCGTAGCGTTCCGGGCAGCGGGTAGAACCAGGCAGAGAATTCCCGGCTAGCAGCTTCCCTGTGGCCGGGAAGTGCAAACGTACACGTTTTCGGCCGAAAACGCGTTTTCCGGCGAAAACGCACACCACGGCTCTTTCTGAGAAAAAGCAAGCACGGAGGACGAGAATCGCTTTTGCCCTGCGTAGCGTTCCGGGCAGCGGGTAGAACCAGGCAGAGAATTCCCGGCTAGCAGCTTCCCTGTGGCCGGGAAGTGCAAACGTACACGTTTTCGGCCGAAAACCGGTTACCGGCGAAAACGCACACCACGGCTCTTTCTGAGAAAAAGCAAGCACGGAGGACGAGAATCGCTTTTGCCCTGCGTAGCGTTCCGGGCAGCGGGTAGAACCAGGCAGAGAATTCCCGGCTAGCAGCTTCCCTGTGGCGGGGAAGTGCAAACGTACACGTTTTCGGCCGAAAACGCGTTTTCCGGCGAAAACGCACACCACGGCTCTTTCTGAGAAAAAGCAAGCACGGTGGACGAGAATCGCTTTTGCCCTGCGTAGTGTTCCGGGCAGCGGGTAGAACCAGGCAGAGAATTCCCGGCTAGCAGCTTCCCTGTGGCCGGGAAGTGCAAACGTACACGTTTTCGTCCGAAAACTCGTTTTCCGGCGAAAACGCACACCACGGCTCTTTCTGAGAAAAAGCAAGCACGGAGGACGAGAATCGTTTTTGCCCTGCGTAGCGTTCCGGGCAGCGGGTAGAACCAGGCAGAGAATTCCCGGCTAGCAGCTTCCCTGTGGCGGGGAAGTGCAAACGTACATGTTTTCGGCCGAAAACGCGTTTTCCGGCGAAAACGCACACCACGGCTCTTTCTGAGAAAAAGCAAGCACGGAGGACGAGAATCGCTTTTGCCCTGCGTAGCGTTCCGGGCAGCGGGTAGAACCAGGCAGAGAATTCCCGGCTAGCAGCTTCCCTGTGGCCGGGAAGTGCAAACGTACACGTTTTCGGCCGAAAACGCGTTTTCCCGCGAAAACGCACACCACGGCTCTTTCTGAGAAAAAGAAAGCACGGAGGACGAGAATCGCTTTTGCCCTGCGTAGCGTTCCGGGCAGCGGGTAGAACCAGGCAGAGAATTCCCGGCTAGCAGCTTCCCTGTGGCCGGGAAGTGCAAACGTACACGTTTTCGGCCGAAAACGCGTTT
The DNA here is from genome assembly GCF_965140245.1 of Athene noctua. NCBI lineage: Eukaryota > Metazoa > Chordata > Aves > Strigiformes > Strigidae > Athene > Athene noctua. The sequence goes on along the minus strand of NW_027437550.1, from coordinate 636,855 downwards.
TGCGGCGAAAACGCACACCACGGCTCTTTCTGAGAAAAAGCAAGCACGGAGGACGAGAATCGCTTTTGCCCTGCGTAGCGTTCCGGGCAGCGGGTAGAACCAGGCAGAGAATTCCCGGCTAGCAGCTTCCCTGTGGCGGGGAAGTGCAAACGTACACGTTTTCGGCCGAAAACGCGTTTTCCGGCGAAAACGCACACCACGGCTCTTTCTGAGAAAAAGAAAGCACGGAGGACGAGAATCGCTTTTGCCCTGCGTAGCGTTCCGGGCAGCGGGTAGAACCAGGCAGAGAATTCCCGTCTAGCAGCTTCCCTGTGGCCGGGAAGTGCAAACGTACACGTTTTCGCCCGAAAAAGCGTTTTCTGGCGAAAACGCACACCACGGCTCTTTCTGAGAAAAAGCAAGCACGGAGGACGAGAATCGCTTTTGCCCTGCGTAGTGTTCCGGGCAGCGGGTAGAACCAGGCAGAGAATTCCCGGCTAGCAGCTTCCCTGTGGCCGGGAAGTGCAAACGTACACGTTTTCGGCCGAAAACGCGTTTTCCCGCGAAAACGCACACCACGGCTCTTTCTGAGAAAAAGCAAGCGCAGAGGACGAGAATCGCTTTTGCCCTGCGTAGCGTTCCGGGCAGCGGGTAGAACCAGGCAGAGAATTCCCGGCTAGCAGCTTCCCTGTGGCGGGGAAGTGCAAACGTACACGTTTTTGGCCGAAAACGCGTTTTCCCGCGAAAACGCACACCACGGCTCTTTCTGAGAAAAAGCAAGCACGGAGGACGAGAATCGCTTTTGCCCTGCGTAGCGTTCCGGTCAGCGGGTAGAACCAGGCAGAGAATTCCCGGCTAGCAGCTTCCCTGTGGCCGGGAAGTGCAAACGTACACGTTTTCGGCCGAAAACGCGTTTTCCGGCGAAAACGCACACCACGGCTCTTTCTGAGAAAAAGCAAGCACGGAGGACGAGAATCGCTTTTGCCCTGCGTAGCGTTCCGGGCAGCGGGTAGAACCAGGCAGAGAATTCCCGGCTAGCAGCTTCCCTGTGGCCGGGAAGTGCAAACGTACACGTTTTCGGCCGAAAACCGGTTACCGGCGAAAACGCACACCACGGCTCTTTCTGAGAAAAAGCAAGCACGGAGGACGAGAATCGCTTTTGCCCTGCGTAGCGTTCCGGGCAGCGGGTAGAACCAGGCAGAGAATTCCCGGCTAGCAGCTTCCCTGTGGCGGGGAAGTGCAAACGTACACGTTTTCGGCCGAAAACGCGTTTTCCGGCGAAAACGCACACCACGGCTCTTTCTGAGAAAAAGCAAGCACGGTGGACGAGAATCGCTTTTGCCCTGCGTAGTGTTCCGGGCAGCGGGTAGAACCAGGCAGAGAATTCCCGGCTAGCAGCTTCCCTGTGGCCGGGAAGTGCAAACGTACACGTTTTCGTCCGAAAACTCGTTTTCCGGCGAAAACGCACACCACGGCTCTTTCTGAGAAAAAGCAAGCACGGAGGACGAGAATCGCTTTTGCCCTGCGTAGCGTTCCGGGCAGCGGGTAGAACCAGGCAGAGAATTCCCGGCTAGCAGCTTCCCTGTGGCGGGGAAGTGCAAACGTACATGTTTTCGGCCGAAAACGCGTTTTCCGGCGAAAACGCACACCACGGCTCTTTCTGAGAAAAAGCAAGCACGGAGGACGAGAATCGCTTTTGCCCTGCGTAGCGTTCCGGGCAGCGGGTAGAACCAGGCAGAGAATTCCCGGCTAGCAGCTTCCCTGTGGCCGGGAAGTGCAAACGTACACGTTTTCGGCCGAAAACGCGTTTTCCCGCGAAAACGCACACCACGGCTCTTTCTGAGAAAAAGAAAGCACGGAGGACGAGAATCGCTTTTGCCCTGCGTAGCGTTCCGGGCAGCGGGTAGAACCAGGCAGAGAATTCCCGGCTAGCAGCTTCCCTGTGGCCGGGAAGTGCAAACGTACACGTTTTCGGCCGAAAACGCGTTTTGCGGCGAAAACGCACTCCACGGCTCTTTCTGAGAAAAAGCAAGCACGGAGGACGAGAATCGCTTTTGCCCTGCGTAGCGTTCCGGGCAGCGGGTAGAACCAGGCAGAGAATTCCCGGCTAGCAGCTTCCCTGTGGCGGGGAAGTGCAAACGTACACGTTTTCGGCCGAAAACGCGTTTTCCGGCGAAAACGCACACCACGGCTCTTTCTGAGAAAAAGCAAGCACGGAGGACGAGAATCGCTTTTGCCCTGCGTAGCGTTCCGGGCAGCGGGTAGAACCAGGCAGAGAATTCCCGTCTAGCAGCTTCCCTGTGGCCGGGAAGTGCAAACGTACACGTTTTCGGCCGAAAACTCGTTTTCCGGCGAAAACGCACACCACGGCTCTTTCTGAGAAAAAGCAAGCACGGAGGACGAGAATCGCTTTTGCCCTGCGTAGCGTTCCGGGCAGCGGGTAGAACCAGGCAGAGAATTCCCGGCTAGCAGCTTCCCTGTGGCGGGGAAGTGCAAACGTACACGTTTTCGGCCGAAAACGCGTTTTCCGGCGAAAACGCACACCACGGCTCTTTCTGAGAAAAAGCAAGCACGGAGGACGAGAATCGCTTTTGCCCTGCGTAGCGTTCCGGGCAGCGGGTAGAACCAGGCAGAGAATTCCCGGCTAGCAGCTTCCCTGTGGCCGGGAAGTGCAAACGTACACGTTTTCGGCCGAAAACGCGTTTTCCCGCGAAAACGCACACCACGGCTCTTTCTGAGAAAAAGCAAGCACGGAGGACGAGAATCGCTTTTGCCCTGCGTAGCGTTCCGGGCAGCGGGTAGAACCAGGCAGAGAATTCCCGGCTAGCAGCTTCCCTGTGGCGGGGAAGTGCAAACGTACACGTTTTCGGCCGAAAACGCGTTTTCCGGCGAAAAAGCACACCATGGCTCTTTCTGAGAAAAAGCAAGCACGGAGGACGAGAATCGCTTTTGCCCTGCGTAGTGTTCCGGGCAGCGGGTAGAACCAGGCAGAGAATTCCCGGCTAGCAGCTTCCCTGTGGCCGGGAAGTGCAAACATACACGTTTTCGGCCGAAAACGCGTTTTCCGGCGAAAACGCACACCACGGCTCTTTCTGAGAAAAAGCAAGCACGGAGGACGAGAATCGCTTTTGCCCTGCGTAGCGTTCCGGGCAGCGGGTAGAACCAGGCAGAGAATTCCCGGCTATCAGCTTCCCTGTGGCCGGGAAGTGCAAACGTACACGTTTTCGGCCGAAAACTCGTTTTCCCGCGAAAACGCACACCACGGCTCTTTCTGAGAAAAAGCAAGCACGGAGGACGAGAATCGCTTTTGCCCTGCGTATCGTTCTGAGCAGCGGGTAGAAATAGGCAGCGAATTGCCGGCTAGCAGCTTCCCTGTGGCCGGGAAGTGCAAACGTACACGTTTCCGGCCGAAAACGCGTTTCCCGGAGAAAAAGCACACCATGGCTCTTTCTGAGAAAAAGCAAGCACGGAGGACGAGAATCGCTTTTGCCCTGCGTAGCGTTCCTGGCAGCGGGTAGAACCAGGCAGAGAATTGCCGGCTAGCAGCTTCCCTGTGGCCGGGAAGTGCAAACGTACACGTTTTCGGCCGAAAACGCGTTTTCCGGCGAAAACGCACACCACGGCTCTTTCTGAGAAAAAGCAAGCACGGAGGACGAGAATCGCTTTTGCCCTGCGTAGCGTTCCGGGCAGCGGGTAGAACGAGGCAGAGAATTCCCGGCTAGCAGCTTCCCTGTGGCCGGGAAGTGCAAACGTACACGTTTTCGGCCGAAAACGCGTTTTCTGGCGAACACGTACACCACGGCTCTTTCTGAGAAAAAGCAAGCACGGAGGACGAGAATCGCTTTTGCCCTGCGTAGCGTTCCGGGCAGCGGGTAGAACCAGGCAGAGAATTCCCGGCTAGCAGCTTCCCTGTGGCCGGGAAGTGCAAACGTACACGTTTTCGGCCGAAAACGCGTTTTCCCGCGAAAACGCACACCACGGCTCTTTCTGAGAAAAAGCAAGCACGGAGGACGAGAATCGCTTTTGCCCTGCGTAGCGTTCCGCGCAGCGGGTAGAACCAGGCAGAGAATTCCCGGCTAGCAGCTTCCCTGTGGCGGGGAAGTGCAAACGTACACGTTTTCGGCCGAAAACGCATTTTCCGGCGAAAAAGCACACCATGGCTCTTTCTGAGAAAAAGCAAGCACGGAGGACGAGAATCGCTTTTGCCCTGCGTAGCGTTCCGGGCAGCGGGTAGAACCAGGCAGCGAATTCCCTGCTATCAGCTTCCCTGTGGCGGGGAAGTGCAAACGTACACGTTTTCGGCCGAAAACGGGTTTTGCCGCGAAAACGCACACCACGGCTCTTTCTGAGATAAAGCAAGCACGGAGGACGAGAATCGCTTTTGCCCTGCGTAGCGTTCCGGGCAGCGGGTAGAACCAGGCAGAGAATTCCCGGCTAGCAGCTTCCCTGTGGCCGGGAAGTGCAAACGTACACGTTTTCGGCCGAAAACGCGTTTTCCGGCGAAAACGCACACCACGGCTCTTTCTGAGAAAAAGCAAGCACGGAGGACGAGAATCGCTTTTGCCCTGCGTAGTGTTCCGGGCAGCGGGTAGAACCAGGCAGAGAATTCCCGTCTAGCAGCTTCCCTGTGGCCGGGATGTGCAAACGTACAAGTTTTCTGCCGAAAAAGCGTTTTCCGACGAAAACGCACACCACGGCTCTTTCTGAGAAAAAGCAAGCACGGAGGACGAGAGTCGCTTTTGCCCTGCGTAGCGTTCTGAGCAGCGGGTAGAAATAGGCAGCGAATTGCCGGCTAGCAGCTTCCCTGTGGCCGGGAAGTGCAAACGTACACGTTTTCGGCCGAAAACGCGTTTTCCGGCGAAAACGCACACCACGGCTCTTTCTGAGAAAAAGCAAGCACGGAGGACGAGAATCGCTTTTGCCCTGCGTAGCGTTCCGGGCAGCGGGTAGAACCAGGCAGAGAATTCCCGGCTAGCAGCTTCCCTGTGGCCGGGAAGTGCAAACGTACACGTTTTCGGCCGAAAACGCGTTTTCCCGCGAAAACGCACACCACTGCTCTTTCTGAGAAAAAGCAAGCATGGAGGACGAGAATCGCTTTTGCCCTGCGTAGCGTTCCGGGCAGCGGGTAGAACCAGGCAGAGAATTCCCTGCTAGCAGCTTCCCTGTGGCGGGGAAGTGCAAACGTACACGTTTTCGGCCGAAAACGCGTTTTGCGGCGAAAACGCACACCACGGCTCTTTCTGAGAAAAAACAAGCACGGAGGACGAGAATCGCTTTTGCCCTGCGTAGCGTTCCGGGCAGCGGGTAGAACCAGGCAGAGAATTCCCGGCTAGCAGCTTCCCTGTGGCCGGGAAGTGCAAACGTACACGTTTTCGGCCGAAAACGCGTTTTCTACCGAAAACGCACACCACGGCTCTTTCTGAGAAAAAGCAAGCACGGAGGACGAGAATCGCTTTTGCCCTGCGTAGCGTTCCGGGCAGCGGGTAGAACCAGGCAGAGAATTCCCGGCTAGCAGCTTCCCTGTGCCCGGAAGTGCAAACGTACACGTTTTCGGCCGAAAACGCGTTTTCCGGCGAAAACGCACACCACGGCTCTTTCTGAGAAAAAGCAAGCACGGAGGACGAGAATCGCTTTTGCCCTGCGTAGCGTTCCGGGCAGCGGGTAGAACCAGGCAGAGAATTCCCGGCTAGCAGCTTCCCTGTGGCCGGGAAGTGCAAACGTACACGTTTTCGGCCGAAAACGCGTTTTCCGGCGAAAACGCACACCACGGCTCTTTCTGAGAAAAAGCAAGCACGGAGGACGAGAATCGCTTTTGCCCTGCGTAGTGTTCCGGGCAGCGGGTAGAACCAGGCAGAGAATTCCCGGCTAGCAGCTTCCCTGTGGCCGGGAAGTGCAAACGTACACGTTTTCGTCCGAAAACTCGTTTTCCGGTGAAAACGCACACCACGGCTCTTTCTGAGAGAAAGCAAGCACGGAGGACGAGAATCGCTTTTGCCCTGCGTAGCGTTCCGGGCAGCGGGTAGAACCAGGCAGAGAATTCCCGGCTAGCAGCTTCCCTGTGGCCGGGAAGTGCAAACGTAAACGTTTTCGGCCGAAAACGCGTTTTCCCGCGAAAACGCACACCACGGCTCTTTCTGAGAAAAAGCAAGCACGGAGGACGAGAATCGCTTTTGCCCTGCGTAGCGTTCCGGGCAGCGGGTAGAACCAGGCAGAGAATTCCCGGCTAGCAGCTTCCCTGTGGCGGGGAAGTGCAAACGTACACGTTTTCGGCCGAAAACGCGTTTTCCGGCGAAAAAGCACACCATGGCTCTTTCTGAGAAAAAGCAAGCACGGAGGACGAGAATCGCTTTTGCCCTGCGTAGTGTTCCGGGCAGCGGGTAGAACCAGGCAGAGAATTCCCGGCTAGCAGCTTCCCTGTGGCCGGGAAGTGCAAACGTACACGTTTTCGGCCGAAAACGCGTTTTCCGGCGAAAACGCACACCACGGCTCTTTCTGAGAAAAAGCAAGCACGGAGGACGAGAATCGCTTTTGCCCTGCGTAGCGTTCCGGGCAGCGGGTAGAACCAGGCAGAGAATTCCCGGCTAGCAGCTTCCCTGTGGCCGGGAAGTGCAAACGTACACGTTTTCGGCCGAAAACTCGTTTTCCCGCGAAAACGCACACCACGGCTCTTTCTGAGAAAAAGCAAGCACGGAGGACGAGAATCGCTTTTGCCCTGCGTATCGTTCTGAGCAGCGGGTAGAAATAGGCAGCGAATTGCCGGCTAGCAGCTTCCCTGTGGCGGGGAAGTGCAAACGTACACGTTTCCGGCCGAAAACGCGTTTTCCGGCGAAAACGCACACCACGGCTCTTTCTGAGAAAAAGCAAGCACGGAGGACGAGAATCGCTTTTGCCCTGCGTAGTGTTCCGGGCAGCGGGTAGAACCAGGCAGAGAATTCCCGGCTAGCAGCTTCCCTGTGGCCGGGAAGTGCAAACGTACACGTTTTCGGCCGAAAACTCGTTTTCCGGCGAAAACGCACACCACGGCTCTTTCTGAGAAAAAACAAGCACGGAGGACGAGAATCGCTTTTGCCCTGCGTAGCGTTCCGGGCAGCGGGTAGAACCAGGCAGAGAATTCCCGGATAGCAGCTTCCCTGTGGACGGGAAGTGCAAACGTACACGTTTTCGGCCGAAAACGCGTTTTCCGGCGAAAACGCACACCACGGCTCTTTCTGAGAAAAAGCAAGCACGGAGGACGAGAATCGCTTTTGCCCTGCGTATCGTTCCGGGCAGCGGGTAGAACCAGGCAGAGAATTCCCGGCTAGCAGCTTCCCTGTGGCCGGGAAGTGCAAACGTACACGTTTTCGGCCGAAAACGCGTTTTCCCGCGAAAACGCACACCACGGCTCTTTCTGAGAAAAAGCAAGCACGGAGGACGAAAATCGCTTTTGCCCTGCGTAGCGTTCCGGGCAGCGGGTAGAACCAGGCAGAGAATTCCCGGCTAGCAGCTTCCCTGTGGCGGGGAAGTGCAAACGTACACGTTTTCGGCCGAAAACGCGTTTTCCGGCGAAAAAGCACACCATGGCTCTTTCTGAGAAAAAGCAAGCACGGAGGACGAGAATCGCTTTTGCCCTGCGTAGCGTTCCGGGCAGCGGGTAGAACCAGGCAGAGAATTCCCTGCTATCAGCTTCCCTGTGGCGGGGAAGTGCAAACGTACACCTTTTCGCCCGAAAAAGCGTTTTCCGGCGAAAACGCACACCACGGCTCTTTCTGAGAAAAAGCAAGCACGGAGGACGAGAATCGCTTTTGCCCTGCGTAGTGTTCCGGGCAGCGGGTAGAACCAGGCAGAGAATTCCCGGCTAGCAGCTTCCCTGTGGCCGGGAAGTGCAAACGTACACGTTTTCGGCCGAAAACGCGTTTTCTACCGAAAACGCACACCACGGCTCTTTCTGAGAAAAAGCAAGCACGGAGGACGAGAATCGCTTTTGCCCTGCGTAGCGTTCCGGGCAGCGGGTAGAACCAGGCAGAGAATTCCCGGCTAGCAGCTTCCCTGTGGCCGGGAAGTGCAAACGTACACGTTTTCGGCCGAAAACGCGTTTTCCGGCGAAAACGCACACCACGGCTCTTTCTGAGAAAAAGCAAGCACGGAGGACGAGAATCGCTTTTGCCCTGCGTAGCGTTCCGGGCAGCGGGTAGAACCAGGCAGAGAATTCCCTGCTAGCAGCTTCCCTGTGGCGGGGAAGTGCAAACGTACACGTTTTCGGCCGAAAACGCGTTTTCCGGCGAAAACGCACACCACGGCTCTTTCTGAGAAAAAACAAGCACGGAGGACGAGAATCGCTTTTGCCCTGCGTAGCGTTCCGGGCAGCGGGTAGAACCAGGCAGAGAATTCCCGGCTAGCAGCTTCCCTGTGGCCGGGAAGTGCAAACGTACACGTTTTCGGCCGAAAACGCGTTTTCTACCGAAAACGCACACCACGGCTCTTTCTGAGAAAAAACAAGCACGGAGGACGAGAATCGCTTTTGCCCTGCGTAGCGTTCCGGGCAGCGGGTAGAACCAGGCAGAGAATTCCCGGCTAGCAGCTTCCCTGTGGCCGGGAAGTGCAAACGTACACGTTTTCGGCCGAAAACGCGTTTTCCGGCGAAAACGCACACCACGGCTCTTTCTGAGAAAAAGCAAGCACGGAGGACGAGAATCGCTTTTGCCCTGCGTAGCGTTCCGGGCAGCGGGTAGAACCAGGCAGAGAATTCCCGGCTAGCAGCTTCCCTGTGGCGGGGAAGTGCAAACGTACACGTTTTCGGCCGAAAACGCGTTTTCCGGCGAAAACGCACACCACGGCTCTTTCTGAGAAAAAGCAAGCACGGAGGACGAGAATCGCTTTTGCCCTGCGTAGTGTTCCGGGCAGCGGGTAGAACCAGGCAGAGAATTCCCGGCTAGCAGCTTCCCTGTGGCCGGGAAGTGCAAACGTACACGTTTTCGTCCGAAAACTCGTTTTCCGGCGAAAACGCACACCACGGCTCTTTCTGAGAAAAAGCAAGCACGGAGGACGAGAATCGCTTTTGCCCTGCGTAGCGTTCCGGGCAGCGGGTAGAACCAGGCAGAGAATTCCCGGCTAGCAGCTTCCCTGTGGCCGGGAAGTGCAAACGTACACGTTTTCGTCCGAAAACGCGTTTTCCCGCGAAAACGCACACCACGGCTCTTTCTGAGAAAAAACAAGCACGGAGGACGAGAATCGCTTTTGCCCTGCGTAGCGTTCCGGGCAGCGGGTAGAACCAGGCAGAGAATTCCCGGCTAGCAGCTTCCCTGTGGCCGGGAAGTGCAAACGTACACGTTTTCGGCCGAAAACGCGTTTTCTACCGAAAACGCACACCACGGCTCTTTCTGAGAAAAAGCAAGCACGGAGGACGAGAATCGCTTTTGCCCTGCGTAGCGTTCCGGGCAGCGGGTAGAACCAGGCAGAGAATTCCCGGCTAGCAGCTTCCCTGTGGCGGGGAAGTGCAAACGTACATGTTTTCGGCCGAAAACGCGTTTTCCGGCGAAAACGCACACCACGGCTCTTTCTGAGAAAAAGCAAGCACGGAGGACGAGAATCGCTTTTGCCCTGCGTAGCGTTCCGGGCAGCGGGTAGAACCAGGCAGAGAATTCCCGGCTAGCAGCTTCCCTGTGGCCGGGAAGTGCAAACGTACATGTTTTCGGCCGAAAACGCGTTTTCCGGCGAAAATGCACACCACGGCTCTTTCTGAGAAAAAGAAAGCACGGAGGACGAGAATCGCTTTTGCCCTGCGTAGCGTTCCGGGCAGCGGGTAGAACCAGGCAGAGAATTCCCTGCTAGCAGCTTCCCTGTGGCGGGGAAGTGCAAACGTACACTTTTTCGGCCGAAAACGCGTTTTGCGGCGAAAACGCACACCACGGCTCTTTCTGAGATAAAGCAAGCACGGAGGACGAGAATCGCTTTTGCCCTGCGTAGCGTTCCGGGCAGCGGGTAGAACCAGGCAGAGAATTCCCGGCTAGCAGCTTCCCTGTGGCGGGGAAGTGCAAACGTACACGTTTTCGGCCGAAAACGCGTTTTCCGGCGAAAACGCACACCACGGCTCTTTCTGAGAAAAAGCAAGCACGGAGGACGAGAATCGCTTTTGCCCTGTGTAGCGTTCCGGGCAGCGGGTAGAACCAGGCAGAGAATTCCCGGCTAGCAGCTTCCCTGTGGCCGGGAAGTGCAAACGTACACGTTTTCGGCCGAAAACGCGTTTTCCCGCGAAAACGCACACCACGGCTCTTTCTGAGAAAAAGCAAGCACGGAGGACGAGAATCGCTTTTGCCCTGCGTAGCGTTCCGGGCAGCGGGTAGAACCAGGCAGAGAATTCCCGGCTAGCAGCTTCCCTGTGGCGGGGAAGTGCAAACGTACACGTTTTCGGCCGAAAACGCGTTTTCCCGCGAAAACGCACACCACGGCTCTTTCTGAGAAAAAGCAAGCGCAGAGGACGAGAATCGCTTTTGCCCTGCGTAGCGTTCCGGGCAGCGGGTAGAACCAGGCAGAGAATTCCCGGCTAGCAGCTTCCCTGTGGCGGGGAAGTGCAAACGTACACGTTTTTGGCCGAAAACGCGTTTTCCCGCGAAAACGCACACCACGGCTCTTTCTGAGAAAAAGCAAGCACGGTGGACGAGAATCGCCTTTGCCCTGCGTAGTGTTCCGGGCAGCGGGTAGAACCAGGCAGAGAATTCCCGGCTAGCAGCTTCCCTGTGGCCGGGAAGTGCAAACGTACACGTTTTCGTCCGAAAACTCGTTTTCCGGCGAAAACGCACACCACGGCTCTTTCTGAGAAAAAGCAAGCACGGAGGACGAGAATCGCTTTTGCCCTGCGTAGCGTTCCGGGCACCGGGTAGAACCAGGCAGAGAATTCCCGGCTAGCAGCTTCCCTGTGGCCGGGAAGTGCAAACGTACACGTTTTCGGCCGAAAACGCGTTTTCCGGCGAAAACGCACACCACGGCTCTTTCTGAGAAAAAGCAAGCACGGAGGACGAGAATCGCTTTTGCCCTGCGTAGTGTTCCGGGCAGCGGGTAGAACCAGGCAGAGAATTCCCGGCTAGCAGCTTCCCTGTGGCCGGGAAGTGCAAACGTACACGTTTTCGTCCGAAAACTCGTTTTCCGGTGAAAACGCACACCACGGCTCTTTCTGAGAGAAAGCAAGCACGGAGGACGAGAATCGCTTTTGCCCTGCGTAGCGTTCCGGGCAGCGGGTAGAACCAGGCAGAGAATTCCCGGCTAGCAGCTTCCCTGTGGCCGGGAAGTGCAAACGTACACGTTTTCGGCCGAAAACGCATTTTCCGGCGAAAAAGCACACCATGGCTCTTTCTGAGAAAAAGCAAGCACGGAGGACGAGAATCGCTTTTGCCCTGCGTAGCGTTCCGGGCAGCGGGTAGAACCAGGCAGCGAATTCCCTGCTATCAGCTTCCCTGTGGCGGGGAAGTGCAAGCGTACACGTTTTCGGCCGAAAACGGGTTTTGCCGCGAAAACGCACACCACGGCTCTTTCTGAGATAAAGCAAGCACGGAGGACGAGAATCGCTTTTGCCCTGCGTAGCGTTCCGGGCAGCGGGTAGAACCAGGCAGAGAATTCCCGGCTAGCAGCTTCCCTGTGGCCGGGAAGTGCAAACGTACACGTTTTCGGCCGAAAACGCGTTTTCCGGCGAAAACGCACACCACGGCTCTTTCTGAGAAAAAGCAAGCACGGAGGACGAGAATCGCTTTTGCCCTGCGTAGTGTTCCGGGCAGCGGGTAGAACCAGGCAGAGAATTCCCGTCTAGCAGCTTCCCTGTGGCGGGGAAGTGCAAACGTACACGTTTTCGGCCGAAAACGCGTTTTCCGGCGAAAACGCACACCACGGCTCTTTCTGAGAAAAAGCAAGCACGGAGGACGAGAATCGCTTTTGCCCTGCGTAGCGTTCCGGGCAGCGGGTAGAACCAGGCAGAGAATTCCCGTCTAGCAGCTTCCCTGTGGCCGGGATGTGCAAACGTACAAGTTTTCTGCCGAAAAAGCGTTTTCCGACGAAAACGCACACCACGGCTCTTTCTGAGAAAAAGCAAGCACGGAGGACGAGAGTAGCTTTTGCCCTGCGTAGCGTTCTGAGCAGCGGGTAGAAATAGGCAGCGAATTGCCGGCTAGCAGCTTCCCTGTGGCCGGGAAGTGCAAACGTACACGTTTTCGGCCGAAAACGCGTTTTCCGGCGAAAACGCACACCACGGCTCTTTCTGAGAAAAAGCAAGCACGGAGGACGAGAATCGCTTTTGCCCTGCGTAGCGTTCCGGGCAGCGGGTAGAACCAGGCAGAGAATTCCCGGCTAGCAGCTTCCCTGTGGCCGGGAAGTGCAAACGTACACGTTTTCGGCCGAAAACGCGTTTTCCCGCGAAAACGCACACCACTGCTCTTTCTGAGAAAAAGCAAGCATGGAGGACGAGAATGGCCTTTGCCCTGCGTAGCGTTCCGGGCAGCGGGTAGAACCAGGCAGAGAATTCCCTGCTAGCAGCTTCCCTGTGGCGGGGAAGTGCAAACGTACACGTTTTCGGCCGAAAACGCGTTTTGCGGCGAAAACGCACACCACGGCTCTTTCTGAGAAAAAACAAGCACGGAGGACGAGAATCGCTTTTGCCCTGCGTAGCGTTCCGGGCAGCGGGTAGAACCAGGCAGAGAATTCCCGGCTAGCAGCTTCCCTGTGGCCGGGAAGTGCAAACGTACACGTTTTCGGCCGAAAACGCGTTTTCTACCGAAAACGCACACCACGGCTCTTTCTGAGAAAAAGCAAGCACGGAGGACGAGAATCGCTTTTGCCCTGCGTAGCGTTCCGGGCAGCGGGTAGAACCAGGCAGAGAATTCCCGGCTAGCAGCTTCCCTGTGCCCGGAAGTGCAAACGTACACGTTTTCGGCCGATAACGCGTTTTCCGGTGAAAACGCACACCACGGCTCTTTCTGAGAAAAAGCAAGCACGGAGGACGAGAATCGCTTTTGCCCTGCGTAGCGTTCCGGGCAGCGGGTAGAACCAGGCAGAGAATTCCCGGCTAGCAGCTTCCCTGTGGCCGGGAAGTGCAAACGTACACGTTTTCGGCCGAAAACGCGTTTTCCGGCGAAAACGCACACCACGGCTCTTTCTGAGAAAAAGCAAGCACGGAGGACGAGAATCGCTTTTGCCCTGCGTAGTGTTCCGGGCAGCGGGTAGAACCAGGCAGAGAATTCCCGGCTAGCAGCTTCCCTGTGGCCGGGAAGTGCAAACGTACACGTTTTCGTCCGAAAACTCGTTTTCCGGTGAAAACGCACACCACGGCTCTTTCTGAGAGAAAGCAAGCACGGAGGACGAGAATCGCTTTTGCCCTGCGTAGCGTTCCGGGCAGCGGGTAGAACCAGGCAGAGAATTCCCGGCTAGCAGCTTCCCTGTGGCCGGGAAGTGCAAACGTAAACGTTTTCGGCCGAAAACGCGTTTTCCCGCGAAAACGCACACCACGGCTCTTTCTGAGAAAAAGCAAGCACGGAGGACGAGAATCGCTTTTGCCCTGCGTAGCGTTCCGGGCAACGGGTAGAACCAGGCAGAGAATTCCCGGCTAGCAGCTTCCCTGTGGCGGGGAAGTGCAAACGTACACGTTTTCGGCCGAAAACGCGTTTTCCGGCGAAAAAGCACACCATGGCTCTTTCTGAGAAAAAGCAAGCACGGAGGACGAGAATCGCTTTTGCCCTGCGTAGTGTTCCGGGCAGCGGGTAGAACCAGGCAGAGAATTCCCGGCTAGCAGCTTCCCTGTGGCCGGGAAGTGCAAACGTACACGTTTTCGGCCGAAAACGCGTTTTCCGGCGAAAACGCACACCACGGCTCTTTCTGAGAAAAAGCAAGCACGGAGGACGAGAATCGCTTTTGCCCTGCGTAGCGTTCCGGGCAGCGGGTAGAACCAGGCAGAGAATTCCCGGCTAGCAGCTTCCCTGTGGCCGGGAAGTGCAAACGTACACGTTTTCGGCCGAAAACTCGTTTTCCCGCGAAAACGCACACCACGGCTCTTTCTGAGAAAAAGCAAGCACGGAGGACGAGAATCGCTTTTGCCCTGCGTATCGTTCTGAGCAGCGGGTAGAAATAGGCAGCGAATTGCCGGCTAGCAGCTTCCCTGTGGCGGGGAAGTGCAAACGTACACGTTTCCGGCCGAAAACGCGTTTTGCGGCGAAAACGCACACCACGGCTCTTTCTGAGAAAAAGCAAGCACGGAGGACGAGAATCGCTTTTGCCCTGCGTAGTGTTCCGGGCAGCGGGTAGAACCAGGCAGAGAATTCCCGGCTAGCAGCTTCCCTGTGGCCGGGAAGTGCAAACGTACACGTTTTCGGCCGAAAACTCGTTTTCCGGCGAAAACGCACACCACGGCTCTTTCTGAGAAAAAACAAGCACGGAGGACGAGAATCGCTTTTGCCCTGCGTAGCGTTCCGGGCAGCGGGTAGAACCAGGCAGAGAATTCCCGGCTAGCAGCTTCCCTGTGGACGGGAAGTGCAAACGTACACGTTTTCGGCCGAAAACGCGTTTTCCGGCGAAAACGCACACCACGGCTCTTTCTGAGAAAAAGCAAGCACGGAGGACGAGAATCGCTTTTGCCCTGCGTATCGTTCCGGGCAGCGGGTAGAACCAGGCAGAGAATTCCCGGCTAGCAGCTTCCCTGTGGCCGGGAAGTGCAAACGTACACGTTTTTGGCCGAAAACGCGTTTTCCCGCGAAAACGCACACCACGGCTCTTTCTGAGAAAAAGCAAGCACGGAGGACGAAAATCGCTTTTGCCCTGCGTAGCGTTCCGGGCAGCCGGTAGAACCAGGCAGAGAATTCCCGGCTAGCAGCTTCCCTGTGGCCGGGAAGTGCAAACGTACACGTTTTCGGCCGAAAACGCGTTTTCCGGCGAAAAAGCACACCATGGCTCTTTCTGAGAAAAAGCAAGCACGGAGGACGAGAATCGCTTTTGCCCTGCGTAGCGTTCCGGGCAGCGGGTAGAACCAGGCAGAGAATTCCCTGCTATCAGCTTCCCTGTGGCGGGGAAGTGCAAACGTACACCTTTTCGCCCGAAAAAGCGTTTTCCGGCGAAAACGCACACCACGGCTCTTTCTGAGAAAAAGCAAGCACGGAGGACGAGAATCGCTTTTGCCCTGCGTAGTGTTCCGGGCAGCGGGTAGAACCAGGCAGAGAATTCCCGGCTAGCAGCTTCCCTGTGGCGGGGAAGTGCAAACGTACACGTTTTCGGCCGAAAACGCGTTTTCCGGCGAAAACGCACACCACGGCTCTTTCTGAGAAAAAGCAAGCACGGAGGACGAGAATCGCTTTTGCCCTGCGTAGCGTTCCGGGCAGCGGGTAGAACCAGGCAGAGAATTCCCGGCTAGCAGCTTCCCTGTGGCGGGGAAGTGCAAACGTACACGTTTTCGGCCGAAAACGCGTTTTCCGGCGAAAACGCACACCACGGCTCTTTCTGAGAAAAAGCAAGCACGGAGGACGAGAATCGCTTTTGCCCTGCGTAGCGTTCCGGGCAGCGGGTAGAACCAGGCAGAGAATTCCCTGCTAGCAGCTTCCCTGTGGCGGGGAAGTGCAAACGTACACGTTTTCGGCCGAAAACGCGTTTTCCGGCGAAAACGCACACCACGGCTCTTTCTGAGAAAAAACAAGCACGGAGGACGAGAATCGCTTTTGCCCTGCGTAGCGTTCCGGGCAGCGGGTAGAACCAGGCAGAGAATTCCCGGCTAGCAGCTTCCCTGTGGCCGGGAAGTGCAAACGTACACGTTTTCGGCCGAAAACGCGTTTTCTACCGAAAACGCACACCACGGCTCTTTCTGAGAAAAAACAAGCACGGAGGACGAGAATCGCTTTTGCCCTGCGTAGCGTTCCGGGCAGCGGGTAGAACCAGGCAGAGAATTCCCGGCTAGCAGCTTCCCTGTGGCCGGGAAGTGCAAACGTACACGTTTTCGGCCGAAAACGCGTTTTCCGGCGAAAACGCACACCACGGCTCTTTCTGAGAAAAAGCAAGCACGGAGGACGAGAATCGCTTTTGCCCTGCGTAGCGTTCCGGGCAGCGGGTAGAACCAGGCAGAGAATTCCCGGCTAGCAGCTTCCCTGTGGCGGGGAAGTGCAAACGTACACGTTTTCAGCCGAAAACGCGTTTTCCGGCGAAAACGCACACCACGGCTCTTTCTGAGAAAAAGCAAGCACGGAGGACGAGAATCGCTTTTGCCCTGCGTAGTGTTCCGGGCAGCGGGTAGAACCAGGCAGAGAATTCCCGGCTAGCAGCTTCCCTGTGGCCGGGAAGTGCAAACGTACACGTTTTCGTCCGAAAACTCGTTTTCCGGCGAAAACGCACACCACGGCTCTTTCTGAGAAAAAGCAAGCACGGAGGACGAGAATCGCTTTTGCCCTGCGTAGCGTTCCGGGCAGCGGGTAGAACCAGGCAGAGAATTCCCGGCTAGCAGCTTCCCTGTGGCCGGGAAGTGCAAACGTACACGTTTTCGTCCGAAAACGCGTTTTCCCGCGAAAACGCACACCACGGCTCTTTCTGAGAAAAAACAAGCACGGAGGACGAGAATCGCTTTTGCCCTGCGTAGCGTTCCGGGCAGCGGGTAGAACCAGGCAGAGAATTCCCGGCTAGCAGCTTCCCTGTGGCCGGGAAGTGCAAACGTACACGTTTTCGGCCGAAAACGCGTTTTCTACCGAAAACGCACACCACGGCTCTTTCTGAGAAAAAGCAAGCACGGAGGACGAGAATCGCTTTTGCCCTGCGTAGCGTTCCGGGCAGCGGGTAGAACCAGGCAGAGAATTCCCGGCTAGCAGCTTCCCTGTGGCGGGGAAGTGCAAACGTACATGTTTTCGGCCGAAAACGCGTTTTCCGGCGAAAACGCACACCACGGCTCTTTCTGAGAAAAAGCAAGCACGGAGGACGAGAATCGCTTTTGCCCTGCGTAGCGTTCCGGGCAGCGGGTAGAACCAGGCAGAGAATTCCCGGCTAGCAGCTTCCCTGTGGCCGGGAAGTGCAAACGTACACGTTTTCGGCCGAAAACGCGTTTTCCGGCGAAAATGCACACCACGGCTCTTTCTGAGAAAAAGAAAGCACGGAGGACGAGAATCGCTTTTGCCCTGCGTAGCGTTCCGGGCAGCGGGTAGAACCAGGCAGAGAATTCCCTGCTAGCAGCTTCCCTGTGGCGGGGAAGTGCAAACGTACACTTTTTCGGCCGAAAACGCGTTTTGCGGCGAAAACGCACACCACGGCTCTTTCTGAGATAAAGCAAGCACGGAGGACGAGAATCGCTTTTGCCCTGCGTAGCGTTCCGGGCAGCGGGTAGAACCAGGCAGAGAATTCCCGGCTAGCAGCTTCCCTGTGGCGGGGAAGTGCAAACGTACACGTTTTCGGCCGAAAACGCGTTTTCCGGCGAAAACGCACACCACGGCTCTTTCTGAGAAAAAGCAAGCACGGAGGACGAGAATCGCTTTTGCCCTGTGTAGCGTTCCGGGCAGCGGGTAGAACCAGGCAGAGAATTCCCGGCTAGCAGCTTCCCTGTGGCCGGGAAGTGCAAACGTACACGTTTTCGGCCGAAAACGCGTTTTCCGGCGAAAACGCACACCACGGCTCTTTCTGAGAAAAAGCAAGCACGGAGGACGAGAATCGCTTTTGCCCTGCGTAGCGTTCCGGGCAGCGGGTAGAACCAGGCAGAGAATTCCCGGCTAGCAGCTTCCCTGTGGCGGGGAAGTGCAAACGTACACGTTTTCGGCCGAAAACGCGTTTTCCCGCGAAAACGCACACCACGGCTCTTTCTGAGAAAAAGCAAGCGCAGAGGACGAGAATCGCTTTTGCCCTGCGTAGCGTTCCGGGCAGCGGGTAGAACCAGGCAGAGAATTCCCGGCTAGCAGCTTCCCTGTGGCGGGGAAGTGCAAACGTACACGTTTTTGGCCGAAAACGCGTTTTCCCGCGAAAACGCACACCACGGCTCTTTCTGAGAAAAAGCAAGCACGGTGGACGAGAATCGCCTTTGCCCTGCGTAGTGTTCCGGGCAGCGGGTAGAACCAGGCAGAGAATTCCCGGCTAGCAGCTTCCCTGTGGCCGGGAAGTGCAAACGTACACGTTTTCGTCCGAAAACTCGTTTTCCGGCGAAAACGCACACCACGGCTCTTTCTGAGAAAAAGCAAGCACGGAGGACGAGAATCGCTTTTGCCCTGCGTAGCGTTCCGGGCAGCGGGTAGAACCAGGCAGAGAATTCCCGGCTAGCAGCTTCCCTGTGGCCGGGAAGTGCAAACGTACACGTTTTCGGCCGAAAACGCGTTTTCCGGCGAAAACGCACACCACGGCTCTTTCTGAGAAAAAGCAAGCACGGAGGACGAGAATCGCTTTTGCCCTGCGTAGTGTTCCGGGCAGCGGGTAGAACCAGGCAGAGAATTCCCGGCTAGCAGCTTCCCTGTGGCCGGGAAGTGCAAACGTACACGTTTTCGTCCGAAAACTCGTTTTCCGGTGAAAACGCACACCACGGCTCTTTCTGAGAGAAAGCAAGCACGGAGGACGAGAATCGCTTTTGCCCTGCGTAGCGTTCCGGGCAGCGGGTAGAACCAGGCAGAGAATTCCCGGCTAGCAGCTTCCCTGTGGCCGGGAAGTGCAAACGTAAACGTTTTCGGCCGAAAACGCGTTTTCCCGCGAAAACGCACACCACGGCTCTTTCTGAGAAAAAGCAAGCACGGAGGACGAGAATCGCTTTTGCCCTGCGTAGCGTTCCGGGCAGCGGGTAGAACCAGGCAGAGAATTCCCGGCTAGCAGCTTCCCTGTGGCGGGGAAGTGCAAACGTACACGTTTTCGGCCGAAAACGCGTTTTCCGGCGAAAAAGCACACCATGGCTCTTTCTGAGAAAAAGCAAGCACGGAGGACGAGAATCGCTTTTGCCCTGCGTAGTGTTCCGGGCAGCGGGTAGAACCAGGCAGAGAATTCCCGGCTAGCAGCTTCCCTGTGGCCGGGAAGTGCAAACGTACACGTTTTCGGCCGAAAACGCGTTTTCCGGCGAAAACGCACACCACGGCTCTTTCTGAGAAAAAGCAAGCACGGAGGACGAGAATCGCTTTTGCCCTGCGTAGCGTTCCGGGCAGCGGGTAGAACCAGGCAGAGAATTCCCGGCTAGCAGCTTCCCTGTGGCCGGGAAGTGCAAACGTACACGTTTTCGGCCGAAAACTCGTTTTCCCGCGAAAACGCACACCACGGCTCTTTCTGAGAAAAAGCAAGCACGGAGGACGAGAATCGCTTTTGCCCTGCGTATCGTTCTGAGCAGCGGGTAGAAATAGGCAGCGAATTGCCGGCTAGCAGCTTCCCTGTGGCGGGGAAGTGCAAACGTACACGTTTCCGGCCGAAAACGCGTTTTCCGGCGAAAACGCACACCACGGCTCTTTCTGAGAAAAAGCAAGCACGGAGGACGAGAATCGCTTTTGCCCTGCGTAGTGTTCCGGGCAGCGGGTAGAACCAGGCAGAGAATTCCCGGCTAGCAGCTTCCCTGTGGCCGGGAAGTGCAAACGTACACGTTTTCGGCCGAAAACTCGTTTTCCGGCGAAAACGCACACCACGGCTCTTTCTGAGAAAAAACAAGCACGGAGGACGAGAATCGCTTTTGCCCTGCGTAGCGTTCCGGGCAGCGGGTAGAACCAGGCAGAGAATTCCCGGCTAGCAGCTTCCCTGTGGACGGGAAGTGCAAACGTACACGTTTTCGGCCGAAAACGCGTTTTCCGGCGAAAACGCACACCACGGCTCTTTCTGAGAAAAAGCAAGCACGGAGGACGAGAATCGCTTTTGCCCTGCGTATCGTTCCGGGCAGCGGGTAGAACCAGGCAGAGAATTCCCGGCTAGCAGCTTCCCTGTGGCCGGGAAGTGCAAACGTACACGTTTTCGGCCGAAAACGCGTTTTCCCGCGAAAACGCACACCACGGCTCTTTCTGAGAAAAAGCAAGCACGGAGGACGAAAATCGCTTTTGCCCTGCGTAGCGTTCCGGGCAGCGGGTAGAACCAGGCAGAGAATTCCCGGCTAGCAGCTTCCCTGTGGCGGGGAAGTGCAAACGTACACGTTTTCGGCCGAAAACGCGTTTTCCGGCGAAAAAGCACACCATGGCTCTTTCTGAGAAAAAGCAAGCACGGAGGACGAGAATCGCTTTTGCCCTGCGTAGCGTTCCGGGCAGCGGGTAGAACCAGGCAGAGAATTCCCTGCTATCAGCTTCCCTGTGGCGGGGAAGTGCAAACGTACACCTTTTCGCCCGAAAAAGCGTTTTCCGGCGAAAACGCACACCACGGCTCTTTCTGAGAAAAAGCAAGCACGGAGGACGAGAATCGCTTTTGCCCTGCGTAGTGTTCCGGGCAGCGGGTAGAACCAGGCAGAGAATTCCCGGCTAGCAGCTTCCCTGTGGCCGGGAAGTGCAAACGTACACGTTTTCGGCCGAAAACGCGTTTTCCGGCGAAAACGCACACCACGGCTCTTTCTGAGAAAAAGCAAGCACGGAGGACGAGAATCGCTTTTGCCCTGCGTAGCGTTCCGGGCAGCGGGTAGAACCAGGCAGAGAATTCCCGGCTAGCAGCTTCCCTGTGGCCGGGAAGTGCAAACGTACACGTTTTCGGCCGAAAACTCGTTTTCCCGCGAAAACGCACACCACGGCTCTTTCTGAGAAAAAGCAAGCACGGAGGACGAGAATCGCTTTTGCCCTGCGTATCGTTCTGAGTAGCGGGTAGAAATAGGCAGCGAATTGCCGGCTAGCAGCTTCCCTGTGGCCGGGAAGTGCAAACGTACACGTTTCCGGCCGAAAACGCGTTTCCCGGAGAAAAAGCACACCATGGCTCTTTCTGAGAAAAAGCAAGCACGGAGGACGAGAATCGCTTTTGCCCTGCGTAGCGTTCCTGGCAGCGGGTAGAACCAGGCAGAGAATTGCCGGCTAGCAGCTTCCCTGTGGCCGGGAAGTGCAAACGTACACGTTTTCGGCCGAAAACGCGTTTTCCGGCGAAAACGCACACCACGGCTCTTTCTGAGAAAAAGCAAGCACGGAGGACGAGAATCGCTTTTGCCCTGCGTAGCGTTCCGGGCAGCGGGTAGAACCAGGCAGAGAATTCCCGGCTAGCAGCTTCCCTGTGGCCGGGAAGTGCAAACGTACACGTTTTCGGCCGAAAACGCGTTTTCTGGCGAAAACGTACACCACGGCTCTTTCTGAGAAAAAGCAAGCACGGAGGACGAGAATCGCATTTGCCCTGCGTAGTGTTCCGGGCAGCGGGTAGAACCAGGCAGAGAATTCCCGGCTAGCAGCTTCCCTGTGGCCGGGAAGTGCAAACGTACACGTTTTCGGCCGAAAACGCGTTTTCCGGCGAAAACGCACACCACGGCTCTTTCTGAGAAAAAGCAAGCACGGAGGACGAGAATCGCTTTTGCCCTGCGTAGCGTTCCGGGCAGCGGGTAGAACCAGGCAGAGAATTCCCTGCTAGCAGCTTCCCTGTGGCGGGGAAGTGCAAACGTACACGTTTTCGGCCGAAAACGCGTTTTCCGGCGAAAACGCACACCACGGCTCTTTCTGAGAAAAAACAAGCACGGAGGACGAGAATCGCTTTTGCCCTGCGTAGCGTTCCGGGCAGCGGGTAGAACCAGGCAGAGAATTCCCGGCTAGCAGCTTCCCTGTGGCCGGGAAGTGCAAACGTACACGTTTTCGGCCGAAAACGCGTTTTCTACCGAAAACGCACACCACTGCTCTTTCTGAGAAAAAGCAAGCACGGAGGACGAGATTCGCTTTTGCCCTGCGTAGCGTTCCGGGCAGCGGGTAGAACCAGGCAGAGAATTCCCGGCTAGCAGCTTCCCTGTGGCCGGGAAGTGCAAACGTACACGTTTTCGGCCGAAAACGCGTTTTCCGGCGAAAACGCACACCACGGCTCTTTCTGAGAAAAAGCAAGCACGGAGGACGAGAATCGCTTTTGCCCTGCGTAGCGTTCCGGGCAGCGGGTAGAACCAGGCAGAGAATTCCCGGCTAGCAGCTTCCCTGTGGCGGGGAAGTGCAAACGTACACGTTTTCGGCCGAAAACGCGTTTTCCGGCGAAAACGCACACCACGGCTCTTTCTGAGAAAAAGCAAGCACGGAGGACGAGAATCGCTTTTGCCCTGCGTAGTGTTCCGGGCAGCGGGTAGAACCAGGCAGAGAATTCCCGGCTAGCAGCTTCCCTGTGGCCGGGAAGTGCAAACGTACACGTTTTCGTCCGAAAACTCGTTTTCCGGCGAAAACGCACACCACGGCTCTTTCTGAGAAAAAGCAAGCACGGAGGACGAGAATCGCTTTTGCCCTGCGTAGCGTTCCGGGCAGCGGGTAGAACCAGGCAGAGAATTCCCGGCTAGCAGCTTCCCTGTGGCCGGGAAGTGCAAACGTACACGTTTTCGTCCGAAAACGCGTTTTCCCGCGAAAACGCACACCACGGCTCTTTCTGAGAAAAAACAAGCACGGAGGACGAGAATCGCTTTTGCCCTGCGTAGCGTTCCGGGCAGCGGGTAGAACCAGGCAGAGAATTCCCGGCTAGCAGCTTCCCTGTGGCCGGGAAGTGCAAACGTACACGTTTTCGGCCGAAAACGCGTTTTCTACCGAAAACGCACACCAGGGCTCTTTCTGAGAAAAAGCAAGCACGGAGGACGAGAATCGCTTTTGCCCTGCGTAGCGTTCCGGGCAGCGGGTAGAACCAGGGAGAGAATTCACGGCTAGCAGCTTCCCTGTGGCGGGGAAGTGCAAACGTACATGTTTTCGGCCGAAAACGCGTTTTCCGGCGAAAACGCACACCACGGCTCTTTCTGAGAAAAAGCAAGCACGGAGGACGAAAATCGCTTTTGCCCTGCGTAGCGTTCCGGGCAGCGGGTAGAACCAGGCAGAGAATTCTCGGCTAGCAGCTTCCCTGTGGCCGGGAAGTGCAAACGTACACGTTTTCGGCCGAAAACGCGTTTTCCGGCGAAAATGCACACCACGGCTCTTTCTGAGAAAAAGCAAGCACGGAGGACGAGAATCGCTTTTGCCCTGCGTAGCGTTCCGGGCAGCGGGTAGAACCAGGCAGAGAATTCCCGGCTAGCAGCTTCCCTGTGGCGGGGAAGTGCAAACGTACACGTTTTCGGCCGAAAACGCGTTTTCCGGCGAAAACGCACACCACGGCTCTTTCTGAGAAAAAGCAAGCACGGAGGACGAGAATCGCTTTTGCCCTGTGTAGCGTTCCGGGCAGCGGGTAGAACCAGGCAGAGAATTCCCGGCTAGCAGCTTCCCTGTGGCCGGGAAGTGCAAACGTACACGTTTTCGGCCGAAAACGCGTTTTCCGGCGAAAACGCACACCACGGCTCTTTCTGAGAAAAAGCAAGCACGGAGGACGAGAATCGCTTTTGCCCTGCGTAGCGTTCCGGGCAGCGGGTAGAACCAGGCAGAGAATTCCCGGCTAGCAGCTTCCCTGTGGCGGGGAAGTGCAAACGTACACGTTTTCGGCCGAAAACGCGTTTTCCCGCGAAAACGCACACCACGGCTCTTTCTGAGAAAAAGCAAGCGCAGAGGACGAGAATCGCTTTTGCCCTGCGTAGCGTTCCGGGCAGCGGGTAGAACCAGGCAGAGAATTCCCGGCTAGCAGCTTCCCTGTGGCGGGGAAGTGCAAACGTACACGTTTTTGGCCGAAAACGCGTTTTCCCGCGAAAACGCACACCACGGCTCTTTCTGAGAAAAAGCAAGCACGGAGGACGAGAATCGCTTTTGCCCTGCGTAGCGTTCCGGTCAGCGGGTAGAACCAGGCAGAGAATTCCCGGCTAGCAGCTTCCCTGTGGCCGGGAAGTGCAAACGTACACGTTTTCGGCCGAAAACGCGTTTTCCGGCGAAAACGCACACCACGGCTCTTTCTGAGAAAAAGCAAGCACGGAGGACGAGAATCGCTTTTGCCCTGCGTAGCGTTCCGGGCAGCGGGTAGAACCAGGCAGAGAATTCCCGGCTAGCAGCTTCCCTGTGGCCGGGAAGTGCAAACGTACACGTTTTCGGCCGAAAACCGGTTACCGGCGAAAACGCACACCACGGCTCTTTCTGAGAAAAAGCAAGCACGGAGGACGAGAATCGCTTTTGCCCTGCGTAGCGTTCCGGGCAGCGGGTAGAACCAGGCAGAGAATTCCCGGCTAGCAGCTTCCCTGTGGCGGGGAAGTGCAAACGTACACGTTTTCGGCCGAAAACGCGTTTTCCGGCGAAAACGCACACCACGGCTCTTTCTGAGAAAAAGCAAGCACGGTGGACGAGAATCGCCTTTGCCCTGCGTAGTGTTCCGGGCAGCGGGTAGAACCAGGCAGAGAATTCCCGGCTAGCAGCTTCCCTGTGGCCGGGAAGTGCAAACGTACACGTTTTCGTCCGAAAACTCGTTTTCCGGCGAAAACGCACACCACGGCTCTTTCTGAGAAAAAGCAAGCACGGAGGACGAGAATCGCTTTTGCCCTGCGTAGCGTTCCGGGCAGCGGGTAGAACCAGGCAGAGAATTCCCGGCTAGCAGCTTCCCTGTGGCGGGGAAGTGCAAACGTACATGTTTTCGGCCGAAAACGCGTTTTCCGGCGAAAACGCACACCACGGCTCTTTCTGAGAAAAAGCAAGCACGGAGGACGAGAATCGCTTTTGCCCTGCGTAGCGTTCCGGGCAGCGGGTAGAACCAGGCAGAGAATTCCCGGCTAGCAGCTTCCCTGTGGCCGGGAAGTGCAAACGTACACGTTTTCGGCCGAAAACGCGTTTTCCCGCGAAAACGCACACCACGGCTCTTTCTGAGAAAAAGAAAGCACGGAGGACGAGAATCGCTTTTGCCCTGCGTAGCGTTCCGGGCAGCGGGTAGAACCAGGCAGAGAATTCCCGGCTAGCAGCTTCCCTGTGGCCGGGAAGTGCAAACGTACACGTTTTCGGCCGAAAACGCGTTTTGCGGCGAAAACGCACACCACGGCTCTTTCTGAGAAAAAGCAAGCACGGAGGACGAGAATCGCTTTTGCCCTGCGTAGCGTTCCGGGCAGCGGGTAGAACCAGGCAGAGAATTCCCGGCTAGCAGCTTCCCTGTGGCGGGGAAGTGCAAACGTACACGTTTTCGGCCGAAAACGCGTTTTCCGGCGAAAACGCACACCACGGCTCTTTCTGAGAAAAAGCAAGCACGGAGGACGAGAATCGCTTTTGCCCTGCGTAGCGTTCCGGGCAGCGGGTAGAACCAGGCAGAGAATTCCCGTCTTGCAGCTTCCCTGTGGCCGGAAGTGCAAACGTACACGTTTTCGCCCGAAAAAGCGTTTTCTGGCGAAAACGCACACCACGGCTCTTTCTGAGAAAAAGCAAGCACGGAGGACGAGAATCGCTTTTGCCCTGCGTAGTGTTCCGGGCAGCGGGTAGAACCAGGCAGAGAATTCCCGGCTAGCAGCTTCCCTGTGGCCGGGAAGTGCAAACGTACACGTTTTCGGCCGAAAACTCGTTTTCCGGCGAAAACGCACACCACGGCTCTTTCTGAGAAAAAGCAAGCACGGAGGACGAGAATCGCTTTTGCCCTGCGTAGCGTTCCGGGCAGCGGGTAGAACCAGGCAGAGAATTCCCGGCTAGCAGCTTCCCTGTGGCCGGGAAGTGCAAACGTACACGTTTTCGGCCGAAAACGCGTTTTCCGGCGAAAACGCACACCACGGCTCTTTCTGAGAAAAAGCAAGCACGGAGGACGAGAATCGCTTTTGCCCTGCGTAGCGTTCCGGGCAGCGGGTAGAACCAGGCAGAGAATTCCCGGCTAGCAGCTTCCCTGTGGCCGGGAAGTGCAAACGTACACGTTTTCGGCCGAAAACGCGTTTTCCCGCGAAAACGCACACCACGGCTCTTTCTGAGAAAAAGCAAGCACGGAGGACGAGAATCGCTTTTGCCCTGCGTAGCGTTCCGGGCAGCGGGTAGAACCAGGCAGAGAATTCCCGGCTAGCAGCTTCCCTGTGGCGGGGAAGTGCAAACGTACACGTTTTCGGCCGAAAACGCGTTTTCCGGCGAAAAAGCACACCATGGCTCTTTCTGAGAAAAAGCAAGCACGGAGGACGAGAATCGCTTTTGCCCTGCGTAGTGTTCCGGGCAGCGGGTAGAACCAGGCAGAGAATTCCCGGCTAGCAGCTTCCCTGTGGCCGGGAAGTGCAAACATACACGTTTTCGGCCGAAAACGCGTTTTCCGGCGAAAACGCACACCACGGCTCTTTCTGAGAAAAAGCAAGCACGGAGGACGAGAATCGCTTTTGCCCTGCGTAGCGTTCCGGGCAGCGGGTAGAACCAGGCAGAGAATTCCCGGCTATCAGCTTCCCTGTGGCCGGGAAGTGCAAACGTACACGTTTTCGGCCGAAAACTCGTTTTCCCGCGAAAACGCACACCACGGCTCTTTCTGAGAAAAAGCAAGCACGGAGGACGAGAATCGCTTTTGCCCTGCGTATCGTTCTGAGCAGCGGGTAGAAATAGGCAGCGAATTGCCGGCTAGCAGCTTCCCTGTGGCCGGGAAGTGCAAACGTACACGTTTCCGGCCGAAAACGCGTTTCCCGGAGAAAAAGCACACCATGGCTCTTTCTGAGAAAAAGCAAGCACGGAGGACGAGAATCGCTTTTGCCCTGCGTAGCGTTCCTGGCAGCGGGTAGAACCAGGCAGAGAATTGCCGGCTAGCAGCTTCCCTGTGGCCGGGAAGTGCAAACGTACACGTTTTCGGCCGAAAACGCGTTTTCCGGCGAAAACGCACACCACGGCTCTTTCTGAGAAAAAGCAAGCACGGAGGACGAGAATCGCTTTTGCCCTGCGTAGCGTTCCGGGCAGCGGGTAGAACGAGGCAGAGAATTCCCGGCTAGCAGCTTCCCTGTGGCCGGGAAGTGCAAACGTACACGTTTTCGGCCGAAAACGCGTTTTCTGGCGAAAACGTACACCACGGCTCTTTCTGAGAAAAAGCAAGCACGGAGGACGAGAATCGCTTTTGCCCTGCGTAGCGTTCCGGGCAGCGGGTAGAACCAGGCAGAGAATTCCCGGCTAGCAGCTTCCCTGTGGCCGGGAAGTGCAAACGTACACGTTTTCGGCCGAAAACGCGTTTTCCCGCGAAAACGCACACCACGGCTCTTTCTGAGAAAAAGCAAGCACGGAGGACGAGAATCGCTTTTGCCCTGCGTAGCGTTCCGGGCAGCGGGTAGAACCAGGCAGAGAATTCCCGGCTAGCAGCTTCCCTGTGGCGGGGAAGTGCAAACGTACACGTTTTCGGCCGAAAACGCATTTTCCGGCGAAAAAGCACACCATGGCTCTTTCTGAGAAAAAGCAAGCACGGAGGACGAGAATCGCTTTTGCCCTGCGTAGCGTTCCGGGCAGCGGGTAGAACCAGGCAGCGAATTCCCTGCTATCAGCTTCCCTGTGGCGGGGAAGTGCAAACGTACACGTTTTCGGCCGAAAACGGGTTTTGCCGCGAAAACGCACACCACGGCTCTTTCTGAGATAAAGCAAGCACGGAGGACGAGAATCGCTTTTGCCCTGCGTAGCGTTCCGGGCAGCGGGTAGAACCAGGCAGAGAATTCCCGGCTAGCAGCTTCCCTGTGGCCGGGAAGTGCAAACGTACACGTTTTCGGCCGAAAACGCGTTTTCCGGCGAAAACGCACACCACGGCTCTTTCTGAGAAAAAGCAAGCACGGAGGACGAGAATCGCTTTTGCCCTGCGTAGTGTTCCGGGCAGCGGGTAGAACCAGGCAGAGAATTCCCGTCTAGCAGCTTCCCTGTGGCGGGGAAGTGCAAACGTACACGTTTTCGGCCGAAAACGCGTTTTCCGGCGAAAACGCACACCACGGCTCTTTCTGAGAGAAAGCAAGCACGGAGGACGAGAATCGCTTTTGCCCTGCGTAGCGTTCCGGGCAGCGGGTAGAACCAGGCAGAGAATTCCCGGCTAGCAGCTTCCCTGTGGCCGGGAAGTGCAAACGTAAACGTTTTCGGCCGAAAACGCGTTTTCCCGCGAAAACGCACACCACGGCTCTTTCTGAGAAAAAGCAAGCACGGAGGACGAGAATCGCTTTTGCCCTGCGTAGCGTTCCGGGCAGCGGGTAGAACCAGGCAGAGAATTCCCGGCTAGCAGCTTCCCTGTGGCGGGGAAGTGCAAACGTACACGTTTTCGGCCGAAAACGCGTTTTCCGGCGAAAAAGCACACCATGGCTCTTTCTGAGAAAAAGCAAGCACGGAGGACGAGAATCGCTTTTGCCCTGCGTAGTGTTCCGGGCAGCGGGTAGAACCAGGCAGAGAATTCCCGGCTAGCAGCTTCCCTGTGGCCGGGAAGTGCAAACGTACACGTTTTCGGCCGAAAACGCGTTTTCCGGCGAAAACGCACACCACGGCTCTTTCTGAGAAAAAGCAAGCACGGAGGACGAGAATCGCTTTTGCCCTGCGTAGCGTTCCGGGCAGCGGGTAGAACCAGGCAGAGAATTCCCGGCTATCAGCTTCCCTGTGGCCGGGAAGTGCAAACGTACACGTTTTCGGCCGAAAACTCGTTTTCCCGCGAAAACGCACACCACGGCTCTTTCTGAGAAAAAGCAAGCACGGAGGACGAGAATCGCTTTTGCCCTGCGTATCGTTCTGAGCAGCGGGTAGAAATAGGCAGCGAATTGCCGGCTAGCAGCTTCCCTGTGGCGGGGAAGTGCAAACGTACACGTTTCCGGCCGAAAACGCGTTTTCCGGCGAAAACGCACACCACGGCTCTTTCTGAGAAAAAGCAAGCACGGAGGACGAGAATCGCTTTTGCCCTGCGTAGTGTTCCGGGCAGCGGGTAGAACCAGGCAGAGAATTCCCGGCTAGCAGCTTCCCTGTGGCCGGGAAGTGCAAACGTACACGTTTTCGGCCGAAAACTCGTTTTCCGGCGAAAACGCACACCACGGCTCTTTCTGAGAAAAAACAAGCACGGAGGACGAGAATCGCTTTTGCCCTGCGTAGCGTTCCGGGCAGCGGGTAGAACCAGGCAGAGAATTCCCGGCTAGCAGCTTCCCTGTGGCGGGGAAGTGCAAACGTACACGTTTTCGGCCGAAAACGCATTTTCCGGCGAAAAAGCACACCATGGCTCTTTCTGAGAAAAAGCAAGCACGGAGGACGAGAATCGCTTTTGCCCTGCGTAGCGTTCCGGGCAGCGGGTAGAACCAGGCAGCGAATTCCCTGCTATCAGCTTCCCTGTGGCGGGGAAGTGCAAACGTACACGTTTTCGGCCGAAAACGGGTTTTGCCGCGAAAACGCACACCACGGCTCTTTCTGAGATAAAGCAAGCACGGAGGACGAGAATCGCTTTTGCCCTGCGTAGCGTTCCGGGCAGCGGGTAGAACCAGGCAGAGAATTCCCGGCTAGCAGCTTCCCTGTGGCCGGGAAGTGCAAACGTACACGTTTTCGGCCGAAAACGCGTTTTCCGGCGAAAACGCACACCACGGCTCTTTCTGAGAAAAAGCAAGCACGGAGGACGAGAATCGCTTTTGCCCTGCGTAGTGTTCCGGGCAGCGGGTAGAACCAGGCAGAGAATTCCCGTCTAGCAGCTTCCCTGTGGCGGGGAAGTGCAAACGTACACGTTTTCGGCCGAAAACGCGTTTTCCGGCGAAAACGCACACCACGGCTCTTTCTGAGAGAAAGCAAGCACGGAGGACGAGAATCGCTTTTGCCCTGCGTAGCGTTCCGGGCAGCGGGTAGAACCAGGCAGAGAATTCCCGGCTAGCAGCTTCCCTGTGGCCGGGAAGTGCAAACGTAAACGTTTTCGGCCGAAAACGCGTTTTCCCGCGAAAACGCACACCACGGCTCTTTCTGAGAAAAAGCAAGCACGGAGGACGAGAATCGCTTTTGCCCTGCGTAGCGTTCCGGGCAGCGGGTAGAACCAGGCAGAGAATTCCCGGCTAGCAGCTTCCCTGTGGCGGGGAAGTGCAAACGTACACGTTTTCGGCCGAAAACGCGTTTTCCGGCGAAAAAGCACACCATGGCTCTTTCTGAGAAAAAGCAAGCACGGAGGACGAGAATCGCTTTTGCCCTGCGTAGTGTTCCGGGCAGCGGGTAGAACCAGGCAGAGAATTCCCGGCTAGCAGCTTCCCTGTGGCCGGGAAGTGCAAACGTACACGTTTTCGGCCGAAAACGCGTTTTCCGGCGAAAACGCACACCACGGCTCTTTCTGAGAAAAAGCAAGCACGGAGGACGAGAATCGCTTTTGCCCTGCGTAGCGTTCCGGGCAGCGGGTAGAACCAGGCAGAGAATTCCCGGCTATCAGCTTCCCTGTGGCCGGGAAGTGCAAACGTACACGTTTTCGGCCGAAAACTCGTTTTCCCGCGAAAACGCACACCACGGCTCTTTCTGAGAAAAAGCAAGCACGGAGGACGAGAATCGCTTTTGCCCTGCGTATCGTTCTGAGCAGCGGGTAGAAATAGGCAGCGAATTGCCGGCTAGCAGCTTCCCTGTGGCGGGGAAGTGCAAACGTACACGTTTCCGGCCGAAAACGCGTTTTCCGGCGAAAACGCACACCACGGCTCTTTCTGAGAAAAAGCAAGCACGGAGGACGAGAATCGCTTTTGCCCTGCGTAGTGTTCCGGGCAGCGGGTAGAACCAGGCAGAGAATTCCCGGCTAGCAGCTTCCCTGTGGCCGGGAAGTGCAAACGTACACGTTTTCGGCCGAAAACTCGTTTTCCGGCGAAAACGCACACCACGGCTCTTTCTGAGAAAAAACAAGCACGGAGGACGAGAATCGCTTTTGCCCTGCGTAGCGTTCCGGGCAGCGGGTAGAACCAGGCAGAGAATTCCCGGCTAGCAGCTTCCCTGTGGACGGGAAGTGCAAACGTACACGTTTTCGGCCGAAAACGCGTTTTCCGGCGAAAACGCACACCACGGCTCTTTCTGAGAAAAAGCAAGCACGGAGGACGAGAATCGCTTTTGCCCTGCGTATCGTTCCGGGCAGCGGGTAGAACCAGGCAGAGAATTCCCGGCTAGCAGCTTCCCTGTGGCCGGGAAGTGCAAACGTACACGTTTTCGGCCGAAAACGCGTTTTCCCGCGAAAACGCACACCACGGCTCTTTCTGAGAAAAAGCAAGCACGGAGGACGAAAATCGCTTTTGCCCTGCGTAGCGTTCCGGGCAGCGGGTAGAACCAGGCAGAGAATTCCCGGCTAGCAGCTTCCCTGTGGCGGGGAAGTGCAAACGTACACGTTTTCGGCCGAAAACGCGTTTTCCGGCGAAAAAGCACACCATGGCTCTTTCTGAGAAAAAGCAAGCACGGAGGACGAGAATCGCTTTTGCCCTGCGTAGCGTTCCGGGCAGCGGGTAGAACCAGGCAGAGAATTCCCTGCTATCAGCTTCCCTGTGGCGGGGAAGTGCAAACGTACACCTTTTCGCCCGAAAAAGCGTTTTCCGGCGAAAACGCACACCACGGCTCTTTCTGAGAAAAAGCAAGCACGGAGGACGAGAATCGCTTTTGCCCTGCGTAGTGTTCCGGGCAGCGGGTAGAACCAGGCAGAGAATTCCCGGCTAGCAGCTTCCCTGTGGCCGGGAAGTGCAAACGTACACGTTTTCGGCCGAAAACGCGTTTTCCGGCGAAAACGCACACCACGGCTCTTTCTGAGAAAAAGCAAGCACGGAGGACGAGAATCGCTTTTGCCCTGCGTAGCGTTCCGGGCAGCGGGTAGAACCAGGCAGAGAATTCCCGGCTAGCAGCTTCCCTGTGGCCGGGAAGTGCAAACGTACACGTTTTCGGCCGAAAACTCGTTTTCCCGCGAAAACGCACACCACGGCTCTTTCTGAGAAAAAGCAAGCACGGAGGACGAGAATCGCTTTTGCCCTGCGTATCGTTCTGAGTAGCGTGTAGAAATAGGCAGCGAATTGCCGGCTAGCAGCTTCCCTGTGGCCGGGAAGTGCAAACGTACACGTTTCCGGCCGAAAACGCGTTTCCCGGAGAAAAAGCACACCATGGCTCTTTCTGAGAAAAAGCAAGCACGGAGGACGAGAATCGCTTTTGCCCTGCGTAGCGTTCCTGGCAGCGGGTAGAACCAAGCAGAGAATTGCCGGCTAGCAGCTTCCCTGTGGCCGGGAAGTGCAAACGTACACGTTTTCGGCCGAAAACGCGTTTTCCGGCGAAAACGCACACCACGGCTCTTTCTGAGAAAAAGCAAGCACGGAGGACGAGAATCGCTTTTGCCCTGCGTAGCGTTCCGGGCAGCGGGTAGAACGAGGCAGAGAATTCCCGGCTAGCAGCTTCCCTGTGGCCGGGAAGTGCAAACGTACACGTTTTCGGCCGAAAACGCGTTTTCCGGCGAAAACGCACACCACGGCTCTTTCTGAGAAAAAGCAAGCACGGAGGACGAGAATCGCTTTTGCCCTGCGTAGCGTTCCGGGCAGCGGGTAGAACCAGGCAGAGAATTCCCGGCTAGCAGCTTCCCTGTGGCGGGGAAGTGCAAACGTACACGTTTTCGGCCGAAAACGCGTTTTCCGGCGAAAACGCACACCACGGCTCTTTCTGAGAAAAAGCAAGCACGGAGGACGAGAATCGCTTTTGCCCTGCGTAGTGTTCCGGGCAGCGGGTAGAACCAGGCAGAGAATTCCCGGCTAGCAGCTTCCCTGTGGCCGGGAAGTGCAAACGTACACGTTTTCGTCCGAAAACTCGTTTTCCCGCGAAAACGCACACCACGGCTCTTTCTGAGAAAAAGCAAGCACGGAGGACGAGAATCGCTTTTGCCCTGCGTAGCGTTCCGGGCAGCGGGTAGAACCAGGCAGAGAATTCCCGGCTAGCAGCTTCCCTGTGGCCGGGAAGTGCAAACGTACACGTTTTCGTCCGAAAACGCGTTTTCCCGCGAAAACGCACACCACGGCTCTTTCTGAGAAAAAACAAGCACGGAGGACGAGAATCGCTTTTGCCCTGCGTAGCGTTCCGGGCAGCGGGTAGAACCAGGCAGAGAATTCCCGGCTAGCAGCTTCCCTGTGGCCGGGAAGTGCAAACGTACACGTTTTCGGCCGAAAACGCGTTTTCTACCGAAAACGCACACCACGGCTCTTTCTGAGAAAAAGCAAGCACGGAGGACGAGATTCGCTTTTGCCCTGCGTAGCGTTCCGGGCAGCGGGTAGAACCAGGCAGAGAATTCCCGGCTAGCAGCTTCCCTGTGGCCGGGAAGTGCAAACGTACACGTTTTCGGCCGAAAACGCGTTTTCCGGCGAAAACGCACACCACGGCTCTTTCTGAGAAAAAGCAAGCACGGAGGACGAGAATCGCTTTTGCCCTGCGTAGCGTTCCGGGCAGCGGGTAGAACCAGGCAGAGAATTCCCGGCTAGCAGCTTCCCTGTGGCGGGGAAGTGCAAACGTACACGTTTTCGGCCGAAAACGCGTTTTCCGGCGAAAACGCACACCACGGCTCTTTCTGAGAAAAAGCAAGCACGGAGGACGAGAATCGCTTTTGCCCTGCGTAGTGTTCCGGGCAGCGGGTAGAACCAGGCAGAGAATTCCCGGCTAGCAGCTTCCCTGTGGCCGGGAAGTGCAAACGTACACGTTTTCGTCCGAAAACTCGTTTTCCGGCGAAAACGCACACCACGGCTCTTTCTGAGAAAAAGCAAGCACGGAGGACGAGAATCGCTTTTGCCCTGCGTAGCGTTCCGGGCAGCGGGTAGAACCAGGCAGAGAATTCCCGGCTAGCAGCTTCCCTGTGGCCGGGAAGTGCAAACGTACACGTTTTCGTCCGAAAACGCGTTTTCCCGCGAAAACGCACACCACGGCTCTTTCTGAGAAAAAGCAAGCACGGAGGACGAGAATCGCTTTTGCCCTGCGTAGCGTTCCGGGCAGCGGGTAGAACCAGGCAGAGAATTCCCGGCTAGCAGCTTCCCTGTGGCGGGGAAGTGCAAACGTACACGTTTTCGGCCGAAAACGCGTTTTCCGGCGAAAACGCACACCACGGCTCTTTCTGAGAAAAAGCAAGCACGGAGGACGAGAATCGCTTTTGCCCTGCGTAGCGTTCCGGGCAGCGGGTAGAACCAGGCAGAGAATTCCCGGCTAGCAGCTTCCCTGTGGCGGGGAAGTGCAAACGTACACGTTTTCGGCCGAAAACGCGTTTTCCGGCGAAAACGCACACCACGGCTCTTTCTGAGAAAAAGCAAGCACGGAGGACGAGAATCGCTTTTGCCCTGCGTAGCGTTCCGGGCAGCGGGTAGAACCAGGCAGAGAATTCCCGGCTAGCAGCTTCCCTGTGGCGGGGAAGTGCAAACGTACACGTTTTCGGCCGAAAACGCGTTTTCCGGCGAAAACGCACACCACGGCTCTTTCTGAGAAAAAGCAAGCACGGAGGACGAGAATCGCTTTTGCCCTGCGTAGTGTTCCGGGCAGCGGGTAGAACCAGGCAGAGAATTCCCGGCTAGCAGCTTCCCTGTGGCCGGGAAGTGCAAACGTACACGTTTTCGTCCGAAAACTCGTTTTCCCGCGAAAACGCACACCACGGCTCTTTCTGAGAAAAAGCAAGCACGGAGGACGAGAATCGCTTTTGCCCTGCGTAGCGTTCCGGGCAGCGGGTAGAACCAGGCAGAGAATTCCCGGCTAGCAGCTTCCCTGTGGCCGGGAAGTGCAAACGTACACGTTTTCGTCCGAAAACTCGTTTTCCGGCGAAAACGCACACCACGGCTCTTTCTGAGAAAAAGCAAGCACGGAGGACGAGAATCGCTTTTGCCCTGCGTAGCGTTCCGGGCAGCGGGTAGAACCAGGCAGAGAATTCCCGGCTAGCAGCTTCCCTGTGGCCGGGAAGTGCAAACGTACACGTTTTCGTCCGAAAACGCGTTTTCCCGCGAAAACGCACACCACGGCTCTTTCTGAGAAAAAGCAAGCACGGAGGACGAGAATCGCTTTTGCCCTGCGTAGCGTTCCGGGCAGCGGGTAGAACCAGGCAGAGAATTCCCGGCTAGCAGCTTCCCTGTGGCGGGGAAGTGCAAACGTACACGTTTTCGGCCGAAAACGCGTTTTCCGGCGAAAACGCACACCACGGCTCTTTCTGAGAAAAAGCAAGCACGGAGGACGAGAATCGCTTTTGCCCTGCGTAGCGTTCCGGGCAGCGGGTAGAACCAGGCAGAGAATTCCCGGCTAGCAGCTTCCCTGTGGCGGGGAAGTGCAAACGTACACGTTTTCGGCCGAAAACGCGTTTTCCCGCGAAAATGCACACCACGGCTCTTTCTGAGAAAAAGCAAGCACGGAGGACGAGAATCGCTTTTGCCCTGCGTAGCGTTCCGGGCAGCGGGTAGAACCAGGCAGAGAATTCCCTGCTAGCAGCTTCCCTGTGGCCGGGAAGTGCAAACGTACACGTTTTCGGCCGAAAACGCGTTTTCCGGCGAAAACGCACACCACGGCTCTTTCTGAGATAAAGCAAGCACGGAGGACGAGAATCGCTTTTGCCCTGCGTAGCGTTCCGGGCAGCGGGTAGAACCAGGCAGAGAATTCCCGGCTACCAGCTTCCCTGTGGCGGGGAAGTGCAAACGTACACGTTTTCGGCCGAAAACGCGTTTTCCTTCGAAAACGCACACCACGGCTCTTTCTGAGAAAAAGCAAGCACGGAGGACGAGAATCGCTTTTGCCCTGCGTAGCGCTCTGAGCAGCGGGTAGAAATAGGCAGCGAATTCCCGGCTAGCAGCTTCCCTGTGGCCGGGAAGTGCAAACGTACACGTTTTCGGCCGAAAACGCGTTTTCCGGCGAAAAAGCACACCATGGCTCTTTCTGAGAAAAAGCAAGCACGGAGGACGAAAATCGCTTTTGCCCTGCGTAGCGTTCCGGGCAGAGGGTAGAACCAGGCAGAGAATTCCCGGCTAGCAGCTTCCCTGTGGCCGGGAAGTGCAAATGTACACGTTTTCGGCCGAAAACGCGTTTTCCGGCGAAAACGCACACCACGGCTCTTTCTGAGAAAAAGCAAGCACGGAGGACGAGAATCGCTTTTGCCCTGTGTAGCGTTCCGGGCAGCGGGTAGAACCAGG
Organism: Athene noctua; assembly: GCF_965140245.1. NCBI lineage: Eukaryota > Metazoa > Chordata > Aves > Strigiformes > Strigidae > Athene > Athene noctua. Next base: position 600,956 of record NW_027437550.1, on the reverse strand, counting down.
CAGAGAATTCCCGGCTAGCAGCTTCCCTGTGGCCGGGAAGTGCAAACGTACACGTTTTCGGCCGAAAACGCGTTTTCCGGCGAAAACGCACACCACGGCTCTTTCTGAGAAAAAGCAAGCACGGAGGACGAGAATCGCTTTTGCCCTGCGTAGCGTTCCGGGCAGCGGGTAGAACCAGGCAGAGAATTCCCGGCTAGCAGCTTCCCTGTGGCGGGGAAGTGCAAACGTACACGTTTTCGGCCGAAAACGCGTTTTCCGGCGAAAACGCACACCACGGCTCTTTCTGAGAAAAAGCAAGCACGGAGGACGAGAATCGCTTTTGCCCTGCGTAGCGTTCCGGGCAGCGGGTAGAACCAGGCAGAGAATTCCCGTCTAGCAGCTTCCCTGTGGCCGTGAAGTGCAAACGTACACGTTTTCGCCCGAAAAAGCGTTTTCTGGCGAAAACGCACACCACGGCTCTTTCTGAGAAAAAGCAAGCACGGAGGACGAGAATCGCTTTTGCCCTGCGTAGTGTTCCGGGCAGCGGGTAGAACCAGGCAGAGAATTCCCGGCTAGCAGCTTCCCTGTGGCCGGGAAGTGCAAACGTACACGTTTTCGGCCGAAAACTCGTTTTCCGGCGAAAACGCACACCACGGCTCTTTCTGAGAAAAAGCAAGCACGGAGGACGAGAATCGCTTTTGCCCTGCGTAGCGTTCCGGGCAGCGGGTAGAACCAGGCAGAGAATTCCCGGCTAGCAGCTTCCCTGTGGCCGGGAAGTGCAAACGTACACGTTTTCGGCCGAAAACGCGTTTTCCCGCGAAAATGCACACCACGGCTCTTTCTGAGAAAAAGCAAGCACGGAGGACGAGAATCGCTTTTGCCCTGCGTAGCGTTCCGGGCAGCGGGTAGAACCAGGCAGAGAATTCCCGGCTAGCAGCTTCCCTGTAGCCGGGAAGTGCAAACGTACACGTTTTCGG